>NC_055963.1:29139633-29484633 GCF_018492685.1 Alosa sapidissima
AAGGGAGGAGGAGGTTGCCATCCCAGCCCCTAGAAGCTACACAGAGGAGGGGATGGGGTGGGAGATCGGTGGAAAGATAGAGAGGGAGGAGTGGGGAGGTTGCGGATGTGGAAATGGAGGTGGTGGGGGTGGGTGGGCAGTGCAGAAGAGATGCTCCTACAGGTGCTCAAGTACCAGGGCAGGCACAGCGTTTGCTAGTCCCAGTGGCTTAGCCTTGTTCTTCCACAACACTTTCCACCTCAACGCCAGAGAAGGAACAACAACATGAGGGAAAAATATATATGAGGGTGTGTATATATATATATAGATAGATAGATAGATAGATAGATAGATAGATAGATAGATAGATAGATATCAAGGAGAGCATTATGGATATAGAGGCTTTGCATTTCATTCCTAACCTTTAAAAGGGCAAAATATGGAGCGAATGGAGACGGCGAAGGCCCACAACATCTGTCTGAGGCTAAATCATCTTTACATGACAATGGGGAGTAGAGACGGCATTCCAGTCTAGGCGACAAAGGGCATCTCCCTCTCTGTGAGTGCATCCTGTGGCGTTTGTGCACTTGTTTGTCGCACTGCCTGCCCATGCGCAAAAATTCACTCTCCGAGACCATTTAAGATGACCCAGTGTTCTGACTTGTTTGGACATGAACTCATTTCAGACAGTGGTTTAGTCGGGGAAAATAAACCAGTTAAAAATCTCTCTGCCGTGTGGCCATAATATAAAGAAAAACAATCCAATAGAGAACATCCTGTTAAACTAGTCTTGAGCTGGTGACTAACCCAATCTATCTCTCATTAGGTCCTTCCCCCTTGTCTTCATCCCGCAATCACATAATCTTTTTGAGTAATGAATAAAATGGGCTCCTACAGTAAAACATGTGCATGTCTACAACTGACAATACTGGCTTTCTCTGGCCAACAAAACCCAATAATTTCCTTGCTTGCTCATCATCTCATATCACATTTGTGTGTGCAAGATGCACGCTTTAATTGGAGTTTGCATTGCCAGAGCAACTCGAGTTGAGCCACCCCGTTGTCAAAATAAACAAACAAGCCCAATCTTAGCAAATAATGCCTGTTATCACCCTGTGAGAACTCTGCTGGTAAGTGCTCTAATCCAGCGGATTAAAAATAGCCATGAGTTCTTCAACTTTATTTTCCATTAGCTGAGGTGGCGGAGCCCCTCGCTCTGAGCGTCTGTCTGACATCCTCTACACCCCCCCCCCACACACACACACACACACACACCACCGTCCTGGCCCCCGACCATGGTGGGACTACAGGGGCAGGAGCCGTCTCTGTGGAGCAGGCAGACAGGGATGGCCATGCATGTGCCTCTGTCCCCACTAACCTTGGCCAAGCGTTAGGATTACCTTGCATTTACTCTCCATGCTCCGTCTTTCCTTAAGACTTATTAAGAATGATAATGAGCTCGGGAAAGGGCCAGCATGTCCCTTTCTCTGTCTTATGTGGCGAGTATGTGTACTCTCTCTACCCCCCCCCCCCCCCCCCCCCACCTCTATCTCTTTCTCTGACACACACGTAAATACACACACAGACACACACGCACACATGCATGCATGCATTTCCTCTCTTTCTCTCCCATGCCCCCACCCTCTTCCGTAGCTCTGCCTTTCCCTCCCTCCCTTTCCCTCCCTTTCTCTCTCTCTCTCTCTCTCTCTCTCTCTCTCTCTCTCTCTCTCTCTCTCTCTCTGTGTCTCTGTTCAGTATTGAAAGGGCTCTGGACAAATTACCAAAAAGGCCATTTTCATCTATGAAGTGAAGGCTTAAATCGATACTTATTTCATGCCTTCAAAATCAACCCTATATTACTGTTGTCGGCATGATTTGTTTATTTTGCAGGAGAATTTTCGTGCTCTTTCTGTCAAGGGGAAATGCTTGGGATGCAATTCACCTTGAACCTCAATTATATTGGATTTCTCTACTGGTTGATCAAGCATGCAAAAAGGACATTTCCCCCGCACTAAAATAAAAATAATAACGATGATTAAACAAACATGAGCGCTATCCGTGCTTATGCGTCGCAAACAGTACACTTTACAAGGGAAGGGTGTATGACTGGTGTGAATTTGGATACAAAATCATTACATCTTGCAATTTACAAAGAGGAGGTGTGAAGAACCAATTGCATTACATCTTGGGAGCTACTATGCATGGTCAGAAGTGATGGATGTATATTTCCATATTAAGGGGGCCCTGGTTGAAATCAAATAAATAACCCAAGGCCAAAGGGCCACCAGTTCCTTAATACCTGTGTTACAACACAGAATTTTACCTAAATCATAAAGACCCACACACAATGTAAATAATATTTCATAACTAAATTAGTAAAGACTTGCTATCTTGAATAACTCAGTATAAATTCACAGCCAATTTAACTGAAGAACTCTGACTTGTGCAGAGACATAAACTATAATCTCTTATTTTTCAAATTGAGCTAGTAGCCAGCCATAACACAAATCAGATTTGTTAGCAATCACTTGTTTATCAAGTTTCCATGATCTGCTCGTCTCAAAAGGTTGTGATAACAGAAAGCTGTGACGAGAGAGTGGCAAGGAAGAGAAAGAGTGGGAAGAAAGGGACGGAAGGCCTGAGAGCGAGGGAGGAGAGCGTGGCAGATGGATGTGGCCAGCCTGCATCAGCGCCAAGGCAGACGAGCACCTGCAAAACTGGCAATGACAGTGCAGGCTGGCCCGCATCCAGATGGAAATACACCTTCGGACACCAGCCACATGCCGACAGATTCCAAGAGCACAGCACAGCGGCCCCGCAGCACCGCAGCTAAGGGGATGGAGGAACCAGCGCCAACGCCACACCACACCACATAACCACCGGCAACCATCAAATACAACACACCCGACACATTACAGCTCTCCACTAAACACATCCAGATACTGATGGGTATTGACGAGAAGTTGGTGGAGATTTTGATCATTCAGAATGCACAGGTGGTTTAACCCAAATGTGTTATGCCATCGATTTGCCACAGTGTGATGATGATGATGATGATGACGATGACGATGAAGGCGATAATACAACGATGATATCATCAAATATGCAGACAGGCCAGCAGGAGACAGTAAGAATGGATTTCATCTTAAAGACTCCTGTGCAGTGTTGGAAAATAATCCTCATAATAAGGTCTTTATATGGAGCACAGTGTGTGTGAGATGATGTCACAAACAAACACGGGCACTTGTGATAAACAAAAATCACCAAGCCATAATCATAGTGAAGCACATGAAAGGCAAGAATATCAAAAATGTTTGAGAGAAAAGAGAGGTTTGATGTTTACCTTGTGCTCTAACACCACGGGCATGTTTTTTAATATGAGAGATGGATTTCTTTCGGTGATCGCTCTAACTGAACACAGAGGGAAGGGGGGAGAGAGAAAAGCAGTAATTAATTACTTATGTGAGCAATTGCATGGGGAAGACAATAAACCTGCCTGGTCGCCATGGATATGACATATTTGCTCTGAAAACAACACAATAATTAGCAAAGGAGGGAGATCCGGTGAGAATATGGTAACTCCAGGGTTTAAAGTGCCACTGATCTTTTCTCTACACTCCTGCTACTAACATGCCGAGGATAGCAACACCATGCATTAACAAAGACATACTGTATTAGAAGATATACACTATCCACAATTGAGGCAAATCATGTATCATGAATAAATACCTTTAGGTCACAACCACTCAGTGGTTTGTTTATGCCTCCTAAGATGTACAACAAAAAATTACCAGAAAAGGAGGATAACAGGTATGAGAAAGCAAAAATGCATCTGAGATACCAATTCACTTATGGAAAAGTAAAATAATATTTTGTGTAGACTTTCTACAAGACGATTCAGAAACTTTCCTGAGAAAACTTGTGTTTTAGAAGTAACTTAATGTTCAATCAAATTGACCTTTGATACAAGCACAAAACTGAAGCTCTCATCTCAACTCTCTCTCTCTCTCTCTCTCTCTCTCCCTCTTTCTGTTTGTGTGTGTGTGTGTGTGTGTCTGTGTTTGACTGAGGTGAGGTGCTTAGACTTTTTTTTTTTTTTTCATTTCAGTAAATATACGAAGGGGAGAGCATTTTAGGCCTATGTTTAACATGCTTGTTTTTTGTTATTTCTGTTGAAATATTAAAGTATATGCATTTCTTTTTGTAAATTTACATGTTATCTGTATAACATCTATCTTCATCTCATTCTCGGTAAATAATATGAACATTTTATCCATCTCATAGGTTACTAAAGTTGCTCACTGTATCGATGTAGCCTATAGCTGCACAGTATACAGTCTGTCGAAACGCTCTCTGTCAAATAGCCTGAAGCCCAGACAGGTGGGCTTCTTCCTTACGTTAAAAGCAATTTAATAAAGCGGGGAGTAGCCAGTTAATCTATTCAACACTAACTTTAGTGTCTACTTGCCTGAGATAGATTGTCTATCTGACTGAGACAGAATAGAAGCTACTGGGTATGAGGTTTGCACAGCAAACTTGATGTAATATTTTACTATTAGGCTACATTTCACGACAGCCAGTTTACAGGAACGCCACGAAGAGCCTGATAAATTTATCCGAGTTTTCGTAAGACCATGCCGACCATTTTACGTTGAAGTTCGGTAAACTTCCGCATTTACACGCGGCAAATCAACTAACATATAGTTTCAGTGCGTCGTGCTGTCATGATGACAGAAATATGAAGAACTGTAGCCAGGACCATGTTGTAGTCTCACAAATTGAATTCACATGAATTTACATCGGTATAGTTTCGATTTACACAATCACCTGTAAAGTTAGTGAATAAGCAAGGCTACGACAGATATAATCTCGAAGGTCGATAACCTTAACGCGCAAAATTCAGCATGGGGAAGGATACCTAACTACAATCCAAAACACCGCCTGTCTCGGTGCCGAGAGACTTGCCCTGGGTTGAGTTAATCACTGTCTGATTTGACAGTTTTGACTACTGTACTGCCTGTGTCCTGATTCAAAAGGATTGACGCTAGAAAACCTGCCCGGTACTTTTAATCTCATAGCAAAAGCAATGCGCTGTTTCACGCACGGAAAAATATATTTATTGTTCACTGATATACAACGTGCCTTCATGTTGTCATGCTTGAGTAGACTGTAACCAGAGACGAACACACAAACATGAAGTTGCAGGCTACTTCTTGACAACTTGGGGATTGAAGCGACTTTTCTTTTGGAGCCGTATACTTCGTCGTTAAAGTTTGCTGGTTTAGTCTCAGCTTTGCAATAGCTAAGTTATCAAGTACATTACACAAGTGATACCCGTTAAGGTTTATTTACCGGGTCGCTGAAATGAACCGCTCGTTGATGCTTGAGTTAAGGGCTAGGGGTCCGGTGGCGTCTATCGTCCGTAAGGACAACTGATTGAGCATAAAATCGAGATACATTCACATATTTTACGTCAAGTTAAGGTCATTTGGGTCTGAGTCGACTAAAGCAAAACCATTTACTTTATTGGCTTTTAGCGTTTTAACTCATCTCTGAGGAACTGAAGGCGATAGTTGAGGCGAAAATTAAAACTCTTACCTGTACTTCTTCGTCTTTCGGTGACTTTCTCAATTTAGGTGAAATGTGTGTTTAAGGTGAATGACATGAGAGCATGCGTGATCAAAGTTGCCTCGGTTTTTTCAGTTTTTCTTGTTTTATTATTGCATTTTCCTATTTCTAACATAGTGCGAGTCGCCCGGAAGATCTGCCCTGGAGACCGCTTCAAAGTGGGAAGAGGAGTCCTTAATTGAATTTCTCAGTTTAGCAGCTGTGAGGCGGAAAAGCTGGAACGGAGTACGGTTGTGATTCACTCATTCCAGTCTTTCAGACCATAGTTACTTGCAGTAGGCCTATCAGTTAATATAAAATACATTTCACATGAAAGTTACGGTTTGATGATCAGAGATTTGGCTAGTCTATCTACTGATGTCAATTTATGTTAAGCTTAAGCTATAAAGTCACATATCAAACAGTGTCCAGTTTCTGACATACTTCCCTTGTCAAATATGAAAGTTCTTTTGGAAAAATACACCCATTTGTGTGTGTGTGTGTGTGTGCGCTTTGTGTGTTAAATTGACCCCTTACATCAGCACTTGTCTATCCTGAGAACACACAGAGAGAAGTGAAATCTTATTGTCATATGCTTTATCTAACTTATGAAACAGCATAAGTTTACTGTCCAAATACAGCTGTGTGAATGTGCGTTTTTACAGTCAAAAGCAGAAGTATATGAAAACTGCTATTCCTGTTATAAGGCCTATAACACATTCAGGCCTCTCTGCTCTGTTCTTACAGCTAAATATTCTGGCCATAGGACGCCTCTGAGGGCATTTCTGGAACACAGCCCAGCAGCATCAGAGACGCTGTGATAATGTATTTTAAACTCGAACTTTCCCTTATCTAAATTCTGCAGTCTTGTGAACTATTGGCAAACAGATTATTGCCAATTAGCAGTTTTGTGAGGTGTCCTGCTATACATAATAAAGAATCTAGGCAAGGATCAATAACAGCAGTCAACTAACAAGCAAGGTAGCTCTTTGATCTCTTAAGTTACTCTGAGTTTGGAGTGGGCAGTATTTATACACTCACGTAGGCCCTACAAGCTCAATTCTGATGGATATGCTTCCTTGCTGTTGCAAAGCTTGCATCCTCTTAAACAAGACTTTTTGTACATATCCCTTCATGCTCGTTGCAAAATACCTGAGGATCAAACTGCATGAAATGTACCTCCAACAGGGCTCCACAAAATTCCCTGAAGCTCTAGATAAATATAAACATCGGAATCTAATGAAACAATATATTTGAGTGTTAGACGGTCATAGCTCTAAAGTGAGTGGGATTTATGGTTGCTCAATATGGATAAGAATTTTTTTTGCTAACAATTTGGACACTGTAAGCATGTAATATCTTAACTTTTCTCAGCAGTGAGTAACCTCTCACACCCTCAGTCATTAATTCTGAATAAAAAATATTTCAAATGTACCCATTAATAAATATTAGAGGACATGTGCATAGTTCAAATCCCCATCCCATTATTGGGAGTGGGGTATGGTTACAATTCGTACATATTTAATGTTGATGTAGCTCAGTCATGTTCTGTGGCTCTGATCGTGTCCTGTGGTTTAAACTGTCTGGGTCAACAGACTTCAAAATGCTCTGTTTGAACTGAGCGTTAATGTGTAGGGTATTTTGTGATGAAGACAGGCAATATCAAATTTCTTGTTCATTTCTTAATTAATTTATGATTAAAATGTTATCTTACAAGCAAATCCAAAACACATATTGATGCAGAACAACCATTTCCCCCCATTTAAGACGTTATCAAATCATTTTGGTGATGAGTATCCAGGCCGTTTAACTCTACAACATATCACTGGTGTAAGGTTGCAGGGAGAGGTAGCACATCCATCAGCTAGTTCTCCTGATGTAGCAATACTGCAATACAGAATAATAAAGGGGTACGAAAGACCAAAAATCAATAGATTATCCTGCAGATCACTTCTGATTCAGTAATGATCCAGTACATTTATTGCTATGCATTGATTCATTAGGTTTGCTGTCAAGGGCAGACCCAACAAACCCCTAGCCTACTGACTCCTTTGCCATTGCCATTCCTAATTATGAAACATTAAAAGCTAATCACAAAGTATAGCACAAGGTTATAAAAGCCATACTGTATGGATGGACCACTTAGTGCAATTATTCCACCTTCTTTATCAAAGGGTCTCTGAACAGGTTGTGCATTCCTAACAATATGCAAGGTTTTGATAATTTTATTCTTCTTCCAGTTTTGGATTATTGTTGGACTGGATGCAGACCTCATGGCATTAACCAGTCCACATTCCCAAATCTTAGTGTGTTAGTTCTCACATCTTCATTTCGTGCATTGTATGCAAACATGGTGATGGTGGGACTTGTAAATAATAATTTACACACTAACACACTATGGGAAAATGTACCTAGTATGACCAAAATATAGTCTGTTTTATACCATCCAACTACCAAAACAGCACAACATAAGTATAGATTGTCTAATCTTATGAAAAGAAGGGTATTCTAAAAAATGGCAAGTTCCTGCAACATGAGCACAAGCAATAAAATCTACATTGTTACAAAAGCAATTAAGGGGGGTCATTAATTGATCATAACCTTTCACATTTTTATGCACAGACATCTGGATGCTTTGCAGGGGAAATCCACATAAGAAGATTGCAGTGTGATCAGCACGAGGTAGACTTGTGGAAGCCTTTTGAAATATATCCTTTACGTTTGTCGAAGGCCTATGCTGGATGTTCATACAGTGCTAAGCTCTGGGACTACTGAACAAGTATTCTAAGGGATATGTTGGCTTGCTCTGAGTGTAAGTGTAATGTCTGCTTGGCTCAAGCTTCTTCGTTAGGTCATTAAATGGTGTTTTAAGAAGGATATCCTGCAGCTAATGTCATTTCCATGGCAGCAGTGAGATGAAATGATGAGCCTTAGCTACACAAGTCAAACAGAATCTATACACAAAGCAAATAAGGATTTCACACAGTGTTTGTCTGAATATGATAAGTATTTGTAGATGGACCAAATTATTTTAGACTCTTGCTTCCTTTTGTGGGATAAAAATAATTATAGAGTGCTGTTTTGCCACTGTACAAGATTTCATTGCAGGGTATAGTTGCTGTTTTTGTTTCACATGTAATCATTTAACTACTATGTTTTGATGAAGTGTAAGACTTGGTAACGATAACTGCTGTTTTGTGGATTGGAACCTCAATATGTGTGAGTGTGCACTTCTGTGAGCCAATTACGGTTACGCACGTACCATAGGCTACGGTCGCTTCAAGGCGCAGCTCAACTCTCCATCCGTCCAGTTGCACTGCATTTAGTAGAGGTCACTGACACCGACGCAGTCTTAAACAGATTTCTACGTGCACTCTCAAATAGAGAAATGTCATAGAGATGTCATAATGTTCTGTCACTGCCTGCTGCAAAGGAAAGCTTTGCAGAAAGAGCCAGCAGCCGTGATGCCCAACTCGACTCCCAAAGAACAAATATGTCTGTCAAATTCATCACATATTGTGACACATATGCCATGATAAATACAATTCACTGCAGTGCAATTTCATAAAAAGCTATAGGTATATCTTGCATATTGCCCATAACTGGATTTCAGCTCAATATTTTAAATTTCATAGTGCTTTAGTGTACACTCATCTATAAAATACAATTTCATTCAGAAAATGTCAATATTTTAAGTTCTCTCTCTCTCCTCCTCCCCCTTGCATCTCTCTCTCTCTCACTCTCTCTCTCCTTTCTTTCTCCCTCTCTTTAATGGGAAAGTGACATTTTGCTTTAGTCAAACAGCTGCCCTCTGTAAGATTCCCAGTCATCCGGCAAAGGGAGCGAGATCAAGGTCGACTGTGATTCCCAGTCACATCGCATGGAAGGGCAGGCAACTGGCATTCACCTTAATTAGATAAAGACATGTACAAATGTCCTCTGGAAACAGGCGCCTGTCTCCACAATGGAAGCTAGAAGTGATGGCAGCTGCCCATGTTCAGTAAACAGGGAGCATTTCTGAAAGGTGATGGGGGAAATTGGAGTGAGGTGAGGAGGTGGGTTGGGGGGAGGCTGAAGAGAGGGTGGGGTGCAGTGGGGGAGGGGGGGGTTGTCCACGATATGGACAGCTGTTCCTGTTTCCATCCGGAGCACCGGTTTGAAGTTAATGCTTTCGCCACTGTCTTGTGTAAGATTTGCTCCATGGGTGAGCACGGAGTGTAAGTCTGCGAGCGGCATTACGTCAGGCTTTAAAAGCCCCTCTGTGTTCGAACAGAGACATGCCCAAGCAGATATACAGTGGACCTTAAGGTCGTCCATAAAACAGATTTGTGCAGGGACAACGCCTGGGATGCATCCTAA
This sequence comes from Alosa sapidissima, assembly GCF_018492685.1. NCBI lineage: Eukaryota > Metazoa > Chordata > Actinopteri > Clupeiformes > Clupeidae > Alosa > Alosa sapidissima. The sequence continues at coordinate 29,149,579 of NC_055963.1, forward strand.
TGACTGCATCCAAAAAATATGGCACTTGGCAAACATATGGTAAACGTGTCAGCATATTCCGACGTGTCTCGTATGCAACAATCTGTTTTTTCACTCTATTTACATGTCTGTCTGGTGCACACAATAACAGGTAGGTGGTTACTTCCTCAATCACTTACACAGGAAATGGAGGTGTGGGGCTTTTTCAGAGCATTACAGCATCAGTAAATCAAAACATGGTGAAAACAGAGAAGGATCCTCACATTTCATTCGGCCAACAAACTTTTCAACACATAATCTTTCCAAAAAAACATGAGGAACAACTCATATCATGTAAAGGTTCAACACAGTAATGGTTCTTCTTCCATGTCAAGAACCATTTAAGTAGCCTACCTTTATATTTCTTATTGTGTAGTATGTACACAAACTGGACATTTCCCCATTTAAATATTTTCCCATGCATAACCACCATAATTTGAATACTTCTATTACCAGAAAAAATATAATTCATTCAATGGGAGACGGCTAATTAAAACTAATATGGATGATATTAATGTATTTATTAATACTGTCAACCAACAATGCTCGTCATCGGACCATATGGTGCTAATAAGATATCTGGGCACAGAGTTTAGAATCTAATTTTAATAAATTCTTAATCAGCTTGTGGGATACTGAAACAACATAGTTAATCGAAATGTGTGGAGTCAGCAAGGTCCTTTGCAGTCGTGGTCTTTAATAAGATTTGAGAGGCATTAGAACAACACAGCAGTCAATGTCACGTTGAGCCGTTCCCTCTGTCTGTAACCCAAGTGTGTGCGGAGAGGGGGGAAAAGACAGGGAGAATTAAGAGCGCAGGGAGGAAAACATGGTCATCTGTTTCAAAAGAGCTGGAATCGGATCTCAGGGGGGGTGAAAGAGAGAGAGAGAGAGAGAGAGAGAGAGAGAAGAGGTGTGTGTGTGTGGGGGGGGGGGTGTTGGAGGTACTGTATATCACATATCATCCTCCTCTGATCGTTCACGCTTTCTAATTACAGAAGGTGAGGAGGGCCATCATTTTATCGTATTTGTTTTGCATCACTGCAAAAATAGAAAATGAGGGCTTGCAGAGCTGTCCCAATTTACTTCGTTTCGACCTTGATTAAAAGAAAATTAATTGCCACATCTCTCATTATGTTGCAGACGGCATTTGATGACTGGAATGGAGAAAACTAAAAAAAAAAGAAGAAGAAGCAGAGCAGAGCCTTGCAGGGAGTGTGAGCTCGACCCGCTTGTTCAGGAGACAACACACTTCTCTAATGATGAAAATAAACAGGCCTTTTAACGCAACCATCACAAGACAATGTCAAAGATATTAGTCTTAATATCACAGCTCTTTCCTTCATGGTGCTTAACAGTGGAGGAGACCTTGTAACTTTGGCATTCTTCATACCGCATTCCTCTCGCCCGCAGAACAATTAAAAGCAGAGAGGCTGCTGGTGTATGATGCCTGTTTTGTCCTGGAGATAAAGCACAGATCGAACAAAGGAAGCAATAATGTATGCCTTTCAGTTGCAAAACTTTGTCCTTAGAATCGTCAGTTTTGATGTGAAAATGCTTTTGCTTCAGATACATCTGAGATGAATGCATTTGATGGAATTTAATGAAGAATTTGATGGAATTTGAAAATGAGCAAGAACATTTTTCCAGAAACTTGATATATTCAACTTGCACGAATGTGCTTTGAGGGTTACCATAAATACTCCTCCACTGAAGTTATTTCATGGTTGTATGCAAATCTATTCAAAGCTTTTATGTGTAGATGTAATAAGAGTTTTCTACATGGAAAACATCACTGTGCTATTCCATTTGCCATTTTCCCCAGAAAATGCCAATCATTGTGCTTGTTTTTGATTATGTGTTCTTGACAGAAAATAGCTAACTGCGTCATTGCTGCTTCATTCTCACCCAAAACTGAAAATATGTCTTTTATCTTAGACATAAATCTATTAGACTAATCTACCAAACCCCTCTCAAACCCCCCACCTCTCCTGGGTCCTCTCCTCTATTTTGGTTAAGCCACCATATGTCTCCGCGGATCAACTGTGGAACTTTTCACAGAGCGCGGTGTATGATTACATGAGAATTTCTCACAGACAGGGTCTCCAGAAGGGAGCAAAACGCGAAATGCTATTTTAGAAACGAAATCCTCGCCACTGCACCTGTCCCCGTCTGAGAGCGCCGTGGGGCCAGATGCCCAAAGGGGACGAAAGTGGGCCTCCAAAACACACACACACACACACACACACCTCAGTCTGAAATATTTATTTGCCCGCTGAAACACTCCTTGACTGGGATGTTGTGGGGAGGTTGGGAGCGGAGGTTGGTCGGGGTGAGACAAAGGCTACACTGTGCCCGCTACACTTGTTCCAGTATTCTAATCTACACTTCTCCGTTGGGGCTTCTGTCCCCCTCAGCTGTCTGACGCGCGTTCCGCTCCCTCTGCCCACAGGCGTTTGTTTGTTCGTTCGCTCATTCGCCGGCCCCTAGCCTCGCCCGGCGCCCGCCAGTGCTCTCCTGTGGCCCAGCGCGGCGAACGCCCATCCATCCGTGCTTCAAACTCAATCAGCGCCAATGGAAATGAGACCCTATTGTTGGGTCTGGCACTGATATGTGGCAACAAGTGAGGCATGTATTTTGATAATGTCGCCGCCACTGTGATGGGCTGAGAGTGTACGTCGCATGAAAATGAAATGGAATTATGTCGAGAACAAAAAGGAAAAAAAAGGGAGGGGAAAGGCAAGAAGTGCTATCTTCATTTTATGACATGCAAAACTCATGTATTTGCATCAGTGCCTTGCCTATCTGGTAAAGTTGCATTCCTGCTGCATAGTTTTGGCTACTCCTCATGTACCGAAAGCTCATAAGCTATTATTAGGAGAATTAGGTGGAAGAATAACCTTAACTGCAATAGCCTAAAGCATGAATGCAAATCCTCATAGACACATCATTATCTCTTGATAAGGCAACTGTGTTTATAATATGAACAATACCAGGATACATATACAAATTGTATGTTACCGCTCAATATACGTAGGTGTAAGTATCCATGTTTATATTCAAAACACATTGGAGGGATATTATGGTGTAGCATCAGTGCAATCAAGTAATGACAGTGTGATAGTGTGATAGATAGAGTGGGGACTTGGGTCTCCTACATCAGACATGGTTGGCTGAGTGGAGACATATGAGAGGGATAGGATGGAATGGAATATTTCAAAGCAAGTCAACAAGTCTCTGTTCTATCAACAATTTGCGTTTCTTCCAAAGATGTGATTCGGTTGACAATCAGGGAGAGAACAGAGGGAGAGAAGAGGAGGGCTTCTCAGTCCAGTCCATGCATCTCAGACTGGGAACCGCTATCATCCCTTGACTGCCCAATGAGCATACAATATGGCAAGAGGCTCACTACTTTAGTCTGTAGATAGAAGCATTTCATAACATTTAACCTATCCATTCTGGGCTATAGCCAGGGGGAGCTCTGGAAGCTTTAGGAAGCTGAGCATTGGATAGAGGCCCTGAAATCATCTTGAGAATGTAGCTTATGATTTTTTTAGATATTTCTATTTTTGTGGCCTCATCCCTGTTTCCAATAAACATCATCATCTGTTCATCCATAAAGATTGTTTCACTGTAGTGGTTGTCACAAAGTTATGTAGTATGCATGTGTTGTTTTGAATATTGCTGAAGTACTATGTGCCGTCGTCATCCTTATCAAAGACAGGAGGACTGTTGTGGAATATGCACAATGCTGGCGCCCATGGCAAGCTGGTTAGTGACACAATGAAGAGAAACGCGGCAGCAGCACTTATCTACCAGAGGGAAGCCTGAGCCAGAAGTCTCCCCTCCCTCCCTCCCTCCCTCCCTCCCTCTCTCTCTCTCTGGGGTAAAGTTGCGTCTCGCTGAGGACTGTGCGACAGACGGATGGACGGTGGTTGAACTTTTTTTTTCTCGTAATGAAACGACAGGGGAGGGGAGACAGGTATTTAGGCTACATCTGGTTTGACCACATGCTAGGTGAGGATCCTTGAGAGCCCAGTTAAATCTCAAGTGCTCCCCTGATAGACTCTTTATTTTATCCTGGAGGCTTTTCTCCGGTGGAGTCCACACGCTCACTACACGACAGTCCTAGCTACAGCTGCCATGTTGGCAACGCAGCGCCCGTTTAATACCATGTCGTAATAAGGGGTCAACAATGCTGCCCCCTATGTATGTGAGTGAGAGAAGTTGGCAAATAAATCACGACTTTCTTTTTTTTGGGGACTGAACATGTAGGCCGGAGTACAAAAGGTACACCATGTGCCTGGTGAATGTCTCTATTTCAGATAGCAGTAAATCCTTCTGCCCCTCTCGGCCTACTACCACCGCCACCACCACCACCACCACCCCACCCCTGTCCCCCAGCCCCCTCTCTTTTCAGATATCGTCCCATTGAAAGTGTTCAGTTTTAGGACACAGGGAGGTCACACCTGTTGTGGAACTTGATAGAAGGCTTATTTATAAACTTTCAGAGCTCCAGATTCTTCCTTCACTGAAAACGCTGACATATGTGGACAGGAGTGAGGGGGTATGAATGAGGGGTGGGTGGGTTGGCAGGAATGAAGAGGAGGGGTGGTCAGCTGAAAAGCTTGTTTACGAAAAGTGCAGCAACTGGAAAATCCATAAAACTCTGAAATGATGAAATTAACAAGCCATCTGATCAAAGGGACAAGTGACAGGGGAGGGGAATGGAGAGAGCTTCAGTATAAGACTACTAAGCCACTTTTACTACTCATATAACAGTAGAACTAACTATTAAAATAAAAAAACAGAAAGTTACTGAAATAATGTGTGGACAAGACATTTGGGGTTCAAATCTTTTACCGTGTCCCTGACACAAACATTCCACAGATCTGAAGTTTGGCTTGTGAATAGAAAAAAATGAAAGAATGATTTCAGACCCTTTAAAGTTTCACAGAAACCCAAAACTGTTTTTCTAATGACTAACAGAAATGTAAATCAACCGAGCTCTGTCTGTGCCTGTCTGAAGAAGAAAATGAAATACTGTTTCATTTTGTACAAAGTGTTTAAATCATGGCAGGCTATATATGCGAAATGACCTCAGCCAATGACACTTTATTGTCATTTGAACAAGGAAGAACACACAAAGACACTCACACCAACCCACACTAAAATACACAGACACACACACACACACACACACACACACACGCACACACATACACACACACACACACAGACACACACAAACATAGACACAAACACACACCAGCTGCTGCTATCTCACAAAGGTTAAATGCCTCTCTTTGCTCCCAAAAAAAGGCAAACGGCAATAGGGGCTGGCATGAGGGGGTCTTAATATATTGCCTAAATTTAGTTACTGAGTTATGGCCCATGGGATATTTGGGTGGGATCGAGTGACGTATGAAAAGTTCTAGAAATGCTGAGTGGATTTGCAGTATAAGGAGTAATATTCTGGCAATGGGGGAGATCGCAGCCGGTGACAGATAGCCCGACAGGTGCTGTGGGAAGCAGCCCAGTGTCAGATGAACCACTCATTTAGAAATGTGAAAGTTGATGACTTTTTTAGTGCTCATGTAACACTTTTTGTGTTTTATACACCCATGCCTGCCAAGTCACACAAGAGCAGACAAAGTTAGATGGGTATTCACCTCGTTGACTCGATCTGCTGATAAAGGCGGAAACCATTGGGGACACTTTACCCTCATTGATTTCCTTACACACATACACACACACACACACACACACATACATACATATATACATACATACACACACGCATACACACACACATACACACACTCACATTAAAAATAAAATCTCAGATTTTATGATGTGCCTTATGTGCTTTGACTTCATTTGATCTTGCCGTAAACTTCCCTATCATTTCAATGTCTGTGATAGACTTTTGGAACATGATGTGTAGTCAATACATCATATTTATTTTGTAAAGCGGTAGCTCTGTGTAAATATATATATTTATATATTCCAACTCTCCTGCAAGTGATCAGAGGAGTGGGCTCTCCGTGTGATGTTGTGCTGTGCTGTGGAATGTAACACCGATATTAGCTCGAGACACTTGGAGCGGTTAGACCTTACTCACACAGATAAGGGGAAATCTGAGTGGTGGGGCACAAATAGACTGATGCTCTTCATTTTGCAGAGATCCTCCAGCATGTGGTTCCTGCCATGTAATGACGTTCCCCTAACATTTAGCTGGGTTCAAAACATTCTGCACCAGTCAGGAAGTTCAAACTAGCAGATTGCGCGTAGGTAAGCAGATACCCTCAACTTTATTATAGACATCTGGGTATAAAATTAGTCATCTCTGCCAATACTGGCCAACGTAACAAGGATACCGTATGACAAGATGCAATACTGTACAAATCGATGGCACAAAACAGATTGCATTGCAAAGATTTCTCTGCTGACAGGCTGCAGGATACTTTGGGCTGTAAAAAATGGCGACATCTTTTAAGGTGACCCCCAGAGTGCCTCTTATAAAATTACAAGAGACAGAAATCCATTTGCAACTCCGCCATAACACTGAGATTACATTGTTACTTTAGAGCCCAGCTGCAAATTAATTTGGGCTTCATTTCATATATTATACAAATGGATAGTAGTGGGAAAATTAAATCCCAGCATTACACATTTCTATATACTGTTTTATTCCTGCAGGGGCTGTTTGGAATGGAGTGGTTGCCGTGGCGCTGAACAGCGGGCTGTGCCGCATGCCTGATCCAGACCAGATCTGGCCCGGATCTGGGCCAGAATAAGGGATGCATTCTAGAATTACGGTTCCAGCAGATCCGTCCATTTACTGCATTCCGGTTGGACCAGGAAGAAATAAGAATGAAAGTGTGATCTAAAGTGATTTTCAATGATATCTTCATATTTTTCTCCAGCCCAAAAGTAATCAAAGCGAACAAGATCAAACAAAGAGTGGACGCCCCGTTGGTATTGGATTATGCTGGATTGTACATTTAAACACATTGCATGCTCGAAAAACAGCTTGTTTGCCTCAAGGGCTCTTTCACCTTGGTTAAAAGTGCTATCTTTTCTACATGAAACTTAATTACGCTTCCATCGACCAGCATCCCCATTTCACCTTCTGATGCTTTACTTATTTTGGTGACATTGGTAAAACTCTGTGGTGTAAACACACACACACACACACACTTTAAACAGCGGGAAATAGATTAATGTGAATTAAACGAGAATGGAAGAATGAAAAACAGAGAAAGGAGTACCAAAGGGATCAGAGACATTCAACGAGTTGTGACCGAAAGGCATTCAATATGAATTTAAAGCTTACAATCGGTATATTATCTGTCAATAACCATATATTGATAAAAGTTGTTGCTATCCATATGACTACCATTTGTGTATACATATAGTTTTAATATCCACAGTAAAGTTTTGGTGGGAGTCAAACATGAACATGCAATATGCAAAAAATGTGTAAGCTATGCATAATTTTCCTCCAGCAGGGGAGTGGTGTCTTTCCTGAGTATATATGGATAGTATGTATTAAGCATAAATGCATGACTTTTTGCATGGATTTCCAAACAACTCTATGCATTACTTGTTGCAGCTAAAATAACCTGCGCTAATGCAAAATGCGTACGCGATGATGAAACCTCTCCTCTCCTTGACGCACAAGCTGACATCTCAAGCATCTTTTTCAGATGTGAAACGTGATCACAGGATCCCCTGAAGCCATGTCCTTAGACTACACCCGGACCCACCCTGCCTCTTAAGATACAGTCTCTCCCGCCATCTCTCTCTCTCTTTCTCCCTCTCTGTCCTTCTCTCTCTCTCCCTCTCCCCTCCTGCTCCTACAAATCAGGAGTAGGAGCTTCACCCAACAGACTCACATATGGGAGCCCTGTGTGTGTGGTGACAGTGGGGCGGCCTGGGCCAGTGGAGGGTAGCAGAGAGTGCTCCCCCCCCCACACACACACACACACATACACCCCCCCCCCCCCCCCTCTCCCCCTCAGGGGCCTGGGAGCCATGTGTCGACACATGCCACGCTGCTGGTTACTACCGCCTGGTCAGACCCGGGACAGCAGAGACGGGGGCCCCTGGACAGGAGCCCTCCAGATGTTCTCCATCAGCGAGCCACGGAAGGGAGCATGGAGCTCGCCGTGGAGCTGTAACACCTGCTTGGGTGTGAGCCGGCCCTGAGGGGCTGAGGTGTGAGGGACTGCAGCCTGGCCCAGCCTGCAGCCAGTGGGACTGTAGTATGGCAGGGGTCAGGAAGAGAGTGCCTTAACACAGAACAGGTCTCCAACATAATCAGGCATTTCACCCAGTCCTCTAGCACCACTAGTGATCTTTGCACACTCTCTTTGTGGCCTTTGTGGTAAGACTGTGACCAGGTGATATGATTCCATCGATGCTATTATGCACAGGAATATTATGCATGGGAATTTCTGGTGAACAGCTCTCAGCTGGGAATGGTGGGGATGACAGAATGGAATCTAATCCCTTAAAATAGTAAGTTCACTTGAGGGTGATACTGTACTATTTTCATAGCACTATCAGTACATCTTGACACGAGATATGTCTTGCTTGTGTGTAAAGTTTCTCTTCAACATTAATTATAAATCATCAGAATTTATGCCAATCATAAATCTCTACTTCACACACAGTCATAAACATACATTTAAGCACATATTGGACAAGTCCAGACTTGACAAGTCTGTGACTAAATCCCATCAACATTGATACATAGGCAGCTCTGTCTAATCTATGAAAGAATATGAATGTCTACTGTGATAACAGCAAATACAAAATGATTGAGAGACTCTAATATCTTCACAGATGAATATCCATACATGACTTCAGAAAGAAAAACCCAGACCTTTACAAAATAGAGCATTATTTACGCATGACACTTTCTGCAGGGTTTAGCAAAATAGCCTCCTAATCAAGTAAGACAAAGGAGGAGCGGTCAGAGCGTCAGGTGAGATGCACGCGTGACACGACGCTCAATAACACCAATGTTAAAATCTCCTTGACCTGGAGGGTCATCCAAGACCAACCCCAAATCGTTTAATATTTTCCCTTCAAGATCAATGGCAGCATAAATTTGGGTTCAATGACAAGAATAATTTAAAACAGATCCATAAATGATAGGATGCAATTCCCAATAGTGCAAGATGCATAGTATTTCCCTAGACTGACAGGATTATTTTGAGAAGCCTTGAACAGAACGCATATTAAGCGGCGAAAACAATCTCCCTAAAACGTGCGTGTGCAGTTTGGATGGCTTGCAGATGCATTGCTGTGACGCTGTCTTTATTTAGACAGTTCAAGCACAGATCGAAAAATCGATCTTATATGAATTTCCTGCTCTTTTTTGCTCAGATCAGCAGGCAAAGGAATCGCAATTTGTTTAACATAGTAAAATAAATAATTCTGGAGGTAGGATGCATGTCTCAATGACCCCCTCCCCATGGACATGCCCCCCCCCCCCCTTATCTTCTGTTAAGGGAGATGGCACAGATGACTCACTCCAGTCATGCAGAGCATTCCCCACCTTTACATCACTTAGTTGCTACAGAAGTTTAAGGGTAGCCTATGTATTCCAAATATAGTTTGATTTCAAATTCTGATATGACCTTAAACATTTCTCACATAAGCTAGGAAAGCATAGTCATTGAAGATTTCCGATTGAGACAATATTAAGCTAAAAAGACTGCACTAAATACGCTGTATGAAGCTAACAACATTATCCTGAAAACACGGTTATTCTAAATATAGGCCACAACTGTGAAAGGCATTTTTCGACATGCTTAGGGGACAATATAATATGGGTTCACGCTAATACTGTTTTGCAAACCATAAAAAACCCTCACTGATAAATATTAATTTGAACCTTCATGATGTATTTGAAATTTCCAGCTAAAATGTCACCACATGGAGCATTAATGTAATATTTCAGGGCCTGAGAGCAATACTCATATTGATTGCATTTATTTGACTCTGGGGATGAGAAATAATTCTTCAGTGTGGGACACATCTGGTGACCAAAGATGCGAGGCAGGGAATGAGAAAATGCAAAATAACAATAAAAATAATAAGACTTGTATTTGAATTTATCACCTCGACATTGTTTAAATGTGAACGGCCCAATACAAGGGGGACACACGGATATGCTATCATATCGTGGAGGCTTTTCATTTTCTATAAAGACAATGATGCCGAACAAAAAAAAAAAACTATTAAGAGACACTTGTATTTCTTTTCATCTCCTTGAGTAAAGAAATTGCAGAGGATTCGCGCAGGTTCAAACGATACAGGTATAAACTGTAAAATGGATGAGTCCTTGAAGTCGTAGCTTTTCATTATATTGATAAAGTGTTCCTCAACTGCAAATCAGCATTTTGCTGTGTTTAGTATACACAGTGACTGTTCTGCAAGTTTAAGCAGAGACAGGCAAGTTTACGTATGCCTGTGTCCTAAAAGGATCCTTTCTTTGTCATTAATAATATTGACTATCATTAGGGACGGGCGTCTGCCTGTCTTTGTGCAAATGAAACGAAATTTGAGTCACACCTCGACCCTGACCCTGCCTCGACCATAAGCGCTTGTTCCATTAATCGTTTCAGTGAAGCACTCCTACGTCAATGGCTTTATCAAAAGAAAGTTTTCAACTATAGCCTACTAAATGTTACAAAAGGAAGAATAAATGTATGTCAACGTTTACGTTTAATCGTTTGATAAACGATTCGACAGAATCTGCATTTTAAAGCATGTTTAGGCTATAATAAGCATATACAACTCTACATCAGGTGTCTTAATTTCAGTGAGTTGGTCTGCAATGTCACAACAACGCAATATATTTGACATGTTTTAAAGCTGAATACAATAAAACCGGACGCACATACTTTGAATAGCCTAGTTGTGAAATACAAATTCGACTTTACACAATATAGGCTAGTCTAGGCTATCTGATAGTCGAAACATTGTTAAACAAACCATATGAAATAGTTCGTAGCCTACTCTAAAACTTTGTCTTAGTTATTTTTTCTTAACTCAGAAATGCAAGCCCTTGAAGTCCTGTTTAATTCCATTCAACTGATGCGCCCTTTTGTGGACCTGCCAAAATATTGTGATGACTTCAACAAGACGCGTTTCAAACAAGTTTCCTCTTGGAGGTGAAAGGACATTCTTCTCTCTCCCTCTCGACAATCATGAATTATGTATAGCTAAAGCGCCCCCTACTGGTAACTGTGAGTGATTTAACCTTTGGATGAACCGCCAGTTCCGTGTACATTTTCATGAAATACACACATTGCGGGTTGGTTTGTTTGTTCGTTTGTTACCCTTTAGGACACGTCGACTGTTTCATGTGTCTTCGTGTCATTTTTCGTTAGACGCAGTAGAAATGTCACACCCTGTATTTTTGCTGGGATTGGGAAATGTATTAATCGACTTACTTTCATATACAAAGGTACAGGTCTGCTTAACCAGGAAACTGTAGTTTGGAGTGAATGCATTAAACTATATTATGGGATGCCTGTGCCAATTTGTGTGTATAAGCAACTGCTAAAAACCACCAGTGAAAATGTTTGTAGGGTGACTCAGGGACAATTCTAATTCTGTAGAAGAGGAAATTGTTGAGTTCTTTGGGAAAGCATAATTACAACAAAATACACAAAGGAACTTCTAAACAATGAATTTAATCAAACAAAGAAACATACTTTGCTTCTCAAGTACCTTTATCGCCATCTGTATCAGCTGCGTGGGAAGTTAGTCTTTGTTCCCAGGTAAGGGCAGGAGGGAATACGTCGCTCATCACAAACAATAAAAAGGCTTTAAATAAAAAATAAGAAAACTAAGAATATGAATCTAACTTTCAACTAAAAATGTCCCACTCTTCCATTCAGTCCCATGCCAATGCACACTTGACACACAACAAGAGAGCTGCCAGTATTTTTTGAAGCAAAACAAAAATATCCTAGAATAATAAAAGTTGACAACAAACACACTAAGGAAGGGGCTCAGGGAGGTGGTTGCGGGAACTGAGATGTCTCAGAAAGCTGATTTTAGGCAGCAAAACACAGACGGCACCATATGTGTAAGGGACGTCTCCTCGCAACATTGCAGTGCAAGGGCAGGATGTAGCAGCTGACAATGTTTAAAAAATACCAGGAACAACCTGCACAAATGCTGGCTGGGATCTTACATGGTGATCCCAATAACTTGATTGCTGGGAGACAGTTCTGTGTCCATTCAGTTTATGTAGGTGGCCATTATTGCTGTTCATGCATGTCAAGGTCTTCATAATACTGTTGAAATAAATGTAAAAATGTTTATTGTGTGGGCCTCTGGGAGGATTTAATATCACTTCGGAAAGGTGTCTTAAGCAATTCATGACTGACAGAAGCTCTTGTCTTCTCCTGGTGTGTGTTAATCCTCTCTTCTGAGTCCTACAGTTGCCCTTTTAACTTCTTCGCCACCTCTGACATGGACTGAAACAAAACTATGGTGGTTATAACATTTCAGCTCAGAGGCTTAATTCCACAGTCGGTTAACAAATTGCCCTTTAAGAAAAAAAATAGGAACCACAGAATGAAAGACAAGTCGATGATCTCACAGTTACTTAGCCTTTTGGCCATCCACCCAACCTTTGAAGTGTATCTTGTGAACTGGAAGAGCCCTTCCTCGTTCAAAAAGACTCAGCCAACACCACATGATGTTAGTCAACCCACTGAGCATTCACAATTACACTGTGGTCCATTATATTGCTGGAACAAAATTCAAACCCTATCAAAATCTGACGGCATAATTTATCCTGCTGGGGGTCCTGCTCTGTCCCCGGACGTCCAACGGCACCGTGCCCCTGCCTCTCCACGGCCACATCCAGCCCCAGCCTCAATTGCTTGTTTAACTTGACACATAATTACAGTGGAAATATTTGTGTATTTTGTACTGGTGCCACAGCCCGCGATGCATGCGGCTGCCAAGGCCTTCGCAGCTCCCGCTGCTGGCACCCCAGCCAGAGTCGCTGATTAAAACAAGATGCTCCATTTGGGCCAGCTTTGCAAGAAATCACTCCCAGAGAGAACGCCGTCACCGACGCCAAGCCAAGCCAGAGCCTGCGAGGTAGCGGTGACTTAACCACTACCGCCGCTGCTGATTGCCTGCTGGTGTGTGTGTGTGTATGCCACCCATCCAGCTTTCAAAAGGATGCTTATGCCTCCTCCTCAGGTGGTGTTTTAAGGATTCTTACCCCTCAGCATGCCTTAAGGGTACTTGTGGCTCTTTGTACAGTCGGTTAAGATCTGTAAGGAGAAAAACGGCACCTCGTACAATGCTGCGTTTGAAAATGAGGGGGCCATTGCAAAAATTAGAAAAGTCTGGAGGAGGTTCAGTCATCTGCTGCTGCATGCTGTTCTGACACACTCCTGTGGCTGAAACGAGGCAATGAACTGGAAAGTCTCAAATATCCACTTCCTTTGCCAAATCACAAACGGCAACTTTGACCCTCAGGAGAGAGAAGAAAAACAGCACGAGGAGAGAAGCAGGGTGTGTGTGTGTGTGTGTGTGTGTGTGTGTGTGTGTGTGTGTGTGTGTGTGTGTGCACGCGAGCGCACAAGTTAAATGCATTTTCAACTGCTGCAGCCGTGTCATACTCCAGATGTTTCATTCAGTCCAAGGATAACAGGATAACAGGTGGTTGAAACTTGGAGCAAAGTTCATGTAATGATGGATTTCACAAAAGAAAAAGTGAGGAAGAAGAAGGACAGAATTCCATCAGAAAGAAGGAAATGATGGAAAAGACAGATTCCGTCCATTCTCTTGACCTCTCCATGAACATTATTTGTCATTATGAGAGATGTGACAAAAAAGTGACCAAATCTGTAAATAAAATATATAATTCATTATTGTATCTGAAAATCAGATTTTTTTGCCAGCCACTCACAAAACAGAAATGCAGACTATGCTGTCTAGGACTAGATAACGTTCATCTTGTACTCGCAAGCATAATTCAGGAGACAGGATCATCCCTAAGCCATTACTACTTAAAACAAATTAACTATTAACTACTCTGCTTTGTCTCAGAGAGACGTCCATGGAGGGAACAAACTCTACGGTGAACTTTTTTAGCTCTTCAAGGAATTCTAGATTGCTATTCTATTCTTGCGTGCAAGTGAAAAAAGAAACAGAGTTCATGATCACTTTTACTTTTTAAAGTAGCTTCAGATGGGGTTAAGCAGCGAGTTCACAAACACACCAACACAAATTGATGAGAAGTTTCATTTTGAGTTACATCTGTAGATCTGAAATATGTCTGATAATGAATCTATTTCAGGAGGTAAACAAAGTGATATCAATAACTGTATAGCAACAATACAGGATGCAATAGTAAGACTCTTATTACCACTGAACATGTAGATAAACAAAAATGGCATTATGCAAACGGAGAGTATTGTCACAGGTTTTAGAGTATCAAAAAAGATCTGGTGGGCGCTACACAATCTCTTGTTAGAGCCACAATATTGATTTTGAGCAACTGCAAGACAACTCGAACACAATAAATTGCGCAGAAACTCTTGAGCATAAATGTAATAATAATAATAATCAAATTAAAATCTAATTGAATTGATATGGGCTGGTTCCTATAAAACTCTAGGAGATTGTTTGGTCATTAACCTGTCTCGGTGTATTTTATTGGCCAGTAATGGAAAGGAGTTGTGGTGAAGCTCACGCGGTGAATACAGACGGTAGGGAGTTTTCACCGCTCTGAGTCCTGAGGGGAGGAAGTCTCTCAAAAGGTTGAGATTAACATGATTTGAATATCGCCTCTCTCATGAAGTCTTCCAGTAAAACATCTTATAAACCTCTCAAGTGAGCAATCCATATGTAAGGCCTACCCAGAGACTGCTACTGATTTCCAAGCAAAGGCAATATTAGCTGAGCATCAGTTCCGCCATCCACTTCATCTGTGTTTACCTGTGTCTCCAAGCGACAACTGTGGTGATGACCTAGCATATCTATCCAGTGATAATATGCTAAGTGTGTAACAAACAGGAACCTGACCTGTCCTGGAGCATGCTGGGAAAATGTCCTACCTCTGCACTCACACACACACACACACATACACACACACACACACACACACACACACACACACACACACACACACACACACACACACACACCCTCTCACACTCTAAGCCCCCCAAGTGTCACGCTGGAAATCCTCCGTCAAATAAAACAAAGTGGGGGCCACATTGATGCTCTGTCTTGTTTTATATGATGGCTTGAAATAAATGAACTTTAAATGGAACCTTGGCAAGAGCATGGGGTATTGATCTGTCCGAGCTCAGAGCTGGAGTTTAAGGGCACATCTCTCTCTCTCTCTCTCTCTCTCTCTCTCTTTCCCACCCCCCTCTCTCTCTCTCTCTCTCTATCTGGGCAGGCCTGTAACCGGAGTAATGAAATTGATTGGGCCAAGGAAGGGTGACAAGGCAGCAGAGTCAAGCCCTTGATGTAAGGAAACAAGAGTGGCATCTAATTGGGGTGTAATATAGGTCTTTAGAGGACATTAAGCACAGGAGCGGTGGGGACGTGAGGCCACTTCACAGAAGGCAAGGGGTGGAGAGGACTGCACAGCATCCCTTTGACACTCTGTGGTCAGTTGTGGTTTGTTGACTGACTACCTAATTGACAAAAAAAACTGCAGATCAGCAAAGAGCCACATGGTATTATTGCTGTGTCAGTGAGTTGTATCGGAGCATTCTTTTCAAATAAAACAGATGTGCGTGTCATATACTGTATGTTTTGGTGTTAAACATTTTAAGGCTTCATTTGGTCTTTATTGTAAACTTTTGAGCAATGTCACTGTCAGTCATAAGACCGAAGGTGTTTATTACCTACTCTATGTCAACCAAAGGCCTTAGGGTTGATCAATTCAGAGGGTCCCGACTCCCGACTGTGATACATCTAAGTCTGTGTGTCACATGGGCATAGTGAGGGAACATCAGACAAATACAAATGGCCTAAAGAAATATTCGCACTTTGTCCATGATCCCAAGACACACTATACATTACCCCACCACCACTTCAGTGCTGTCTATGTGCGGCCCCATGCCTGTCATCCTCTAATGTTGTACACAGTTCTGTACACTGGTGCACTGGTCCTCCGTGACACCATACAGGCGAGGCACATTCGTCTTCTATGCAGAACAAGTCTCACTCAACATTGAGGGGGAAAAAGTTATGGCGCATTACAAGCACTTAGTGCAGTGATATCAAGGTTCACCTCTGATTTCCAATCTCGGGCCAGGACGAGGGGTTGGGGGGGCACCATTAAAAAGCCATTACAAGTCCGTATTTCATATTCCAGACCCATGTTTCAAGGTGTTAAAAGCTCAATGTATATTTCCGCTATATTTAAGCTGTGGGACATCCGAGTGGCACAGGCACCTCGCTGGTAGCCATTGACCTTGGCCCCGACAGCCTTCATTAGCTTTTAGACACTTATCAGTCATAACTGGGCTTGTCCTCTCCACCAAGCTTCCTCCTTCACTTCACTTAGGCAGGCAAATAATGGGCGAAATCCATTTATCAGCCATTTCCAACAAGTGCGCGACATTAAGGAAGTACCTGCTTTTTTCACTTTAAGTGTGGCCAGCGCACCCTCTAAAAGATCACCGCACTCTCCAGGCCTGGCCAAGGCAGGCCGCTCTCACGAAAATGGCTTCGGTTTATGTTTTGTATTTATTTATTTAATTTCAATCAGAGCCATTTTAGTTTTAAGTGTCTTTAAATATTTATCCCGCCAGATTTTTTTTTCTTCTTGCGGTGAGATTTCTGTTTATGAGCACTATGTGGGGCCTCACTCTATTTTTTGTTCCTAAACGCATCTCTATTTTGTTATGATTATTTAATGCGGGCTGCTACTTTATACTCACATGTCTAGGAAAACATTGATCCTGGACGCAAATGAATCTAATTATGGACCCCTCTCCTCTGTGCATGATATTGACTTGTTGTGAAAGGTGCTTCTCCGGTTGGGGGAAATGTCTTTGGAATGCAAGGTGCAAAGCTTGCCCTGACAAAGCTAACTTTTCACCATTAAATGGTCAAAATGCAAAACAGAGGGGTCAGGAACGGATGCCACCTGCATACAAAGCAGACAGGTGGAGCTGCTATGAATCTAAGCTGCTGTACAAGCGTAAGCAACTGCAGGTGTTTGATGCAGTCTGTGTATATTTTCCTCCTCTCTCTTTCACTTCCTCTCTCTCTCTCTCTTGCTTTCTGAGCATCCATTTTGCACCTTTGCCAAAGCATCAGTGATGCACTTTGCTGAGTCTGAGCAAAGCACTGCATTAAGCATACAGTGGGGGCGATGCATCATCTCAACCCTGTAACAATTCAAGAGGAGGAGGAGCCGGGAGGAACATAAAAGCCACACTCTTCTTCTCTCTTGCATCTCTTGGGCGCTGAGCTGTCAATCCGCAGAACAAGGCCCAGGCCGGGAGAACCGGCTCTGCACCATTAGCAGAATAACTTAAGCAAAGCTAGAACCTCTGTTCTCGACACAGAAAACCGATGTTTCGTCCCAATTGCCAGGGAAGTGGCCTAAGCAGGCACTTGAGTCACCTCGCATTTGTGTCGATGCCGTGTCCCACGGTGGCACCCCCCACCATCACTACCCCCCCACCCCCACCCCCACCCCCACCCCTGGCACTCCATGAGCGCCTTTTGACGCCAAGCCGTCCCTTTCAACAATTTTCAACAAACCAAATTTCTAAATATTCCATGGCTTTGCTTGTAACCGATTTCTGTTTGAAATGGTCATGATTATTTCATTCTGTAACATTAATGGAAGTACATTTAAGGGGGTGGTGGGTGGTTAGTCGGGCATTTGCAATTCATATTCCCTTGCATGATTACATTAAGAGTGTGTTCTGTCGCGTTTGATTAATGTATCTTATTTTACACAAAACCGGATTAAAATATGAAAACTGACAGAAATGAGGCCATTACAAAGAATGATCAATTTTTAATAAACTACTCCAGAAAGGGAAAAAATGAAGTGGTGTATGCAAGGAGCTGCTCAGAAATTCAGCAATCACAAATTTGCAACATTCACAATCAGTGTTTGACGGCAGAAGACGTAACTAGGCGCCTATGTTTCCAGAGTCTGTGCTGGAACACAAGGCCCAATTAACATGAAAGCTTCTCAAGCAGAGTGCATTAAGTTGATGGTGGAGGAATGAGAAATTCTATTGACTGACTGCATGCGAAGTGGGTCTGCATGTACACAAGTGTTTTTACGTGTATTATTCCTCTGTGTGCCGAGTATGTAAAACACTGTTTTAAAAATCCAGTCAGATCAGTTATATTTAAAACATGGCCTGCGACCCGTGCATGCACAAACCTCACAGGGAAAAGATATGTTTGGAAGCAAATGCGTATCTCACTATGCATGTGGTTGGAAATAAACACAAATAAAAAAACAGAACTAAATTCCAACACATCTTGTCATTCAATAGCCTTTAATAATATGGCCAATCACTTGTAACCATCAGCAAAACATTTCCTGTGTGTTTGATATTACATATGTGTGATATTTGTATAGAGATTATCGTCTCGACAAACAAAACAAACACAGTGACTGGGCCCATTTAACCTGAAAACTTTTGCTCCATTCACTTTTCAAAGTAAATTACATTTCCAACAACAAATAGAGAGAGTGTGTGCACGCATGTGTGTGTGTGTGTGTGTGTGTGTGTGTGTGCGTGAGTCAGTGTGTGAATCTGTGCAGTGGTTCACGCCGGTTTTCCAATTCCTCTATCAGCCATTTAGCCTGACCGTGGGTGACTGTGAATTAAAAAGGTGGGCCTTTATGCGCGACCCCGCCGCACAAAAGGCTACGTCCATAACTTACCCAGACAGGCGGCCCATTAGCCCTCAGAGCCAGGCCATCTTTACATAATACGCTCCTGACTAATCACTGGGCACCGGAGTCGCGCCGCACGTACATCATGTCAGTGCTCTGACATTTTGGGGAGGAATTAGACAATTGCTCAAGACTGCACTCTGTGCTACAGTTAGTGGCACACAGAGATATGCAGCTTTGCCCTCTGTGTGCAGTTGTGCTGGAGTAAGTGCATTTGCCATGAGGTGCGTTTCTCAACAATTTTTTTGTATTTGTTATGTTTCACACACAGACTGAATACATATGTGTGTTTCAGACAAGCTTTGAGAGATCTGTGTTGAAGAGCAATGAGGCCATGGAACAACAGGACTTTCTCTTCTCTCTCTGGAACAGAACAGTAACTTTTAGCTTCTGGACCAGGCTGAGGTGAAATATGGCACTCGAGTCCTCATGTTCTACTTATCAAGTCCCCTGCCTCCTCCAGTCTCAGACAGAGTATCAGCAAAGCATCTGGAGATGGTTCGCATGCGAGGGCCTCCTGTCCTTAAAAGCACACGTGTGAGTGTGACACTGATTAATAAAATTGCTTCCAAAAAGCCAGTTATTAATGTGGAAGATTGATTCTTTCTTTTCTTTCTTTCTTTCTTCACTTCTTTCTTTTTTTTTACTTCAGGACAGCAGGCAGGCGTCAACAACAATGTGTGATTTGCTAACAGGAACCACATGGGTGGAGAGAGGTCACCACCGTGCTACAAGACACGGCGCTCCCAGCGAGAAAACCAGAGTCAGCTGCCTGCTGGAAGGAGTGAGCCTTCTCCTGGAGGATCTCTGCATCCCCAGCTGCGGGATACGCTGGGAGCACGACACAGGGAAGAGCAAGAGCACAGCAGTTCCACAGTGTCCTAGTTTAGCCTGACTGAGGTACCAATACCCTAGTATGGCCATGTTAGAGAGAGAGAGAGAGAGAGAGAGAGAGAGAGAGAGAGAGAGAGAGAGAGAGAGAGAGAAAGAGAGGGTTTCCATAGTCTGAGATCTATCTGAAAGATAAAGAAACACTTTCTGGAACCGATTAGGAAAGGTACTGTATACTCATAACTGTGCAGTTGTGGCAGTTGTGATACTGCATGATAGAGCAACATTTTTTCAAAAAAATCTTAGTAAGTCTTACCATCAAAGGATCTATTCTAAAAAAAAACACACACACATACAGTATAAATTATGATGAATCAGTTCGGTTCACAACAAGTTCACTTCTTCAAACAAGTTGCCTCACAATAGCTCTCTTTAGTGCTCAGAGCAGTAAAAGGTGATGAAGCTTGTGCCCATGTGGGGAAGGAGTATGGTCTTTATATCTTGGACATATCTGAGGTTGTAATGTGTGCTTGGAGAGGGCCTACATCTGTCTATGATCTCTCTATGTATCATTCCTTTTCACAATAAATGTCAACAGGCCCGAGTCTCTTTTATATGTTTTGGTCTTGTCCTTCACATTTTCAAAGTTGTATCCATGGTCCTGAATATACCCCTCTGGAACTACAGAGCGAGTGACACTGATTCTGCCATTTCAACTACAATAAGACTTAAAACACATTCTTCCATAGACTCACAAAAATTAATTTCTATCAATTAAACCTCGCTACTATTCTCTTATCAGTGTAGATTTATTGTTGGGTAGCCTAATTTATTGTGATGTCCAAGTCCAACATTACTGTTTCTTTCACGCATGCAGTGAGTGATTTGGATGAGTCAGACAAGCTTGCCTGTCTTCAGCTTAAAGTTAAATGAATACCATCGAAATTCTAATCAGTAAAAGCCTATTTTTAGCGGACATTTGTTCATACAGTGTTGGCTACCTCAACTCAACAAGCTAACATCCTAACATCCTAACCTAAGTTTAGCTGTAACTGATGTCTCACTGATGAACTGATGTTCACACCTCATTTACATCTCGAATTCTTTCAGGGCCGCACAAAAGTACCTACCCTGAGGGCTAGTCCACACGTATCAAACCGATCTTTTTTCCCTCCGTCTTCCCTGGAACCGTATCAAGCATATTCGTGTCCAAGCGGATCCATCTCAACACGACTCAACACGTTACTTCATATCCTAGGCCTATAGGTGGCACTGTTTCTGTTACAGAAATTGACCAAAGCTTGCGCACTGTAGGCTATACAAACAGACAGAATAGGCTACGACGAAAATGGCTAGTGCAAGGAAACCAGAATTGTTTGTGTGGACTGATAGTGAACTGTCAACTGTAGTCAACTGTAAAACTAATAAACCTAATTTTTACGGTTTGTGAAGGGTGCAGTCCCGTCCTTTATTTGGCTAATGCAGGTACAAATAATCTCCTTTACTTTCTTTAGTTGTAGTAGTCTGCGATTCACGTGAGTTTTGGCTATCACCGCAAGTGCATAGGCTACTAAACACTAGGCCTACCCAAGTTCTAGGCTATTCCGTCGGCACATAATATTGCTATAATACCTTCGTTAGTAACAGTCAGATACTTTTGCCTGCATCAAATCGCACATTTGCATTTAGTGCGCATCTACCATAGGCTTAACATGAGTTCTAAGTGTCTTTGTATGCTCATATCTGACTTCACTAGACTATGAATGCATCTATTTATGTTGTAAGACATGTAAATGAATGACACCGGCACTACGCACAAATAAATTTAAACTTACACCGCACTTCCCTAATAACTTCTGACTAGTTCTCTCGCGTCACTGACAGTAGCTAGAATGCATCAAGAAAACACAGGGAAAACACTGTTCAGTCCACAATGTCATGATAAGCTATTGGCGCTGCGCAGCACCAGTTGTGATATTTATCCTACTGAGTGTAATCGTAGGTAATGTCATGTATGAAAACTAGTATTGTTAGGCAATACTATAAGTGTCAAGTCCAGGGCAGCTGAGGTGTGGCGATGACATCATCAATATGCAAGTATGCGGTTTCGCCGTCCAAACGAACTAGCAAGCGCTACGGTTTCAGATTTTTCCACAATGGGACCAGGTTTCAAAAAAGTGTGGTTTCGGGCAGTGCATTTACAGGATTCGTTTGGACGATCGGCCAAGACGATACAAAACCTGTGTGTTTAACCCAAAAAGCGTCTCCGTGTGGACAGGGCCTGAGGCAGGTACTCCGTTCGGCCCCGTAGAAGTTCCCGGAACGTCGCGTTACCGAGCCGTTCGTGTAAAGGAAACACGCACAAACATTCCCGTTCCAGGTGTGGAACAAGGCCCAGTTCCCTGAAAGCATCTTAAGCCTAAGAGCGTCGTAAAGTCTCTTACTTTCCCGAAACCATCGTAGCTTAAGAGCGTTGTGAAAACACTCTTAGATCTACGAGTGCTCCAGAGTTAGGCGGGTCAATATATGAAAAAAAAAACACCTAACCTCAAAAGTTGGTTTTTCAACTGATTATGATGCCTTTAGATGTACTTAATAACATATTAAAAATCTAGTAAAATCTGACCTCAGTAAAGGGGTCATTTTCAAGATGGCGTCCAAGATGGCCACCAGAAGCTAATTTGGGATGTCTTGAATTTCCCCTTGAGGATCAATAAAGTATCTACCTATCTATCTATCTATCTGAAGCATTAATCAACCTAGGAAAGTGTTTTTCATGTTTAATCAGATTTAGAGGTCACTGATTCATATATGTCACACTAAAGTATCAGTTCATAATTTTCAAAGACTTATAATTTTCAAGATGGCATCCAAGATGGCCACCAGAAGCTAATTTTGGCTATTAGGCATTATTCAGCCTAGGAAAGTGTTTTTCATGTTTAATCAGATTTAGCGGTCACTGAGTCATATATGTCACACTAAAGTATCAGATCATCATTTTCAAAGACTTAGAATCTTCAAGATGGCGTCCAAGATGGCCACCGGAAGCTAATTTTGCCTATATCTGACGCATTTTTCAGCCTAGGAAAGTGTTTTTCGTGTTTAATCAGATTTAGCGGTCACTGAATCATATATGTCACACTAAAGTATCAGATCATCATTTTCAAAGACTTAGAATTTTCAAGATGGCGTCCAAGATGGCCACCAGAGGCTAATTTTGGCTATATCTGAAGCATTATTCAGCCTAGGAAAGTGTTTTTCATGTTTTATCAGATTAAGAGGTCACTGATGACTCTTCATCTCCACCTTTTTTAGTGTTCTTATAGTAGGACCTGAGAATGCATGATGTTTTCTCTCTCAGTGTCACCATGCCTTCAAAAGCTTTCCCTTCTGTGAAACATATGTCATTCCCGTACCGCTCCCTCAGTTTAGCTTTCAGATACTGATCACCGAATGGAATGGAATCAACCTCAATCAAATACTCTTTCATGTTAGATCCAAGTACAGAGACAGACAACTGTAGCCTAGAAATCTAGACGCACCCTAGCGGCGGCAAATTAATTTGCTCAGCCTGTACGTCTAGTATCAAACCATAGGGATTTCTATTGGCTGACGCCGTGGACAGCGCTCTATTTTGTTAGAGAGTCTTAAGGCGGGCTACATTTCAATGATATAGGATGGGCCGCCAGGCTAAGACAACTGTTCTTAATTGTGTGCATTTCTGCAAGACACTCCGCTGTTTGTGTAGAAGATATGGATTACCTTGCACTGCTGCCTGTGGAACGTGTCCAAATGAACAATGTGACAATCCACACAAGTTCCTTTCAGAGGAGTCAGAGGATGATGAATAATGATATAATAATTATTTCTGATCTACTTATGCATATAGTTTAAGATTCAGTTTAATTAGCTCCACCCTAATGATAGATGCCAACAATTATTGCTCTACACAAATATACAATGCATGCCTATACAGTACATGGGTCATGGTTCATTAAAGTCATAAAACAGCCACTTACTCGCAAACTCTACATTACAATTCTTGAATTTCCCCTTGAGGATCAATAAAGTATCTATCTATCTATCTATCTATCTCTACATATTGTACATGAAATATAACATTAATCAACAAAATAACATTTCCATCTTCCTCCACACCAAGCATAATACATACTCTATTCTGTATAGGCAAATATAGTGTAAAGCCGATACATTTTGGCATATACAGTCCAGGGAAAACAAATGAAACACCCTAAAATATATATTTTCTGAAAGCATATAATCTGTAGATAAGATATAGCACCATTTAAAACATGTCCCATCCTCCATGCCATGAACAATGCATTGCCCCCTATTCTGTATAGGTGAATCTAGTGTAAAGGGGATACATTTTAGCCTACATTGTCCAGGCAAAACAGATTAAACACCCCAAACCATATATTTTCTAAAAGCATATAACCTCTAGATGAGATATAACACCAGTTAAGACATGTCTTATCTTCCTCCATGCCATGGAGATGGTTAATAATCCTGTATTGCATTTGCTCTGTATTAAAACACATGGATTTTAATTTATGGCTGAAAAAGGTAGAGCATTGAAACATTTTCAATTTTAACATTTAAAATCCTATTCCTGTTTAAATTGACTATCATTTGATATCAATTTCACCCCTGTAGGCTGAATAGTAATTGAGATATAGCCATTCTAACCTGTTGACAGCCATTTTGGCGGCCATTTTGAAAATGACCCCTTTCCCAAGGTCAGATTTAACTAGATTTTTAGTATGTTATTTAGCATGTCCAACAGTACCAGAATCCATTAAAAAACCTTTTGTATCAATTTTTTTGACGTTGAACCCTATATTGACCCGCCTAAGTACTCGTTACCGGCTAGTCTTCTCACTGAGGTCACCAACAGGGCATAGGCCTACAGAGGAATTACAACTTAGAATACATAATCCAATTTACGTTCCCATTCTTTATTGTGTTTACCTAATGAATCAGATTTTAGCGTGCAAAATAGCATAGCTATTTAATGGTAGGCTAATAATAATATGTGATAATCATAATAATGTGATGAAAAGCAGACAAAAATGCAATCAAGTTATGAAACAAGACGTTGCCAGAATAGTTTGCCATTATCTTTGCTATAGTGAAGGCTATATTTTATTAGGCCTATGAGGTAAAAGCAGAGAAAGGAACATGTGGTTTAGTCTGTAGCCTACTGCATCAAAATCTAAGCCTAACCATTTCCTCACTTTCTTACTCGACTTCTTTCTTATCTTCAAACATGTTCTTAAGTGACACCGCGAAAAAGTATTGCATGGTGCAATCTAATCTTAAATAATTACAATTATTTATGTATGTGTGTGGTATATAACCTAGTCTACTTGGGATGCTGGGCCCAGGACTATACTGTAGTTTTGGACTGAATAAGATCAACGTTACACATTTTTAGATGCGAGAAGATGAGGATGGGTTACTCTGTGAGATTTACTTAACTTGCTTTGCTTTGTAAACCTGACGTGATCGAGACAATCCATGGAATACAGTAACTCATGTAGTTTAAGCTATTATTGAAGTATTCAGAAAGAACACAATGTTTTTGTGTGAGTGCATGAGTATGTGTGTGTGTGTGTGTGACAGCTTGCATATACAGTATCTCTGTGAAATAAACCAGTTCATACAGAGCCCTTTAAGTGGCAGTGATAGTGTAGCTACCGATGGCAAGGCGCTAAAAGCCATAGCCTAACATAACATGATCTAATTGCATTAATGAAAACATTATATGCACCTTTCATGTCCTACATTAGAGGTCTTTTCTGGCTGATTGGATTAGCTATTCATATTACTTTTATGTCTCCCCAAAGGGTATACTACAACTAAATTATTGAAAGATAACTTGTGAATTAGGACTCTGGTTGCAGATTTTTGTTTTTAAACTTTACAAAAAAAAATGGCTCCCTGTTCAGCAGGATGTGAGTTAAGGCCTGCATAAGTGTTCTGAAGTATTATCTTCCTTCATCCTATTCCATTAGTCCTAAACTAATGTGTGAATGACTGGGCAGCCAACATTGAAAAATTGAAGGTGGCAAAGGAACTAGCATGTTCCTTAGTGGTTGAATGATAACAGAATCAATGCAATGAGACATCAAGACGTGACTCTTACCCCCCCCCCCCCCCCCCCCTCTCTCTCTGTCTCTGCTAAAGGAACTGTGTAATTCAGTACATGTGCTATTACCATTTAGCTATTTTTCTACCAAGAAAATGACTTCAGAGGAGTAGTGGGAGGATAAACTCACATGAAATGATAACAGGAGGATAATTGAGCAGCTTAAAAACAGGAATCTAATTGTGCAAGTCCCTCTGGGGGCTAATATTGAACTATCTTATAATAGGCCCCGTAATATTCTCCCTGTGATTTATTGCTAAATCCCAGTATTTTTCAATACATTATAGTTTCTAAATTGTGTTTAAATTGAGTGTGGATGGGCTGAGACCATTAGGAGATGCAGAAATGAAGATGTTATTTAAATATTCATGCAGTCTGTACCTTATTATTGAATCTGAACACTAACAAAATCAATATTAAGTGCAGTTTGACATAAATGTATTTATGAATTTCGACTATCTAAGTACAGCATTTTTTCACTTAAAAAAAAAAAAAACGGAGAGTATAATGTTGCCGTGATATCAAAACAGAGTGTCGGTGTGCATTAGAGGGCCAGGCTGTTGAGTTGTATCCGTGAAAACTCAGGGGCGTCCGAGGAAAAACGCTTACTGGGCAGAAATGTCGCGTTTTACAAACATCACTCAATTTACAGCCCTGTGTTACATTGTGTTGGCCTGCCACATGTAGTGGTTGAGTTGAGATGTGGTTGTCTTGTTTGTCCGAACGATAAGCTCATAGCCACCCTGCTTGCATTAGGGACCCAGGGATTGGGGATGGCGTGTGTAACTTGCAATTAAAGCTGATGTTTCCATGTGGCCTCACCTGCCTTTTCCCTCTCTGTTGTTGTCACTCTGTCGTTTTTATTTAAAAACACTGTGACCAAAAATCCAATCAGCACCAAGAGTTAGGGAAAAGGTCTGAAATGGTAATCTGATTTGTGTTCTCCCTCTCTCTCTCTCTCTCTCTCTCTCTCTCTTTCTCTCTCTCTCTCTATTTCTCTCCCCCTGTCTCTCTGTGTCCTTTCCCTGTGATTCAAAACTCCTCTGTGCAAAAATCCCTGTTTTTTTCCAGTTTATTTAGGCAGACACTTCTGTGTTTCTTATCCAAAGTATATAACATAACTCAGCTTGGATCAAATTGAAGTGAAAGCAATTTACATAAGTCCTTTTAATGGCTTTTTGTCCTTTTGTTTATAGAAAATCTTGCGAACGTTAAAAGGCTCTTTATTGGGGCAGAGCCATGTCTCTGGATGCAAGATGATGCAGTAAAAAGCTACGAGGGCTAAAAAAGCACGGCATCAATCCTGAGAAAGCGAAAGATACCATAAATCAGACATCGCACAGACCCCCCCACACCACACACACACACACACCCCACACCCCACCTCTGCCTTTAAAATCATCTAAACAGATTCAAAGAGCCCGATTCCGTTTCAGGCTGTCTATAAGCACATCTTGTAAAATCTTTATGCATAGAGAATACAGTGTCAAAGTCCCGAAGTATGAATTCGAAGGCAGGCCTAGTTGCAGGCCTCTTATTTCTAGTTCTCCTATGCACACCGGTAGGTTGTTTTTCTTTATTATCTCCAATTCTACTTCTAATTAGATGAAATAGCATCCTCATTTCTGTAACATTCACATCCGCCCAGAAGGAACAGGCAAGGAAAAACAGGTCAACAAGCTCAGAACTAGCCCCATACACTTACGAACTCCATGTCATCACTTTCTCCCGTAAGAGCAGCGTCCCGCGCTGTCCACCACCAACACCGCCACCAGCCCCCCGCCCCCCCCCCCCCCCACCCCCACCCCCTTCAGTTCAGCCGAGCACTGGTCAGGATGCTGATGTGAGCGGCCATGTCAGCTTGGACAGTAATGCACAAAGTGGGGACGACAGGAGCAGGATTGTTCATAGAGCAAGGAGAGCACGAGTGGCAGGCCAACACATCAAAACAAAAACAGGCTGCTGAGGATTCAGCTCCTGCCCATCCTTTTTTAGCCTTGCGTGGACCTTCAGAGAGAGCAGAGCAGTGAGCACAGAGAGGAGAAAGAAAAGATGAACATTAACTTTTTGAATTATGCTCATATAGATGTTATGATAAATATATGTTATAATACACCACATCAACATGTAAGATGATGGGGCTCTGCTTTGTTTTCTAAGAGTAGTGTTTAAGGCCATAGTTGACATCAGGTATTTCCAAAAAGTGCCGTGGCATCATATGCATCATCTTGTTAGACTACCCTGTTCCAAAGGGTAAATTAAATCATAAAAAAATACTCGTCAGTCCAAATGAGGGAACAGAACAATGTAGCAAACAGGCTTCATTACAGATGAGCAGCCTTCCAGCCAGCCAGCCAGCCTTGCTATATCAGTTCCAAATTCCACCCCTTTATCCTCATCATACATCTCTTTGTATCCTTGGGCTTTGAAAAAAAGAAACATAAAGCAACAAAGTGATGGAAAGGATGCAATCTGTCACTTCCTGTATTATCAGATAAAAGTCTTTAAAAGGCAAAAGGTCCACAGATGCTCCTTTTATCAGCCTGCATTCTTTAAGGCTGGGCCCCAGGATTAGCAATCTAAAGAACTATATATTACTCGCAGAAGAGCTTAGTGAGCAGAAAGCAGGCCTTCCAAACATAAGTCAATTTATATTAGAATTTCTATACACGCATTTTCTTGTTACCGTCAATATGCAAAAATGGTGCTTACTAACAAATAATGCATAATACACCGGTGCGGGCACATCAATAACTGCATCTGAGCTTTAAGAGAAAATGCAAAAAGGGGAGTGCATAAAGATGGGTCATATAAAATATATAACACATTACACACGAAAACATCAAAAATATGAAGCTTGCTCTTGGCTCGCCAGGCAGCCGGCCATTTATCTCAGCACAGACTGTGGCTCAAAAGGAAATAAATAGCTTCCTGTCTGCTCCCGTATTTCATTGAGTTACGCAGTTAGGCCTACTCTTTATGGACGACTCTTACACACAGACCTCCAGAGGAGAGGATGGTGGCGTTGGAGGTGGGGGGGAGAGGGGGATAGAGAATGAGATAGAGAAAGGGAGAAGGAGGGAGAGTAAGAGAGTAAGTGAGAGAAAGAAAGCTAAAGTGAAAATGGGGGGATGTATGATACAAGGTACTAAATTGTCTTATTCACACATCCTGTCAGGGAGTTATCCTATTATGTACATACACACAGACACAGCAGTGATACTCTCCATAGAAAGTCTCTGCATGATTGGCAAGCACAAGCAGGCCTGCTGTTTATTTAAGGTTAAAAAATCACCAGTATGTCTCAGTCAGTGTGGCTGCTTTACCAGAATTCTGAACCAAGATTTATGTCCACATTTTCACCTTGTTTAAATGGAAACCTTTAAAGCTTTGTCTATGTACATGATTCCCATGAAACAATGATTCCCATAACACAAATCACTACACATTTTTGACAAGGCAGTAGATTTGGCTGAACAAATGAAACGGAACCATGGAACGATTAGATAACCTTAGCCAGGCCCAAAATAATGACAATAAATTAGATGAATGAAATTTTCCACAGCTCTCATATTGTGAACTGTTTGGAAATCAGCAGGCTGAAGTGTTTGAACCTTTTTTCCAGCAATTTAGGACAGATGTCTCTCCCCACACATTCACGCTGGTTAGGAAAGAAGCTGTTTACCAGCTGATGGTGTGTGTGTGCGTGAATGTGTGTGAGTGTGTGTGTATGTGTGTGTGTGTGTGTGTGTGTGTGTGTGTGTGTGTGTGTATGTGTGTGTGTGTGTGTGTGTATGTATGTATGTATCTGTGTGTGTGTGTGTGTATGTATGTATGTAGTGTGTGTGTGTGTGTGTGTGTGTGTGTGTGTGTGTGTGTGTGTGTGTGTGTGTGTGTGTGTGTGTGTGTGTGTGTGTGTTGGGGGGGGGGGGGGGGGGTTACCAGATCTTTCCTCCCACTGGTCTGACATTCAAGAGCTCTCAATTATGTATGAACAGCAAGCAATATCCTTTACCATCAAGCCCACACAACATATTCCATCTTCCAGGGCACAGATGCCCAATCAAATCCTGGGCATAATTATGACTTATTAAAAATGAGCCTGCACATGTTATTAGTGGGACTGTAGTTGGTCTCAGTGGCTGGAATTAATGCACTCTGCCGGATGAGAACTGTTCCCATTGTCAAGTCAAGCAAGACAGACAGGTTTGTGAATTCGGAAGCCCCCATGGTAGCAAGTTTAAGGGGTGGAACATGATTGCAAATAATCAGACGTGCTCATTAGTCCGAACGCACCTCAGCGGATGGACACGGAATTAAATGTGGGTGATGAGAAGAGATCTTCACTAAAAGAGGGTCATACAACAGAACAACACTGTTGCCTGGCTTCTATCAGCATCAATAAAACATTTCTCTGGGCGTTGCATCCTCTGTGGAAACATACACAATAAACAACTTCAGTGCTAAAAGGAACACGGCAGCAGCAGTGATGGTGGAGGTGGGCGAATCATGTCTTACTGGAAAGCCCAGTTTCTGCCATTCAGTCGAATGCCCTTCCGTGAGTGTCGAGCCTCGCTGTATATATGCCACGCAATTGTAGTGGGAGTACACAACCCAGCAGAGGCGAAAAACATCTCAAACAGCATGTTTATCTCCCTCGCAACATGCAGGCATCAAATATAAATGAGAACACCATCCATTATTTCAGCCTCCAAATGGCAAAATCTGGATTATGCTTGGAGTATCCTTCTGTTTTAAAATAAATAAATAAAAAGAGGCACTCAAGTAGGGGCCTTTTTTTTTTCTTTGTTTCTCTTTCCCCCTTCTCCTCCTGAGGTCACAGTGCTGTGAACGTGTGTGTGCTGTGCTGCTTGCAGAGGCGCCCAAGAAGCTCTCTAACATCAGATATAAATAAATGAAAACTTTTCAATTAGGCGCTGCTTCTTTTTTGTTAATTCAAATGATTTTGTCACATTTCCGGGGAGAGCATTAATCATTCACGAGACTTCCTCTCTTTCGATGCATCCCCTTCCCAGGTGACTTCCCCCCCCCCCTTCAGAAATGTTCCAATTTTCCAACCAAGTCATGTCAGATGTGATTTTTGTGCAAAGTCGGTAATTAAAAGTAGCATCAATCTGATGTGAAAAAAAGCCTTGAAAAATTTAGTATGAAGAGACAAATGGAAAAATGCACGCTGAAACAAGGGAAAGCGTCTCTACATTCATAGTTTTACAATAAATAATGGATGTTTTTCACTGAATAACAACCTCCCCTCCTGCTTCCCCCTCTCCACTTTAGCACTGTTTGTGCCAGTCCCTATTCTGTTGTTTTTAAAGATTTGTGAAAATGGATGTGTTGTTTTCCTTTGTTTCTCAAACACATGTACATAGTGCAGCTGAGCTAGTCAAATGGATTTGCCATCTTGGCAGAGGGGAGACTAGTGTGGGAAGCACTTTTATCTGCTTGTACTTTTCCCCATGGATTTGCTTAGGGTGTGATATATGTCCTCGGATGTTTGTACATATACTTGAGGTACGGGTAGGAGGGAATACCAAATCAATGCAAAGAAAGGTACATAGGAATGAGTTTGATTAATTCTAAGAGGTGAAATCAAACTTCTACAACTTACTTTTATCATAAAGAAATCTCTCAAGTTAAAATGGTGTGGTGATCCTTCATATCAAACCTCCATCCTGTAGCTACTTGACCTCAAAACATAAATACTCCACAGAACAATACAACTGAAAGCAAAACAAGCAGATGTTAATCTAAACATAACGGACACATATCTCTTGGAGGGGGGAAAACGGCTAGTCTCAGGTTTCAGGACTACTAGGAAAAAAAGTTAATAGCACTAGAGTGTCGCTGTGCTTTTTTTGCCCTATGGCCATTGCCAATAAGCACAACAAAGCCATCTCCAAACCCGGGTGAACTCATTTGAGGGAGCACAGGGAGGAGCTGACTCTCCTGACAGCTGACCTGCTCTTTTCATTATTTGTGACGCGTGGAACAAACAACTTTGCTCCTCTTTGCAGCGTTTCACACAATTTAATTACTCTGTAATTCATTATGTGGGGTAAAAAGGGGACTGACCTCACGCAAACCTATATTTGCTTTTTAGGTTTTGTTAATGAGTTATGCGCTAATTAGCTCGCTCCTCTTTGTGAGAGGCTGATCTGAGGGTTCATGTTTTTGTTTGCTTGGGTTGATGAAAGTGTTGCATATTTGCAACTGTAACACAGAGGAAAACTTTTTGTCTTCATTAAGGCAAGACAATTAAGAGTTTGCCATGCAACAGAAGTACATACACTTTATTTAGGCTATACCACCTAGAGGTGATAAGTAGAGGTGATCAGAAAATACTGTCTATATAGTTTTCCAAAGAGAAAAAATGTCAAAAAATAATTTGTTTCATATTTATCCACTCATCTTTGTTTTTAACTGTATAATTGATCAACCCCATTAAACAGAGTGCAACAAAGCCAACATAAAACCTAGGGCAGAGGAACAGTAGCATTCTCCTCCTTCATCTTGTCTGATGTGTCCTTTGGCAGACTTCCCTACTGTATTATGTACATTAGTAAGGAAATGTGTGGTAACTTAACAAATGCACACACGGAAACCAAAGGCACAGAATGTATTAAATTAATGCTCTCTTTTGCCTTGGGGCAAAAATGAAAAGGGACCCCCCTATGAGTTCATTTTTCACGGCTTTGGTTATGTATTCAACACCCTAATTGAATTTCAATGTAAGTTTTACAAAGTCTTTATTATAGTGACTCTTGATGCAAATGGAATGTGATCTATCTGGGGACCCTTGGCCATTAAGTCATTTCATTGTGACATGCACTTTCTGCTCACCTCATGCTTTTAGGCGTATTCTTCCTCATCTAAACTGTCAAGCTTTTTTCCCCTTTAGTTATGGCTGTTTATGTGAACCCTTCCCAACAAAGTATCCTGAATTAGATTAATGTAACAGGATTCATGTGATCTAGTGGCACAAAGGTACTATTCCTTAAAAACAGGCACGAAGGTACTATTCCTGAACATTTGAGCTTTTCTCTAGGTACCACCTCTAAAATTTCCCCTTAAAAACACCCCATGAATGTGTTTTGTACATCCAAAGCTGGTATCACAAAGGTACAAACATACAGAACAAAGGTTCTGTATTCTTAGCCTGGTTCTGAAAGAAAAATAGCTGGTTGTAACTTAAGTTACTCCATTCAAAGAAGTGCAAATATGCCATTGATGAGGGCATCTCCTTGAATGCAGCGATTGCCTACTCCACTCTCACACAGGGATAATAATGGATGCCTTAAGTAAGGTTATAATGTGCCATTTAAGTATGCATGACATGCACAAATATATATATAGAATGAGCAGAGTGCCC
This sequence comes from Alosa sapidissima, assembly GCF_018492685.1. Lineage (NCBI taxonomy): Eukaryota > Metazoa > Chordata > Actinopteri > Clupeiformes > Clupeidae > Alosa > Alosa sapidissima. Next base: position 29,182,942 of record NC_055963.1, read on the forward strand.
TAGAAAACCCTAAAACACGAGCACACAAATGGGGATGCCAGCAAAGTTGGTAGGTGCTTATGCGCATAAACACAGGGGCAAAAATGTGAAAGGTTCACCTCACTGACAATAGCATGGCTTGGTAAGACTGGTGTCAATGTTCTGAACTTTTCAAAATCTCATCTCACCCACTCAGTCAGTTCTGTTTTGATGTTCGCCTTGAAAATGTCACCATGTCTGTTTCGAATAGTCATCTGTGTTCGCACTCTTTTCGTCCTCGGCTTCCAGGGCCGTAAACAAAACACATGCGTGGGTAAAACGCTGGAGAGGGAGGCTTTCTTTCAGCCGTCCCTGCGTATCTGTCCGCACTCCTGCTATTAATTGTTCTCGTTGGCTCTGAAAGACATTATCAATCCCCTCACAGCTCGGCGAGAGCGGAGGAATGTCCTCCCTTTAACTTCTCTATGGTATATATTTGCTGCAAATATGAAACACCAGTGCCTGATAATCCATTGTCACAAGTCAACAGACCACATGGAGGCTGGCGAGTTTGTGTGTGTGTGTGTGTGTGTGTGACTGATGTAACTCTCTCTGTCTCCACCTAGTGCTTCAACTGCTGGCCTCAGTAGCAGCTATCATACTAACACATGCACACACAAACTAACACATGCAAATATATACACACAAATAAACAACACACATACAGAGAGAGGGGGGGCACATGTATGTGACATTCTGTCTGTGCTGACAATCTCATGTTATGGTAAGGCATGCATCAAGAGTACATTTGGTCACATTTTAAATGCAAGGAAATATTAACAATAGAAGTATAGGTAGCAGAGTTACCTATACTTCTATTCTTCAAAAAGCCTCTATAGTTATTCGTTTCTGTACACTTTTATGTGTGCCTTCTAATTTTTATTTCATTTTACTTTTAATCCTGCATTGCCTCCCTATTTTACCCTATGTTCAGTGCTTTGAGTATATGATAAAGCGCTCTACGAATAAAATGTATTATTATTATTATTATTATTATTATTATATTTATTATTGTTTCTTACTAATTAATTTCCCTCACGGTTTATGTTTATGATTGTTATCATTCTGTTCGTTCTATTTAGTTTATTAATAATTGCTTTTTTATTTAAGACGTAAGACTTTATTATAAACTGTTAATTTGAATGTTAATGTAATGTTTATTGATGTCATTGTAAGTCACTTTGGACAAAAGAACCATACACATAAACATAGAAGTGCACGTTTTAGACAGGTTAATGGCCCAGATATAAAAAGTCCCATTCTGTAAGGCCAGTTCCCTGTTTCTCTGACGACTGTCCCAAGAGGGACCATCTGAGAAGTTGCCCCCTGTCGGGTTCCAAGTGTTCCTAGCTCTTTCCTAAAGATGACCAAAAACAGGATGACTACATCTCAAAAATAGACTTTCCAGTCCATCATTAATTGTGGTTGAGTGCATGTGTGTGCGTGTGTGTGTTCGTGTGACTCTTAGTTCGTACAGGGTGTGTGTGTGTGTTAGTGTGTGTATGTGTGTATACTTGTGTACACTCCCTGAAACTGAGACTGATTTTGCCAGATAAACGAGGGAAAGCTGCTTGACCCAATATTTCCTCCCCTGTTTTGTCAGGAAAGGGAAGGTTATTGTAAACGAAGGTTAAGAGTAAATAATTCCTCCGTTTCCATGGCAAAAACGCAAACACGGCTGTCCGAAAACAAAGGATGAAAAGACAATAAATCCTGTGACTGTCAATTTTGTTTAGTTTTAGGGGTCTTTTGCGGGGAATTTTCATTTCAAAACAAAAGGTGCGTCCATTTTTCCACAGAAGTCGGAAATCAGATGTTTAACTTTCTTTTTTTGGTCGTCTTTTTCTTAACAGGGCCGGTTTCAACATGTGTATTTTCCTGGCAGAGCTGCACTGATCCTGTAATGGATATGGTAACATTTTGCCATTGTGTCAGGAGATGTGCGTCGTGTTATTGTTTTTAAGGCCTTGTCAAGCTCTTGTCTTCGTGACTTGTTCTGAATGCTTTCCAAACATTTAAGCACATTTTGAAGTTGAATCTCTGCATGCCCATCACAAACCTGACAGCCCATTTACACTGGCAGACTTTGGTGACATATCCCCAACACAAGCGTGGAACACTACTAGAAAGTGACATAAAAAAAAAGGATCCATAACAGCTACACCGACTCAGTCATGTACTCCCCTCTATCCCCAGGAGAGGCGCTTGTTGGAGATGTGGTCGCGCCACTCGTCATGCTTAATGCAAGAGCTAACAGCCGAGTCCTCAGCAGTGTGTCGCCCTAGTGTGTGTGCAGCGTCGCAGTAGATTACCGGGGCTCTGTTGGCCTCTGCGAGACATGATTATTAAGAAGTAGTATTTTATCTTGGCACTTTGTGCCGTCTTTGTTTGCGCTCTTCCCAAGCCTGCGGATAAAAGAGCAGCCTTCTGATTAAGATCTAATTGTGAACATTCAGCGGGCCTTATTATCAGCCTGTTGCCTTATGCCAAGCAGTTAGGGGGCTTTGTTAGTGTTGGCAAAGTGCTGCGAGAGACTAATTCGGCTACCAGTGCGGTGCAGAAGTGCCGGGAAAGGCAGCCACATAGGTGGCATAAGAAACAAGCCCCCACCAATCTGTATCCCCCCCATCACCCCCCCCCACACCCCAACCCCCTCCCCCCAAACCCCTCTCTGTTCGACATCAACAGCAAGAAACAACAACAACAGCTACAACAACAAGCAGGAATTGATGGCGAGCGTTTATTATCTGCTTTAATTGCTCGTCATCTGGAGGATCTGACAGTTGTGGTTAATGAGAGGGAGAGAGGAGGTGCGGATGGCTGGCAGAGGGGGCTGCATGGCAGGCAAGCAGCATGAGGAGGGGGTGGGGGGGAGGTGAGGAGAGGAGAGGAGTGGAGAGGAGAGGTGAAGCGGGCAGGTCTGGAAGCCTGGCGCAGAGATGGCGACGGGCGCAGGGCGAGCTAATCATTTGTTAATCAAAATATCAGTGGGGGAAAAAAGGCTTAAGTTGTGTTTTCAAGGGCTCTCCAAGCGTCTTGTTAACCTGGATGTCATTAATACAAACAAACACACATGCACGCACACACACACACATTCGCACACACATGTTCACAAAGGGGAATTAGCGCCTGTGAATAATCAGATGGTTAACACACACAGGATATCGCTGAAATTGAGCCCCTTCCTCAATTTCTCATCTGGGCTGCAGACCTGGTTGCAGGCCAAGTGAGACCTCCCTGGCACTGTACAGTATCACGCACACACGCGCACGCGCACACACACACACACACACACACACGCACACACACACACACACACACACACACACACACACACACACACACACACACACACACACACACACACTCACACCAAGCAGAGTTCAGGAGTCCAAGTATGAGAATCAGACCCAAATTAACAAGGCCTCAGCCTTTGGATATTCTTGCAGCCTTATGCAAACAGACAAACATTGGACGATACTTTAGAAGATGAGAGAGGGTATTTGATTTCGAAGTAGAGTATCCTTTACACCATAAGAATAAAGTGATTATATTGCAGACAAATGTGATCTGGCTCCACTATAGCAAGCCAAAATGGAAGGCTGACATGAGAAAGAGAAACAATGGTTTGACCTTTTGAACTTTCTATTACAGTTTTCCACTGAGTGCTTTCATAAATAAAAATAATACTTGGTCTTGCATTAGCAGGAAGGAAATGTAGGATACGTTAGTACTGTTCCTGTAATCAACAGGAAATGGAGGATTACAGATAACTTGACATGATAATATCATTCTATGAATGACTAGTATAAGGAAACTTTTCTGTAGAACTTTAGTGGAACTATTTTTACTGCTGACCTACTGTATCTGAACTAACAGAAACTGCACAAAAACACTGTTCCGTGAACTACTTCCTTACTTCATTGTGATGTGGGCAGTTTGTTGCAGTTCCACCTCATTTGAAATATAAAAAACAGGTTTCCAAGCTCTGGTTCTCACAAAATACATACAGTATAGAGCAATACTGATCTGACTCCCCATCTTCAGTATGCCTGATCAAGTTTCAAAAGCAAATCTATTTCCAAACCTTCAGCATACATATAGTACTGTAGCCATATTATACCATGGATTCTGTTACTTGAATCACTTGTGCACTGAGAACTAATTAGATCCAGAGAAGAGGGGGGGGGGGGGGGGTTGCTAGCGCATGGAGAGACACAAACCTTTCTGCGTAACATGTAAATACTATCAGTGTTTGGGAGAGCAGGCAGAGATATTCTCACAGTCTCAAGCCGGTGGGGAAGCTGAATTACTCTGCTCACCACCAATGCCTATTGCAGGCTCAGGGAGGGAAAAATGCATATTCAGCCTTTTCCTCACCAAGAGAAAGGGTAATGCCAGTAGGCAACACTCTCCCCCCAACACCCCCCCCCCCCCCCTCCCTCAAAGCAAAACCACCACCGCTAATCTCATTCACAAATTTCCCATTCAGAAAGCCGGGCATCTCTTAAACATGGCACTTCCGCCATGCAAGTCATTTCTCCAGCACTGATCCCACCACAGCACACATGGGAACAATTAGGGGTGCAAGCGCGCGCGCAAGTTTGGCGAGAGTCCCTAGCAACCAGCTGCATCTGTTTTTGTTTACCTTCACGTGCTCACTCGATAATGCCATGAGCACATCTGCTACTGTGCAACGTCACCGTGGTTACATGCATGGTTGACCCGTGATTCTGTAATTACCCGGCAAGTGAGATGAAGAGGTAGCGCAGAACCGCTGGGCCCCTACATCCCAATCCAGTCTCTCCCTCTCCCTCTCTCTTTCCCTCTTTCTCTTTCTCCCTCTATCTCTCTTTCTCTTCTCTTCTCTCTCTTCTTCTCTCTCTCACACACATTCCTTATCTTTCTCTCTCCATCTCTCCCTCTCTCTGTCTCTCTCTCTTTCTCCATAACATCCCTCCATCCCTTCCTCCCTGCTTCTAAACACGCTTGTTCTTCTTCTCCCTCCACTGGGAGGACTTGAGGAAGTACATCGTGGGGAACCAACGCTGTGACCAGAGGCAGAGATCCTCGACAACAACATTACAATCTGTGACCTGTACCGCATGTTACAAGGCCAAGGATATCTGGAGATTTGGTCATTGGCTTACTTATATTTGGAAGCCGCCAAATCCCAGCCAGGTAAGAGTAAACTTTCCTAAACGACCCCCCCCCCCCCCCCCCCCCCCCCCCAAACACACACACACACCTCATCCATATGTTGTGCAGCAGATGAACCTCTGAAACGTATTAACCTGAGTGTTCTAAATAAGCGTGGTGTGACAGGATGATAATTATTTTAAGCGAGACGCAGGATCTGAGAGGCGTGTGTGCTTCCCTCCACAGCAGCAGCGTGGGGTTCGGGGTGGCATGTTGAGCGTGTCCCAGATGTGCAAACCATATGCTCTGAATAGAATTTTTAAAAATGGGGGAAAAACACACACACCAACACATGAAAGACACTGTGCCACTGAACAAAGGCTGACACATAGTCTACACAGATAATATAGTGTCTACGGTTAGTCACATGTAAGGCAAAGGATAGCGGTGGTCTTTGGTGGTCTTGTTTAGTTTCCTGTTCACCAGTTTGTGGACCAGATGCCAAACAGTCGCAGACAAGCAAAACATCCTCAACCCCTACCCCTATACTGGACGTGCATAGAAACACAGACACACTCATACCTCTTTTTGATGGCTTTGTTTTGCTTAATGCGAGAGTCAATTGGGTGTCGCGCCTCAAACCAAGGCCAGGCGGGTTTGGTAGTTCCAGCTTGAAGTACTACAGTCAGACCAGGATGAACTCGCACACCAAATACTGGCGATTTATCTTTGATAAGTCCACTTAATTAAATCGACAGCATTTGGTGTGCGACCATTGTTTTGGTACACTATGCAGGAACACTATGCAGGTTTAGGTATTTTTGGCGACTGTAGAGCTCCCTCTAGAGTCGCAATATATTTATATTTTACTCCGCTGTTGTAAATAGCAAACTTAGCGTGACTTATGTCCCTGTACACAATGAAAATGATTTTGTTGTGGAGGTGAAGGATTAACAACAGGCAAAAAATATCTCCAAAGAGCTATATCTACTGACAAGGTAATGTTTCACGATTCTCGCGAGATTTGTCAGGCCGCCGTTCTTGAAGTTGCATGGCTGGATTTCTCGGTAGCAATTCGCTAGGTCTATAGCTAGTTCGTTTACCATCAAATTGGCTTCGTAAAGGTGAAAATCTTGCATAGTGTACCTTTAATGAATTAATATTAAACACCTTTCTGCACTTCAGTGGTGTTGACCGAATATGGCAGCCAAAATGAATAGCCAATTAGATACTTGACCCTACTTGGTCCAGTCTCAGGTGGTGCCATGGTTCACTCAAATTGTGTTTCAGGTGTACTGAAACCATTATGTCTCCATAAGTAATGCCCACAGATATTTCCCTATTGCATATATCTTAGTGGAATTTCAAGGCTGCACTCAAAATACCCGACCATTTGGCCAAAGTAATTGAAATTACTCAAGCATGGACAAAAAGCCCCTTGGAGTCAGATTCCCCTACTGCGCTTCCCTGATACATCTCAGCTGAGGTTCACCGCCAGGCAAGCTACACTGTCTTCGGAAACACACAGTCTCCTGAAAGATCTGTAATTTAAAGATAGATAGATGTGGTTTTCATATATAGTATCTGGGCAAAATGCATCAAAATCTTCAAACATGTTTTATTCTTGTGAAAATATACATTGAAAAGAAGGCCCTGTAATTAAAAGTTGTGTGAAGTCAGTCCTCAAATAATGACTGAAAACATGAACAATGGCACCCTCTGCAGTCAAGATTCAGAACGGCTGGAGCTCAATAGGAACAGTCACTGCAAAACAAGTATAACAACAGAGAAAATGTTCCACTTTTTTCTCTTTCTGTGCAATGTATTTAGACAGGAATCCTAGAGTATCTTAGGCATGCTGCATGTTGCTATTACCACCATCACTCTTCTAAATACCAAACAGGGCCCAGGAGGTGTTTATGCACGTTCCATGGCTCATACTCAACCCAAATGATTGCATGTGTACATTTTTTTCTGAAGAAAAAATGCATTACACTAGGTTAGGTATTTAGTGGTTACGGTATGTTTAGTTTATTCTCCAACTGATTACACAGATGTGAATGGAAATGGCTGCTTAGATGTACTTGATTTGTTCTCTTTTCCAACCTTATTGGAAACATCTTTGTTGTCTTTATCGATGATCAATATCATTTAATCACAAAGTCCACAGACAGCACAAATAATCTTGTTTTTTAAAATGCCATTGCATCTTTGTGCTGTGTTATGCCAAGTCTCTTGTGGAAGCCATACAGGCATCAGGCAATCCTGATCTGCTCTGTGCAAGGTGTCCTGAATCTGTTTCATGTGCAGACATGCTGTACGAAGACATATTTACTGAACTGCTGGCCCCAATCTCTTTGGTGAATGTCTGCCCCCAGGCAGTGGCTGGTAGAGAGGCATAGCCGTGCTTATGCTTGCTGTCATAATCAGCCATCACTGTGGCGACTGTCGCCACCCACTCATCTGTGACGGCAGCGGTGAGGAGAACCTGCTGTCTGTTGTTGCCGTTTTGCTCAACTGGCAAAAAGGTCAGGTCATGTTTTTTTTTTATCTACGTGAATGATTTGAGTTTCTGCTTTGTTTCAGATCTGTGGCCTGCTTGAAATTTAGCGCCACTGTTTATCTTAAGGGTGAAACTTGGATGAGGGGACGGAGCTGTTTATGTGTGCAACTGGCTTTTCTGTGATTGCAGTGAGGGTAGTTCTGGTTTGTCCGTGACGTTACCGGTACCTTTCAAAGGCTGAGGGCTTAAAGAACGAACAGTACTAGATGCTCGGTCACTGATGGAGATCTCAGCCTGTGCAGTTAGGTTGCTTGGGCCAGTTGGTACTGTCTCAAAGTGTATCTCCTCATCTTCAGGTTGCGAGTGTGTAGGTGTGGACAGGGCCCAGTGGTGTGGTTCAGGGACATTTGAATGGTTGAGGACTTGGGGGGATCCATGGTGTTCCACTGAAGAGGTCAATTGCTGTGTATATACTGCTCTTGTGTCCTTTGTCTGCCTTGTGTTCCCATACAGTAGATTTGCTGTGGTCATTTTTGACCTGTGGGGGCTGCTGTCAAGGGATGTAAGCTGGCTAAATGGTGTGACTGCACTTCTTTCTTTCTCATAGTGGGTCTCTGTATTAAAAGAAGGACTGTTCCTTGCAGGTGTACTTGTGTGCAGGATTTCGTTCACGTCCGTGGGTCTTCCATTAGGTTCTTTGGTCACAGAAGAACGTGATGGAACAAGAGTTTGAAGGGAGTCAGCTGTTGAGCTGCCAGGATGCAGTTGCTCGACTGAAGGCCCAGCAGGGGCATCTGACTGATCTGTGGTTGCCATCACTAGCTTGGTGACGAAACCCTTAAAGGGCCCAGGGGTCTGTGGATAAGTGGTGCTGGCTGCCCCTTCCCTCAGCTCCGTCTGTGGCGCATGCAAGGCTGAAGAAGGTGAACCCACCTCTGTGGTCTGCACTTCGTCCACAGTAAATGCGGAGGAAGAGGGGAACTGTGGACTTTGATGAGGTACAGTTAAGGGTTGAAATGGTGTGGTAAAAGGCAAATCTGTGTTGGACACCCATGTCCAGTCTGTGGTCTGAGCCAATGATAACATTGTTTGATGGTGTCTTTGTGTCACACTGATAGTCACTGGTTGTGACACATATGCAAACATAGTGGTGGAGTCTTGTTCAGAAGTAATAGTCTCAGTAGTCTGTGAAGATGTACTGATGGATTTGTCTGGCTCTTGGCTGGCTGACTTGGTGTAAGCCAACAAAATGTTTGAATTTTTTTTACCAATCTGATCATCAGTGTATCTTGGACCATGATTTTTTTGCATGTACTCCAGTGATGATGTCTCAGTAAAAGCAGCAGTCTGATTACCGGTATGTGTTGTCCTTGATGTGACAGCAACATTACTTCTCACAGTTGCTATTGGAGTTGTTAGAGCCGTCTCAGAGGGTCTTGCTTTTTCCTCGGTTTGTGGAGAAGCTGAGAACTCCTGGGGAGACTGATGGGTCATTGCGGAGAATGGGAATTGTGGGTCATACTGTTGACTCAATGTTCTGTCCGGTGTCTGACCCGTTCCTACGGATGTTTGTTTCATGGCTTGTGTCCTCACAGCACTTTCATCCACTACTGGGGATGACTCAGTATGCTCAAAGGCACTGGTGTGGGTTTGCTGCTTACTTGTGAAAGCCTGGCTGGTCTTCAAGGTTGTACTGCCTTTCACATCTGAATGTTGGCTTCCAGTAGGTTTTGCTGTTGTGTAATATTCTTGATTGTATTGAAATTGAGGGGTGACAGGCATTGCAGATGTGGTCATGTTTTTACCTGGAGCTGCTGTTGCTTTTGTCAAAGAGGGGGTGCCCTTGGGAAAGGTCTCTGTAAACATCCCATCAAGACTCAAGAGCTTTGGATGAAGGTGTACAGTAACGATGGACTGTGTAGGAAAAACTGTCAGGGGAAATTCAGGTGTGGAGGAATGCTGTGACTCCACGAGTGCGGGCCTGGATCCTGAGAAAATCACACAAAGTGAAAAATTCAACATTTCAGCTCTTCTGCATTGTGGAGTAGGTTAACAATTGCGGTGTTAGTCGAAAGTCAGTCAAAAGTATTTTTAAGAACTGTATACTCACTCATGCATGGCAGTGTATTCTCCATGGTCCAGTGCATTTTGTGATTTGTCTCTTTAAAGGAAAGTACCACATCTACCCTGAAGAAGGGCTGCAGGAACTCCTTACCCACTTCCTCTGCACAGCTCTGTGTGAGATTTAAAAAAAAAGGTCACCACCACAGGAGCTTTACTTAAAACATTTGCATTTACTCTTTTAGCACTGCATACACTTTTATCCAAAGTGACTTACAAAAATGAGGAATAACGTTCAAGTTTCAATGAAAAGGAGACCTTAGGTAGCGAATAATACTACAGTACATCAATCAATACTATTAGCAGAGGATGAGAGTGCAGAAGTAACAGTCAAAGTGTAGTCAAAGGGGAAAGTGGTAGGAGGAGGCAGAGGAGGGAAGAAGGGAGAGTGCAGGGTACGTGCATGTTAGGTGTGTTGTGTTGTTAGAAGTGTTAGGAGAGGAGGTACCCTCGAAAGAGTTCGATCCTCAAGAGCTTCTTGAAGATAGAGAGGAACATCCCTGCTCTCCTAAACAAGAGCTTCTTGAAAATAGAGAGGGACATCCCTGCTCTCCTAAACAAGGCCTCTGTATATGATCTCATGTGCTGGGCCCTTGCTTCACATACCTTCTTGTGCTGTATGGCTGAGGTAGGGATCACCAGCTGAACAAAGTCACTGTTCTCAGTCCAGGTAAACATGTCTGTCTGGTGCACTACCACACTGCTGATGGTCAGGGTCTCATTCTTATTCCCTCCTCTCTTCGTCAAGCCCATGCGCCGTTTGAAGATGTGCAGCACTGTCTTCTCAGTCACAGACCTGGACACTGCAATGGTAATTCACAATCTAACACATCCCTTGGACACAAATAATGGCATATGCAGTGGCTTAAACATGTCTCATGGTTTTGTGTCGTATTTTAGAATGCATGATCAGCTTTTGTATAATCTCTGTAGAGTATCTGCAATAGGGTTGCCACCTGTCCAGGAAAATAAAAATAATAATCCTGGACACTGAATGTCCCGGATTTTTGTACATGATGCGCAAAATGTGTATTTCAGTTTAATTGAAGCGTGCCTACGTCCATAAACGCAGCCTTATTGGCTCTACAAAAATGACGTAGCATAACATGGGTGGTGGTGGTGGGGGCACGCACCGTGGAGGTTCATTAGAAATGGTAAGGTGGAGACGGAGAGTGTGTGGGACAAGGAGAGACAGAGAAAGGAAAGTTTATTCCACATAAGCAAAAAAGCAGAACCTAATTATGTATTCCCCCTTTTTTCTCAATACTCCCCCCAGGTGTCCACAACTAAAAACTGTTGAAAATATAAATATCTGCTATTAAATAAAGCAATTAACTAAACAAATAACTAGAAATTGTCATTCTTACTAATTTTAGCTATACAATTGTCGCTTAGAATGACGGTTTTTATCTTGGGTTAGATGTGCGAAAGGCACCGTTGCTTACAAACAAAAAGGCCGATTGGATGGTCAAAATGTCCAGGATTTTTGTCAGACACAGGTGGCAACCCTAATCTGCAGTGATGTTTTCAGTAGTTTGATGTTTACCAACCATCTGGGCAAGTAGCCTCCATGCTGTATGCATAATGTCCACTGACCAGCTTGAGAGGTAGGAATTCACCTTTGGTTTCCATTATCTGAAGAACACATACTGATTTGAAATAACAGGAACATTTAAACTTTTGCCATGTATCTAATACAGTAACACTACTGCTGCTGTTGCCCTGAGAATACAGGTCGGCTGTATTTCTTTCAATGGTCACTAGATGGCCACCTTTCCACAAAACTACAGTTGTATATTTGGTCATTCTGAAGGGGGTGAATTGAGAAAATCTAGTGTCTCTCAATAATTTGTTTGAGTAGGCCTAGTTGATTTCATTTGATTGCATTTAATTTCTGTTGATTTTACTTCTTTTTTGTTATATTTAATACAATCTAGCCAACATAGTCTGCATTTATCATCACTTAGAAGAAAATGATTTCCATTTTGAAAACAAGGACAAAGAAATTATATTTAAATTGGATTAGTGGCCTACAATATGTGGCTCTAGGATGCCATTACAAAGTTACTTACCAAAATAGGCCTGAGGATTTCTCTTCTTCGGCCTTGAACGGTGATGTTTGATTGTCTGCGCTCTACATTTACTTGTATAAGACTTGCATCCTCCAGAGCAACCACAAGATTTCCCCTCAGAGCAAGAGACCATTGAAGCTAAGAAAGCATGTATAAAATCCTGATCCAAAATCAATATCCCATACCAAAAGCTTTACATACATACACACTGTTTTCTTTGCATACCTCTTTATTCCAGCTATCCAGTGGGATCTCCCTGGTCACCTTTATAGTTAATTAAAATGAATAATGAATAAATAATTTAATTATATCCTAATCCTATTTGTTAATTATAATTACACTATATATTCAGTTAAAAAACACACCTGTATAAAGGCTGGGTCACACTTGATATGCTCTCGGTTTGGTAGAGATATAGCTGTTGGACACTTCATGACATAGTTGTGTGATCTCCCCCCAAAACGGTGTATTCTCTTAAGCAAATTGAGCTCCATTACATAGCTGCCATGCTGGGGTGGGGGAGAGAATAAGGAATATTCAACTGAATATAACACTTTCTGTCATAAGAAGGACAGAACAGTGACATCTGAATAACTGGTCTAAGCCAGAAACATTTCTATGAACAAAAGAAATAGGTCTCACATTTTGATGACCAACTTCTATTACCTGAAGTTGCAGAACACTCCATTAGAATGACTCTCATAGAAAATGAGATAGAAAAAAGGGGCCACCACAGCTATCTCACCTGAAGTTGTACAAAGCAACCACTGTACATCACTCTGAAGATGTAGTTCTTATCCGGATCCTTATGAAGAGCAAATCCACATGCAGCCAGCTGCTGGTTCAGTTGGTCCAGAGAAGCTAGACTGACTAAAATTAAATGCAGAGAACTAAACTAGCATATAGTGAAGATGCAAAACAGGGCACTGCTAACACTGCAATTAGCGGCAATAATTATTAACGCCAATTGTATCTCTATCTACGAAGGATAATAACCTTGCAACATATTGTTTAACTAACAATAAAGACCATATTGGCCTAAACCAAAAGTAATACACATAAATGTATATGGGGGTAGCGTAGTGGTTAAGGAGCTGGGCAGCATGCAGTAGCCAGAAAAGTTGTGGGTTTAATTCCCGGCTTCTACTGTTGTGCCCTTGAGAAAGGCACTTAACCCCAAATTATTCGAAGGACAATGTAACATGCCCCTGTAATATAATTGACCTATGTAAGTCACTTTGGAAAAAGCGTCTGCTAAATTAATAAATACAATAAATAAATGTAAATATGAACTACAAAGTTATATTACAATGACATGAATAAACTCTTCAGATACCATGAATTTTAAAGCAGAAACCTTTTTCTGAAAATGTGGCATACAACCTCGTAAAAGAGATTCCAGTTATGATTGTGAGTGCAGCACTAACCCTGAAATCGCATCATGCCTGAGAGCCATAGCCTCAGTCCCTCTATTCTCACTCTGTGGATCCAAAGTTCCATGTATTCTGAGAAGCATTCAACATCTCCCTCTACACAATTGATTAATAAAAAAACACAAAGATCAGTAGACTTACTATACATGGGTAGTTTCACAACCTGGGTAAGTGCTTTGTTTCACAAGGCCTTAAAACTAAACCTTATCATTATTTACGATTTGTTTTTAAATCTACATCCATTGAAGGATTTTAAAAAAAATCATGGCAAATGGTCATTGACCAGTTGGAGTGGACATCTGAAAGAAATTTATTTTTTTTCGCCATCAGTATAAGGTTGAATACATACATGTACTGTATAATGTATATGTAGGCTACAATACAATATTTGCAGTGATTATTATTTTTCATTGCATTAACATAATTTAAGTAAGATTGGTTAAGTAAGTTGCATTCATCATATATAATCTACTTTTTGTAGCATATTTCTGAAAAATGTGTTGGAATGGACAAAACTGTTAGATGGAAAACTTAAGTTTCACAACTAGCCTATAGGTATATCAGTTATTATAACATTCAAATTGTATGTGGACATTTTGTTGGTAGGTTGTTACTTGATTTGATGCATATGTGAAGTTTCCTCTGTAAATACATTCAACCAGCTCAGCTGTTTCTGAACTTATGTTTGACAGACATTAGAACTGCATTTCAAATACCCACCTTACATTAAAATTATGATAATTCTCTGCTTTCTTCGACATCACACTTAACATATTACAAAATGTCCTAGTGTGGTCCAGTTACTACCCACAGAAAAAAAAAATTTAGTAGAATGTGCTGAAGTGGTGTAGTTTTAAAAATGAAACGTCAATTTGAGGATGGAAATGACTGAAAGATGTGTTTTGTGTCAACACATACTTTTTCTTCCTCTGATTGTCAAGGAGGTGTTCCTAAATCTAGCCATTAATAAAAACATTAACTTATCCGTGTGTGCAATACGTCAAGTGTTTTCCCTGATTGTGAAACTACCCATGTATCACTTACAAAGGTCGTCAGCGATCATAACCAACACAAAGTAAATGCACTCATGAGTGAAACAATACAAATCTAAATAGAAACAATTGATTTGTGAGCAATTATCACTTTTATATGTGAAAAACATTTTGACAAATGGTTTAGATTATTGGATAGGCTATATCTACAATGTATAGAAACAATAATCAACATATCATAATATAAAACTTAAACACTGAGGAAATAGCCTACCTGAGACTGTAACAGGTGAATCTGCAATCCAATCCCTGTTTTCAACACTCAGTGGGTATCCTGACACAGCCGACACAAAATATCTTAAAGAATAAAATGAAATGAAACATGAAATATATGAAAGAACAATACAACAGCATTTCAGTAACAACAAAAAACTATTTAGATTAGCCTACAAGAAAATTATGAAAATCCCAGACACGGATAGCTCCATGGCACACAAATGTAGTCAATGGTTGAGAGAGACATGGGTCATCAGCATTTAAAGGGGTTCCACACCAGCTGTGTTTGTCTTGACAAATCACAAGTAGGCCTACTACAAAGAACCAGAGGTGTTGCTGTGAGTAGGCCTAGCCTAGCCAGTTAGTTTATTGGTGTAGCCCAGTGGTTCTCAAAGTGTGGGGCGGGCCCCACTACTGGGGAATAGAGACATGAACAAGAGGCCTTTTTTTTGTTAATCTTTAATAATGCCGCTTTCTTTTTGACAAGATCATAGATTCAAAACAAAATAGCCACACCCAAACATAACAGTCATAAACAGACTGGCATATGCGCGGTGGTCATATAGGTCAGATTTTTTTTTTTTTTCTTTTCTTTTTCGCATGTCCAAATTTCCATCAAGGACACTGAAAGGCCGGGGTAGACGAAACTTGGTGGGCATGTAACCCCATATGGATAGCATGAAACCATCGTTTTTCGTTTTGATCTGTAGCCCCCCCGCTGGACTGCACCCCCCGAAAGGAGGGTAGGGCAGACACAGTTTTCTGTGAATATCTCGAGAACCGTAAGGTTTAGGAGGACCATTTTTTTGTATGTTGATCTCAAGGGGCCATGTCAACCCATTCCATAACCACTCATTTCATGTATAGCGCCACCTAGTTAAACACAAAAAAGGAAAAATGAGGTGTTGTAATCGCAGGTATCTGTGACCTAACATAGTCAAATGACACATACTCACACAGTAGACATATGTACGCATGCATGCACATGCACAAACACACATACGCAGGCAAACACACAAGCACGCACACACACACACACACCCACACACACCCACACACATAAACATAAACGTGTACACGCACACATGCACACAATTCAAGAATTTCTCAGAATTATGAACAGGCAAGATGGGGGTGGGGTTGTATAACATGAATTTTACATGTGAAATCTATGAAATAATCATGTTTTGGTACTTGTTGTCTAGCAGATACCAGTGAGAATTGAGTGTGGATAATGCAATTTAGTGAGACAGTTAGAATCATATAGGCATTTCAGCGTGATTTATTTTTGTGGAAAAAATGTGCTGGACTTGGCGGCGGTCATATTTTGTACAGCTCTGCGGTACATCTAGTTAAAATAGCATCTTATCCAGCAGACCAAGACAGGAAATGCAAAGTAGAACCAATTGTTTTTTTTTACATTACCATTTGCCGAGTTCATGGGGTCAGGTGGGGCTTGAAAATTGACAGAAAAGGTTTGAGAACCACTGGTGTAGCCTGTATACGTTTAACAAATACAGGATAATGGATTAAACATTAATTTATTTTGGAAAATGTGCTTGTAGTTATTATTATTATACTGCCTCAATATAAATTGCGCATCCATGGCGTGACGTAGGCCTACCCTACGTTTTTCGCGTCGACACAAATCAAACCAGGACGTACATCGACCGCCGTTGCTAATATAACCGCGTTCATGTCATTTGAATTTCATTGGGTCAGATGCTTGTTCTTAAAATGCGTATCTTGAATGGTCAGTTTCTTCTATATTACCAAAGTCTGTAATATTGTTTTATATTATTCTGGAATATGATGACTCCATTCTCACAATTAAGAATCGATATTTGGTTAAAACGGAAAATGCTGCAAGCCAAACCCTCTTTTTTGTACAGTGGGACCTCCCCAAATGATGATGTAATTCCTTCAATGACACAAGGGTGGCCATTTTGTTAGAAGTTTTAGGGAGCGAATCGAGAAGCTGCCTCCGTTGTTCTACTTTGAATGCAGCAAACCCGCTGAAAAACTTGTGCAACCTTCGTATCAAGATTGCGTTCAAAATCGTTTCAGATTTGCACCGCTGCTCCTGCAAAGAAGCGTACAATTATCTGGTTTCGTGAGCTGGTAAAGAGCGCGAAAAATATCCTGCCATTCATTTCGAAAGCATGGTCATTGTTAGCCGCCTAGCTTGATGGCTTATGCCTCTCATGGCCGCCGGTGGTAGAATTTTATGAAGGAGACTCGTTCAACGCACACACTGCAACCAGATATCCAGTCCGCGCAACAGCGACCTGGAAAGTGATTATTTAAAGACGAGCATTGCCTGCTACAGTTTCATTTATTTGCACGATTTATCTTTGCAGTGTAGCTTAAATTAGCAAGCTAGCCAGTTAGCTACCAGCAACCCTCGCGTAATTTAGTGCGGAGGATCGAGTGGCAGGCCAACCCGTACGGTTAAGGAAAGAGGGTTTTAAGTTGTTAACTAGCTTTTCAAGTCGTTTATTTTCAAAATGGCAGAGTGTTACATTCGTGTTGCTGAGGATGAAAACGAGGAGCCAATGGAGATTCCATCTGAAGACGATGGCACCGTTTTGTTGTCGTCTGTGGCTGCACAGTTCCCCGGAGCCTGCGGCCTGCGATACAGAAACCCTGTGTCTCAATGCATGAGAGGGGTTCGCTTGGTTGAAGGAGTACTCCACGCACCCGATGCTGACTGGGGCAACCTAATTTATGTCGTCAACTACCCCAAAGGTAGAGTGAATTTTATTATGTTTTCAGCCAAAATAATACTGATACAGCTGTCGCTTCTTGGGGTCAACGTTGCGTTCAAATGAACTTGCGTCCTTTGTATTGGGGCCTGTATCTAGCAGATGGGCCATATTGTTGAATGGTTGCTAACGTTACTTCTGCGGCGCTGTTGTCGCTATCAGTTAAAACGCGCAGATTCTTGTTTTGTTTTGTTTCTATTTATTTGTTTTTTCTTCTGTGATAAAAGTGTATTATCAATTTGTTCTATGAAGACTAAATGTATTCTGGTGTCATTCTTGCGCAGATAACAAGAGGAAGATGGACGAGATGGATGCTGCTTCTGCTGTGAAGATAAAGAGGGGCCCCCTGAAGACCTCAGATCTAATTGTTCTCGGCTTGCCTTGGAAAACATCAGAACAAGACCTGAAGGATTATTTTACTACATTTGGTGAAGTCATCATGGTTCAGGTAAGATGATTCACCTTACGCACTGTAATGTTAACTCTGAGGGAATGCAACGAGTATACTCGGACAGAAGTGTGTGATTTACTTGTAATGCTTTACAGGTCAAACGAGATGTTAAAACCGGCAACTCCAAAGGATTTGGCTTTGTAAGATTCACTGAGTATGAAACCCAAGTGAAAGTGATGTCCCAGCGGCACATGATTGATGGAAGATGGTGTGACTGCAAACTGCCAAACTCTAAGGTACAGTAGGCTGCATTACTAACCTGGCATTCCTTCCATTACACTCGTATTCCTTTCTGCAAACATTTATCCAGAATGTCCTGGATTTTCTGACTTCACAATGCATTTTTTATGAAATTGGTCAAAGTTAGTACATTTCCTACAAAAATGAAGGATATTTGTGTACTTATTAGCACTTTCAAACCCAATTTCTGTTTCTACTGCTGGTGTGAAGTGGATAATGGATCGTGTGGTGATATGAATGGTACTGATGTGCTGTAGGCTGGCCCAGATGAGCCCATGAGGAGCAGAAAGGTGTTTGTTGGCCGCTGCACAGAGGACATGACTACTGATGACCTAAGACAGTTCTTCATTCAGTACGGCGAAGTCACAGATGTTTTCATTCCCAAACCCTTCCGGGCCTTTGCCTTTGTCACCTTTGCTGATGACCAGGTAAGTTCAATGGTTGCACTAGAATTCACCTGATTACTTGTATTATTATTATTTTTTTTTTAAGTTTGTCTGCGGAATTGATTCTACTGTGTAATGATCAAGCGTCTTGGTGTGTGTGTGTTTGTCTCCGTGTTTGTCTCCTCTCCCCTCCATGTAGGTTGCTCAGTCCCTGTGCGGTGAAGATTTGATCATCAAGGGGACCAGTGTCCACATCTCCAACGCTGAGCCGAAGCACAGTAATAGTAGGCAAATGATGGATCGTGGGGGTCGTTTTGGGGCTGGATTTGGGGGGCAGGGGTTTGGCAATCGCAGTCCCAATAGCGGGGTAAATTTCGGGGCACTCAGCCTGAACCCAGCCATGATGGCGGCGGCGCAGGCAGCTCTCCAGAGCAGCTGGGGCATGATGGGCATGCTGGCTAACCAGCAGGGCCAGACACCCGCCACCGGTGCCAACGCCACTGCCCAGAGTACCGGTAGCCGTGAGCAGGGTCAGACCTATAGTGGTAGCAACAGCAATTATGGCACCCCAAGCTCAGCTAGCCTGGGATGGGGCACGGGCACCAACTCTGCCTCAGGCAGTGGGTTTAACTCTAGCTTTGGGTCTAGCATGGAGACTAAGTCTAGCTGGGGAATGTAGAGAGGTTTGTTTTTTGTTTGATTTGAGTTTGTTTTCTGAAAGTATTCAAATTTGTAGATTATATGGTACATGGGTAAGTACTTAGAGAGGGAGAGGGAGAGAGAGAGAGCTATTTGTAGTTAGATGCTATGTTCATTGTGTTTCAAAAAGATGCCTAGAAGTTTTGTAAAAGATAAAACAAAATGTTGGTATTCTTGTTAACTAATTCCCTATAAGAGTTATATAGAGTGGTTGAAAAGTTGTGGCGTGGTTAAATGTATTTAGATACATTAATTTTGGTTTCAGTGATTACATTAATTTATTTTGCTATGTACGTCACATGATTTCTGACAAAGTTATTTAAATCACACTCAAATCATCAAATTTAATTTTGCCCTTCCCAGTTCATGTTTTAGATAATGTAACTTAAAACATTATAAACTGACCCTTGGTCAGTTAATTCGGAGACTGATTTGAGTTCTGTTGTGTGTAGTTGCTTTTGCATTTTCGTTTGTTTGAAGCTTTTTTAAGGTGAAGCCTTCACAAATCTCTTCTGCAGTTCATCACCTCTTTTCCAATTTCCCTGGAAGAAGCCCATCGTTGGCCGCAATGTTCGAGCGAGCTCAGTATCAGTACCCCTCTTCCCATGTGTAAATGCTATGCCATCAAAGAACACAGCTTCACTCTGCATTTACTGTGTTAGACGGTGGGTGTTGCCTTTTTATCCCCTTTTCAATGGATGCTTGAGTCAAAAAAAAAGGATTAAGTCTGTCAAAACAAATCAAAAAAATTCTGCTGAGATGAACAATGAGTGAGATGGTGGTGATGGATTGTTGGTTGACGAAGAGTGAGCGACTGGGTATGAACGAACGGACTGAGAGAGAGAGAGCGAGAGAGAGAGACAAGTGAACGCAAGTGTGAAAAGAACTGGGAGGCTGTGAGAAGAAACTGTGTTTGAGCGAGTGTGAGCGGGATCCGCAAGTACGAGTGCTTTTTTTCTCCTTTTTTTTTTTCCCCCTTCTTCCAGGACCAGCTGAAGGACACTACATTTTCAACTTTAGAATTCTATGATCTTTCATCCTTTCCCTTCTATTATCTCTTAATATGACAGGTTAATGAATATAACAAAAGAAATAACATGTAGTGGACTGTTAAGAAAAATCTCTAAGTATTTGTATCCTTTCTGCCTATATATATATATATATACACACATATAATCCGATGTGAATGTTGTATGGCGTGTGCTTATATTCTCCCTGTTACTCGCTTGTTAGTGTGAATATGTGATGTGATGCTGTTGTTTGTGAGAAGGGCGTGGGGGGGGGGGGGTTGCCTGGGGTGTGTGTTTGTTTGGGTGAACTTGAGCTCGAATGTGAAGAGGTGTGGCGAACGAGAGCTATTTCAGTGTGCACATGGTGGATGCCGTGTGGTGGTGGTGGTGACAGTTATGAGAATCCCTATTGATATTTGCTTTTGTTTAGTGTGTGTTTTTGAATGCATTTTATATGTTTTGTGAAATCAAAGGGAACTCTCAAATAAAATTAATTTGAATAGGTATTACGACTACTTGATATTGGCTTATTCTCTGCCTTGTGATTTTCCCTTTTGTGGTTCTTCTCTTCTTTCCTTCTCTTTTGTGGCTTCCATTAATTGAACTGCCCAAACTTATTTAATTCGCATGTGTAGGGACCTTGGACATCGCAGACCCAGATTAACATCAGATCCCAGAGTGAAGGCACTGTTCGGGGAGCTGAAGACTGGAGTTGGTGTTGTGTTGGGTGGGCGACTCTCCCAACATGATCCAACTATGGAGACGCTGCCGAATGCCTTATACCTGAAAAGGGACTTCTACGCATCCATGTATCAAGATTCCCAGGGGAAACCTTTTAATGAAATTTGAAATGGACACTTCCAAATTGGGTGGAGCTCAAAGCAAGTCCCTTTTTAAAATGCGAAGGGCAGGGTTTGGGAGGGGGGGTGTGGGGATGGGTTGATAATCATCGGAAAGGGATTTTTAAAAATTGGGGTAAAAACAAAATGGGAGCGGAATGTCAATGTCTGGTTAATCAGTCCCACTCCAGTGACTCATTTATCTCCGTGACCCGGAAATTCTGTTTTCAGACATTGTTTTTATTGTTTCTCAGCTGTATTTCGCCAGATAATGTTTTTTGGTCTTGCTTTTGAAAGACATTTTTATGTTTGTTTTTTTTTTCCTTCTCAGTAATGTTTTGGTTAAATTTCTCATCACAGTACAGCCATTGGTTATTGTAATTTAAAATGGTGAGATTTTGCAGGTTGCAAAGGCATATTTTTTCATAAAGTAATCTGTAGAACTTTCCTGTCTCTTGTGGTTGGAAATGTTCATGTTGAGTCAGTCAAATGGTCTGAGATTCTAGGCCTGTCTTTGGGAAGTCGATAACGTATGATTGGAATTTCTTAGGCAAGTTTTGGATTTTTGGAGAGGCTAATAAAAGATTTCTGCAGGAATGCCATCACATAATGTATTGAATTTCAAGTCTTATTTTTAGCCCTTCAAAATATAAAATAAACATTTAACTTTGTAACTGCTTGTTGATTTTCTCCGTTTAGATTTTGTTTGGATAAGCTGTAGAAATAATTGTCAAGTACATTTGTAAGAGCCTCTCTGTTATGTTAATTATAGTTTACTAGCAAAACAGTGTTACATTTTGATGATACAAAAGTCGTTGAATCTTTGAATGGGTAAAACATTTAATTTCTGATGGCGGCCGGTACAATAGGACCCCAGTAGCTACCTTTAAAAGGGAGTGAAACAGGAGCTAAAATGGGTTAGTTCGAGGCCTCTCGAAAAATGTCATGATGGAGATGGGGAAATACTATCATGCCTGAGCAAACTTTTACTTTGTAATGGTACCTCAAAGTTGGTCTGATTTCAGTCAGATCAGTTTCTGTGATATATTTGATCCAAACAGTTAAACCATACAAAGAGTTTGAATTTAAAACAGAACTATAGAGATGAGATACACAGATCATATGGATGATGGCAGTTTGATGCTGTTTCACCATGGACAATCATGAATGTGACCAAATCCATGCAAAAACATAAAGGTCCTGCAAGGCCATGCACAGAGTTACAGAAGACAAAGGACTCCAGCAGTAGATGCTGGTTAGTCACATGCTTTCCACTCAGATCCAGAGTGGACACGGACTGCCAAGGTGCACCCACAGCCATCCTCTCCTCGCTAACCCTTTCTTCCCCCCCATCAGCAGGAAGAGAAGGTCTTCCAGAAGAAGTTCTTACAGGGCGAGCGCTCTTGTGGGGTCGGAACAGAGGTCTCCAGGGTACCGTTCAGAAGACCCTCATGGTCGTAGCTGGTCAGGTTCTCCTCTGTCAAGTTCTTCTCTGTCAGGCCAGCCAACATCTTCAACAGCAGCATCCTCTCCTCAACAGCCAAACTCTGGGAAAAGCATTAAGCAGATTTAAAGATCAAACCAAATGGGAGGCATTCTTGCAATAAATAGTGAATAGATATATTTAATTAACAATATTATGGTAATTCAGAAAGCTCAATCCACTTAAGGAGAAAAGAAAGAAAACAAAACTAAATAAAAATGTTGACAATGGGTAGAATGTAGTGTCTAAATAACAAATATCTGCCCTTAATATACTGCTTTGCTGACTGCAACCTTACCACCACCCAACAACTAATAGTCTTCACAACAGTACAGTAAATGAGGCTTTAATTCTCGCCAAATGGAAAGGGGACTATTCCCATAAGTGTGGTGTGGACCCACCTGATTGCTTAGCGGTTTCTCCTGCACAGGCAGTGCTCCGGTCTGGCCTCCACACCACACGATGAGAATCAGAGGGACAAGGCTGGTCAACACTCTCATGGTGATCCAGGCACTCTGTGCTACTGAACAAGTGTCTACTCTGATGAGTACTCCCATGTTTTTATAGACCCTCACACAAGGAGCTCTGACACAGCTGTGGAGATTCATTAGGAATATTTGATTAGTTATCCATTTCAAGGAGTTGTTAGGCATCAGTGTTTTGCTGGAACATAAATTAATACAGTGTAGCAGTTTTCTCTTGCTGGGACAGATGTATTCAACATAACTTCCCTCATCATGAATAAGTAATAGGAAAGTGAGTCAGTCCTTTCCATTATTAACCAGAAGAAAGTTAACTCAGCCTAATTCCAAAATAAGTTATTCAGTGTCTTCTGAGATATGTTTCATTAATTCCTTATCAAAGGGATGTTTTCTTTCACAACAAGAAAAACCGTGATCATCTGGTAACAGTAAATGCAATGCTGAGAGCCATCAGGCTATGCTATCACATTATCAAAACATCTAATCTTATCAACAGTGGCAGATTTAAATAGCATATATTCATATATTACATATATTCAAGAGATGCAGAAATAAATATATACAAACCAGTACCTTTTGAGAGTTAGGTGGCGGTCTTTGTGGACGATTTCACTGGGTCGTGGATGTATCTCAGGAGAAGCACAGTTCATTGTTCTGGGCAGACTTCACTCTGACAGTGCAGCAGCCTATGCATTATTGATCGAGCAGAGCAGGCTGGTGTCCATTTACCCCCCTGCCCCTTCACCTGCTACCGTCTCCTCATGCAAGGGATGATTCAGCAGCATCCATCCACCCACACGCAGCCATTTGAGTGCTCTTAACAAGGTTGTGTTTTTATTTACAGGCCAGGCCTGTGAATTCTCTTCAGGACACCTGACATCATTAAGTGGAACCAAGTCTCTTATTCCTGTACGGGTGTAAATGCAGAGATGCTTTTTCCTGTGCAACTAATTGGAAATGTTTGTGTGTGTGTGGACTTAAACTTAACAGAGCAGACAGGGCATTAACAAAATACAAGACAAAGCAAAGGTTGGGGGGTGGAAGGTAGTCAAAAACAAGCTGGTGAATAGAAACAGCAAGACAGTGCTAAGTGGACCACTGGTGAAGTGTGGGAGAACACAATGTGATGTTGTCACCATGATGTACTTTGTCCTTACAAAGAAATCACAGCTGTTTGTCGAAACCGTGGTTTTGTGTCTTGATTGTGAAGTGGGCAGGATGTTCTCTTGAGTGGAATACACATAAATAGGTGAAGGAGAGAACAATGGCAAATGAGGATAGAGAAAGCAGACACGAGGGCCATATTGGGTATACCTCTGCAAAGGGTGACCATAAAGAACAGGTGGTCAGTGCATTTTCAATAAACGGTGCTAGAACAAAAATCTACTGCAAGTGAAGTATCTGGTGTAAACTGGACTCAATGTAAGCTATCCTGTGAAGTTGACCTGATAAAACAGAATATCTCACAGAAAATATTGTTTATAGTCATTCTAGTCAAGAGAATCCATAACCATAAAGCCATAAACTATACAGCCCCTGAGAGTAGCTTCTGAATGTTCACATGCTTGTGAATAGGTGCTCAATAATTGACATTTCCTCTGCAGGTGTCTTCATTTTGTACAGCCACTGACAGTTGACTGTGAATCCATCTGAGGTGAAGTCTATACCACTGAATACCATGGACTTTTACCTGGCACACAATACACTTCCCTTGGTTTCAATTTAAAAAGGCACACATTACATCGACATATTAAGAACATAGTGCCAATTATGACAATCTACTGCAATTAGTTAGGAGAAATTAAACCATTACACTAGTTTTACACTAATATACAGTATACACACACACACACACACACACACAAGTACATTTGCTAGTTTTATACAATAGACATATTGATGT
This sequence comes from Alosa sapidissima, assembly GCF_018492685.1. Taxonomy (NCBI): domain Eukaryota; kingdom Metazoa; phylum Chordata; class Actinopteri; order Clupeiformes; family Clupeidae; genus Alosa; species Alosa sapidissima. Next base: position 29,207,754 of record NC_055963.1, read on the forward strand.
TCACCTCAAAGACTCAGGTATAAAAAGCACTCCACTCAATTCCAGAGTGCAGGAGGGATATACTGCATCTTCTTTTTCTAAGGTAGTAGTTGAAGCTGCAGCAGCAGTAGCAGTTTTACATTTAATTACTGATAGTGCCTTGTGTAGAAGGGACATAATCAGCAGAGAATGTAAGACACTAACAGCTAAATACAATTTGGGTCAAAGGTCTCCAAGCACTGATGTCATATGACACTGTTGTTAATGCTATATGACTTAGCGCCATCTTCTGGTTAAAGTTCTGCTTACACCTTATACTACATAATCAAAAAAACTGAATCACAGACAAGGGTCTATTTTAGAACCTCAGATGGCACAAAAACCATTACAGCTATAGACCCAATTTATAACAAGATTGCAATGAAACAATCACAATCTAACATTTTTAAATAATATAATATCATTCTATCCATACTTTTAAGGAAAAAACTTTAACTTAACAAATAGTGCAATATAAAATGTTATATCATTTTTATATTTTGTATACCTGTATATTTTCCAAGCATGGTATTATAAAGTATAAGATATCACTCCATATTTATTATAACTTTTTTTAAATTATGCAAAGAAGTTTGACAACAAAGTTTTATTCAGTCTATGATGGTCAAAGATAAGAAGAGATATAGGGTTCCTGAAATGTCATATTCACTCAAAGCAACACAATAAGTGTAAAGTAAATTCCTTTTGTACATATATAGACCACGCTGGTCATGTGTAGCTGAAAATAACTGAACAGTAAAAATGGTAGATAAGACCCAAGCAAAAATACAAAACCTGAAACCCTGTTTACTTGTGAGGCAGCTTGAGTGAAGAGGACAAAAGCTAATTAGAAGGGATTTAAGTCTTTATTTAGCCTAATACAGTGCAATGGTTAACCGTAATCCAGGGTTAACGTTGTGAACTCTGGGGCAAACATGATTGGAGCAACATAGACTGTCAGCAGATACAAATGTGTGTGCGTATTTATGTGTATGTGTGTGTGTGTGTCCACTTTAATGCCCCCCAAACACACACACAAACACACAAATAAACCCCCCTGAACTTCCAACACATGTTTTTCCAGTGACGGAGGGCCTACAAAAGCTATCTATGTCTGGCTACACTACTGAGGAGTTAGGGGGAATGTTTACATTGCACACGTGTACATACTATGATTTTGTCCACTCGGTCATAAATAGATTTCTGAATCAATATCAACACACCTTAAGAAATGTCAATCAGATAAGGATAAAATGGTGGAATTCTCATTGGAAGCATGTTCCTTAAGAGTAGGAATGTCAGATTCCTAGCGCCATCTCTCTGATCCTCAGTGGAAGCTGTATTTTTTTCTTTGACTCCTTTCTCCGTTTAAGTACTCTTGGCCCCTTTAGGCGTTGTAAGATGATGAGGAGACGGTTCCTCCGTGGCCTGTCCAGTTGGTGTGAATGTAGGTCCCAGGGTTGGACAACAGCTCGTAGGTGTGGGCACCAAAGTAGTCCCTCTGAGCCTAATGGGTTTTGCACATACGCACGCACACACACACACACACACACACACACACACACACACACACAGACACAGACACAGACACACACACAAAGTAAGCAACAGACAAAACAAATACTGACTCAGCAGCATAGTAGTTTGTTCAGAATTTTGTCTACAAGGTTATGGCTCTTGCCTTCAACTAAAGAATTTCACTACTATGCCCTCAAATGACCCATCCCCTTAGAAAACACCATCACCAGTTATGACTAACTGATCATGTGACACTTTCTAAGCCCCACGCTCTGCCATATGGTGAGAGGGGCTTTTTGGTGTTAGCCCTTATCTGTCTTTTGTGTGTGTGTGTGTGTGTGTGTGTGTGTGTGTGTGTGTGTGTGTGTGTGTGTGTGTGTGCATGCATATGTGTATGTATTACGTGATTTACCTGCAAGAGGTTGGCTGGAAGCATGTCGTGTCTGTATCCATCATAGAAAGACAGGGCTGTGGTGAAACAGGGCATGGGGATTCCCCGCTGCACTCCGGTGCTTACAGCGCGACGCCAGGACTCCTGCACCATCACACACACACACACACACACACACACACACACACACAAAATGAAAATGGGAACATCAAACTCATCCCTTTCAGAACATTCTCAAGTGTTCAACAACATATGTATTGCAGGCTACACTTAATTCAACACTGAAATGAAATTCAACAATTATTTTTTCATATTTTCACTGAGAAGTCACCACTCAAAGAATGTCAAACGTAAGGTCAACCAATTTACAGTCCCAACGATTAGTTACTACAGGTACAAGTCTGAACAGACTTCTTCACAGTAAGGACAGTCAGTCTCTGTATTTACAGTGGCAGCTGCCAAGTGCTGATCGGGTGAGTGGACTGGTGGTATTTATAGTGAGGGTTGGGCTGCTTCCCCTTCTTTACCTGGCACTCCTGCACCGCATTACTGAAGAAGGTGTCCAGAAGCAAATTCTGCAACTCCGAGTCCCGGTCAAAGGCCTCTTTGATTTTACCCAGGAACACACTGGAGACAAAAACAAGAGAACTGCAGATTTAGAGGAGTCCGAGTGTACAGATGGAGGAACACTGTGTGAATGGCATTCTGTTTTCTGTCGTTTTCTCTCACAGACACCAAGGGCACCGTGGGCAGAAGACTGAGGGACACTTTCTCATGTTGTAACAAAAAAGCCAGCACTTCCACATTCTTCTCTGCCTATGACTTTTCTAGACATGCCTCTTCTTACTTCCTCATGTAGGCCTCCTACTACATTGCATCACACCAGAACAGGAAGGCCAAATCAAATATTCCCTCATTGTGTCACTGTGTCAGTAAATTCTCACTTCATTTCCTCACAGCTACAAAGTTGCTCTATTCACTCATATTTGTAAAAAAAAAAAAAGACTAAACCAAAGTACATAGAAAAATACATTGGTTATTACAAGATAATAATAACTAGCAACAATATTTTGCATATACTGAATAAATACTTACAATACTTATTGTATTTCTGATGAGCTATCAATCAGAAGTATGTCTATGTCCTCCATTCACTCTCAGTAAGTCATTAACTTGCACCATGTCTGTCAGGTGTGGAGCCGTCTGCCGAGTCAGTGTGCCTTTCTCATGGCTGCATGTGATTTACTGAATGACCACATGTCTCTCTTCCGATGGACCTCACAGGCTCTGAGAGTCGGAGTTGTAAGTATGTGTGTGGACAGGGTTGTGCTGTTTTGCCCACCTGCGGATGATGCAGCCCCCTCGCCACATTAGGGCGATGGCACCGTAGTTCAGGGACCAGCCAAACTCTTTGGCCGCCTGCCGGAGGAGCATGAAGCCCTGAGCGTACGAGATGATCTTGGAGGCGTAAAGGGCCTGAGGAACACACACACACACACACACACACACACACACACACATACTTTCAGATCAACACAGCCCAGAAAATGTTAAAAAAATATAAGACCTTAAAGGGAAAGGGGAAACAGGCCAAATCTGAGTCCTTCAGTACCTTCCTGATGTCCTCCAGGAACTGTGCTTTGTTCCCACTGAATGTGGACGCAGGGGGCCCTGAGAGGCTCTTGCTGGCCACCACTCGCTCATCCTTCAGAGAGGACAGACATCTGGCGAAGACAGCTTCTCCTGTTGGGACACACACAGAAAAAAACTCAGTCAGCTCAGAATGTGGCAACACTCTCAATCTGAAAAAGCAGAGTTCAGTGTTAAGTAACCCTCTTTATTCTCTGAATATCTGTATTTTTTTTTAAGCCTGGGAATACCCATACAACCTTTCGGAAAATTTGGGATTTGCTCTGCAGGCCATTGAAGCCCGTATATATGACGTATTATATGACATATTCTCAAAGGTCATCTTTTGTTATTAACTGAGCCCCAGGGCTCATTTCAGAGCATGGGTGGCCACTGTGCAAGTAAACATTCAGGCAGGGACATAAACAGTCAGGGACATAAACAATAGCCCACAATGCCACAAACAATATGATTGCATCAGTCCATTCATCGATGACCATGTCTTTTGTGAGAGGGGCTATAGGCCGTGCCTCTGTGACCAGATACTACCCTTCAGTACCAGAGTAAACATCATACTCAGGGACTTGGCCTTGTATTGTTTCAACTTCTTCATAACCTTGGGAAATTACTGAGGACAGCTGGACTGATGACCCAGTCTGTGGACATTTCAACATTAAGATGACATTAAGGGGTTGCTTCACCATCAGCACACATGGGCTTCAATATTTAATCAACGTTTCACAAGATGACAAACGCCGTCACTGCCGCTCAGGAGCCAACAAGATTAAGGTTACCAGTGACTAAGCACTACTTCTCAGGCCATTGTAAAGAAATGGGTGAGCCACAGTTAAACAAAGCAATGGAGGTCTTAATCTATAAGTGAAGGAAAAGCCAGTAAGCATGACACAGCAAAAACAGTCCCAACACAGTAATGCCAAAATGATGCAAAGTTAAAGTGGGAATGAATAAGGGACCATCAGGCTGAGTGTAGAGAAAGAAACAGCGAGAGAGAGAAAACACCCAGTCACCATGAACTAAGCACCTATCTCTCCCAGGAATGCAACCTACTGAACGCCACACACACACACACACACACACACACACACACACACACACAGTCCCCGCCTGCCTGCTCGCTTTCTGCCCTCTCTCTCTCACTCTCTCTCACTCTCGCTCACTCTCTCTCACTCTCTCTTTCTCTCTCTCTCACTCTGCCACAAACAGACCCTCTCTGCAGCCTGGCATTCTAAGCACAATGCAGCCTTTTGTTTTCCAGCATATAGTGCTGCATAGCAGAAGACCCTGTAGAGGGGTCACTCTCATGCACTACTAATGTAAGCCGGGTGCCAGTTAACACAGCATACCTATTCATATAATTGCACATATGCACAGGTCAGGAGATCTCTTAAAGTTTCATACTTTTAAGTTTTCAGGGCATGAAAGGGGTCTTAGAGGAATGATTTACAGCTAAAAGTTGGCATAGGTCAGGAGTAACATTATCAGCTGGGGCAGACATCCTTAGGGAGGTGGATCAGTGTATCAGTGTGTCCACTTTTGTTGTTTAGGGACACTGTGTGTTAATCACTGACATCACAGCCAGGGTCATTTATGACACTGCCAGCATCACAGCACAAGCCAAAGGCGCAAGAAGAGAGAGTCCAGAAAATCCCACTTATGTCACATCAGGATGAGGTGGTGACCAGCAAAGCCCTCAATCTGCTTAGGGGGAGGCGGCCATCTCATTCATCACGTTCCAATCGCACTGGCTATCCTGAGCCACCGCAGTGGTTACACTAAACAGCCTGGCACTAGGTGTCTGGGGCAGTGGCACCATACCTATGAGGGTGACGGGGGTGCCGTACTCCAGTGCTGAGATGGCGGTCCACTTCCCTGTGCCCTTCTGCCCGGCGCTGTCGCGGATTTTGGGCAGCAGGTGGGTTCCGTCGGCATCCTTGTACTTGAAGATGTTGGCCGTGATCTCGATGAGGAAGGAGTCCAGCTCTGTCTTGTTCCAGTCATCAAAGACCTGAGAGGGCGAGACACAAGTTGTGACGCAATCTTGAATGAGGTGGCAGAAACACGAACTACACAATGACACAAAGGCAATAATGCTATGGGTAAGACAATAAGGAACAAGGAAGTCAGAAAGTAATTCTATACAAAAGGCTGAGATTGCGGAAGATATGCGAGGCGGGACTTACCTGTGCCATCTCGTCATGGTCCATACCCAGAACGTCCTTCATGAGGTGGTAGGCTTCACAAATAAGCTGCATGTCTCCATACTCAATGCCATTGTGGACCATCTTAACAAAATGCCCTGCTCCCTCATCTCCCACCTATGCAATGGTGACAGAAGAGTTCAATTTAACAACCCCCTCCTGTGCCTTAAATATATGAAACCCTTAGAGATTCATCACTACTGTACTTACCCAGTCACAACAAGGTTCACCTGTTCCCACTTTGGCAGCAATGCTCTGGAAGATATCTTTTATGTGAGGCCTGTAGAAAAACAAAATCGTATTGCTTGAAAACATATTTTGCTTACTACAAATATGGCAACTGGTCCATACAGTTAACTAAATTACAGCTCTCTGCAGCGGTTTCCGGACACCATTCATTAACAACATTGTAATTAGCCGTCTGGTCCGTGATGTCATTATATTAGTACTCACCAAGCCTCTTTGTGGCCGCCTGGCATCAGCGATGGTCCATAACGAGCGCCCTCCTCCCCTCCACTCACTCCACTGCCCACAAACAGCAGGTTCTTCTCTTTGAGGCTCCGACAACGGCGCTACAGCACGAGAAAAAACACAAAACAATTGCTCACGTCTTTGCAAGAAAGAGGTTAACATATTCAAAATTTCACGTTAAATGTTGTCGTCAACTCACTGTTGTGTCTCTGTATTCAGAGTTCCCCCCATCGATGATGATATCGCCAGCCTCCAGAAGAGGAACCTGTGAGGAGGGAATGATGAGGTCACCAGAGGATCATCAGCAGTACAAACATTACAGCTTTGGATGCCACTTGCTAGCTGCACCACCTACCAGTTTGTCAATGAAATCATCAACAGCCTGGCCTGCCTTGACCAGAAGGACAATGCGGCGTGGGGTCTTCAGTTTTGACACCATGTCCTCCAGGGACTCGGCACCAATAACCTTGGTACCTTTGGCCTCATTCTGTAAGAAGTCGTGTACCTTGGACACCGTCCTGTTGTATGCACAGACCTGAGCAAGGACAATAATAAGTAAGACTATAGTCCCAAAAAATGCCATGCCAACTTTCAATGAATGACCATGATTGAATATGATGCGACTTGGGACACTTGTTGGCAATATAGCTTTGCCTCTTCACTTACCACAAAACCATGGTCATTCATATTCAGAATCAGATTCTGACCCATTACGGCCAGGCCAATCAAAGCAATATCTGCCCTGTGAAAGCAACAAACATGCATTAACTTCCAGCAAACACAACTGTCAGCAAAGTAGGAAAGTTAACCTACAACTATCGCAACTACTTTGTCATGCTTGCTCATCATTATTATTGGCACGATGAATATAAATGGAATGGTCAGACAAGACCCAGGCTAAACGACAGCGGGTTTTAATCATGGATGAGCTCCAACATCTTAACATATTAGACATTTGCAAATATATCCATCACCAACATCAATAGGTTTGTTAATATATTATATTTATTATCAATATGTCTTCCCTCTACACTTCACATATTTTTACCCAATGCATTTCAGGAAGCTTCTGAAAGGTAGAAGCTATTGTTCCATTCCGACAAGGATATCAACATATAAAAACCTACTCTGGCCCCAAAGATGCGCTCTGTCACGTTTTGAAGTCATATCGCATGATCTCGTTCGGAAATGTGGCTGAGTATCCGATTTGCACATTTAACCTACATTTTGCCGGCAAGGTTTATTTTATGACAAATGAAAATTGCGCAAAACGGGTAACACAACGTAAATTCACGTGTAGCTATTTCAAAATAGTCTGCTTTAGTAAGCTCGTTAAGTAAGTTAGCCTGAAGGCTAGCTTACAATCAACTCGCTTGATGTTAGCCAAACTCCGTTAATGTTAGCTGGCATTTCACTAACTACTGCTGTCAGTGTGATTATTGAAAAGAACATGGTTGCATATGCCATACGTTAATATATGACAAAAAAATCACATTGCAACCAAAGACAGCATACTTACTGTGCCATGGTTGCTGATGGGTTCCGTCTTGAAGTGATACTATCCCACACGGATCTAGCTACTTGTAATACACCCTCCTTTCCGTACTTCCTCATTCAGAGCACCAATGCACGTCTGTGGTGTGGCTAGCAAGAACATCCCATCCCACATCCATGCAAGCGCAACAAGAGAGACCTAGCTGTCACATGACGCATAACAGCCTCAGTCTCTTTTCGTTGTCTCATTGGTTCAGGCATGCTGAGCAGACGACTGAAAAATCTCATTGGTCAATGGCCTCTCAATATTGTTCCAGCTGTATCCACCCATCAAACCTAGGCCATATAGATTAAGACCTACTTGTGAACTGATGTGAACTTCTCTTGTAGGACCATTGATATGAAATAGGTCAATGGTTCAATGCCCTAATTGATGGACTATTAGTTAAAATTAGTTATTAGTGTCTTTCTTACACATAAACAAATGTGGGTTGGTGATACTCAAAAAATATGCATCAACCCACATTGCTCATAGTCCCCCTCTCCAATTTATCCTAATGTAGCCCCTTTCAACAATAAAAACAAAAACAATGCTTGAACGTTCTATTTGGTTCCTAATCTACTTCCTCTGCATTAAGATAACATACGGAATGTTATAACGGAAGCCTTATGGGGCCAACTATGATGCTGATAATGGAACTCTCTTGAAAGGGTCTATGTTTTCCTAAAAAGGTCAAAAAAATCACCGCTCATCTGTTGAGGTGCTGGATTAACAAGTAACTCAATAAAAAGTAAAGAAAAATCTGATTCGTTTTTCACATGTGTTTTTACTCTGCCTGAAGAAGGTCATCTGACCGAAAGCTTGCACATAGAGTAAAAAAACTTGTTTGCAAAGACTTGAGTGTGCGGATTTTTCTTTACTTTCTATATGTTTTCCTAAAAGAAAAAGGAAAGCTTAATTGTTTCAGCCCAAGAGTGTTTTGAATAATGAGACAAGAACAACTTTGTTTATTATTCTGCCAATGCACTGGTTGTACTTTTATTGTTACCTCATTCACTAAACAGTTCAATGGTGCAAGATTACCATACACAGAATTAAGATATCTGCATCACACGTCTAAGCTATACAGCAAATGGATTATAATTATTACAAATACAGGAGACATATTTACACTTTAATTCAAGCTCCAAACAACATGTAGGATATATTTACAAAATAAGTCTGAAAATGAAGCCAATCTGACAAATAATGTACAATGTTAACGTCTTACATTTTATCCTGTTTGCCTCAAAGTCAGTGGGAAAGTACGATTTTATTTATGTATTTTTTTTTCTTTTTGTCCTAAATGATTTTTCTGAAGGGGAAAAGGATGCTTTTCTGCTACTTTAACTTTCCAAAGGCAATATGGGAAGCATTGTGACAGATGAGACAAGAAAGCAATGATATAAAGCTGCTGATGTGTACAGTTAGGCAAAGTCTGATATAATCTTCATACGTTATTACTCCCTGATATTAGTTTTTTTTTTAAATCTAACAAAGTAGCACTCCCTGTAAAACCTTTCTAATACGGCCCAGCAATAATAAAATAAAATCTAGCAAGGTGTTGTACTGTTGAATGGTAAAAATAAAAAACTCAACTGTTTGGTTTAAAACATAGGCCTCAGTGACAGGAAGCACTCAAATAATAAAAAAAGCCTAACATTTCCTGAAGAGATCCATTTCTGGGGTGCCATCATAGCTTATGCCACTCCATGTTGTGAGTTGGTCAACGCTTAAAGTACATTCAGAACCCACGTGAACGGGCTAAACCGGTCACACAGCACGCTACCACTCTCACCCCTTCCCATTCAACCACACCGTCTGTGAGAAACAACTGAAACCAAGTGCAGGTTTGATTTGATCCGTTAGTTAGAACCATTTATTATGTGCAAAGAGCTGCAAACTAATATATACAATGCAAAACAATAAATACAGTCAATGAAATGTCCACTACACATTAGTAACCCAAGCCATTCAAAACCCTTGAAATTCTTTGCTCTGGTGCTTTTTCAAACTGTTCTCAAAGATCATGCTCGTCATAGATTTGCTTCGGTGCCACATGAACAGTGTTTCACCTTAAAATGTATGCAATTTGAGAGAAAATTTATTTTCAGTGCAAACACTTTCCACAGATGTTAAATAAATCCAACAGCTTGGTGAGCCATTAGGCTGGTCAACCCATGGTCAAAACCAACAGCTGTTTTCATCTTTGTTCTGTATAAAATGTCTTTGTGAATGTACAACTGCAAAAGATTCAATGATTCAATGCATATCAATCCCCCTGATTTTTACAGGGTAAATTGCGGCTGAATTGTGTGGCCAGTTGAAGAGATGGTGCCTTTAGATATCCATACAATCAGGACAGTCAGGTTTGAAATGCAGGTCCTACTGGTTGGCTGGCCAGAGTCCTGCTGCAACCTCCGTCTGTGCCCCTCACAAAAACCATCTCTCATGTGGCACAGAATAAAGACAAACCACATAAAAACTACAAATTCAGCTTCAGGTGCTGGATCCACATGGCACTCAGAGCAAGGATTTTCAGAGAAAAAAATAGTAAAATAAGCTCAGAGCATTTTGGTCATCCCTTTTGTTGTCTCCACTCCACTCCGCCACACTAGACACTCTACAGTAGAGTTAAGCATTAGCTTCTTGCATTAGCGACTTCAAAAGAAATCCCATTTTTTTCTAACCAGACAGTGCGGAGACCACCTGAACATCTACTATTTCATTATGCTTGGTAAATGAGCATTTTAAATGTGCAAAACAACATTAAATATCACTGGATAAAAAGGAACGAAAATGCCCTTCTCACAAGTTTTTTTTTCTTTCATTGCAGATTACTTGAATGAATGAGTGGGTAGTATAAAACAACGGTGTTAATAAAAAAATAAATTAACAGTATGAGTACAATAAGGAAATACAAGGATAAGTTTCAAGAATGCTTATAAATCAAGGAATTTGCTGTTAAGTCATCTGGTCTGTCGTGTACTGTATATTCTAAAGGAAATCTGGAAATCTGGCCTGATGCCCCTGGTACAGTACCCAGACTAGGGGATTAGGACTTGGGGTTAACTAGGACCTGAGAATACCACAGGTCAACAGGGAATCTCTCAGATCCTGACTACAAGGTTAATATGATGTTCAATGAAATAACAAGCACATGTTAAGTTGCCAGGTCCTTAAATCCCTGGTGTCTGAGATATTTTGAGAAGTTCTCCCACTATCATCAACAACTCGGGGTGTCAAGTCATATTTCTGCCACTGGATGAGCTACTTTGATCCCAACTTTTTCGCCATCAGTAATATTCCATGATAAGGAAAAAAACGCGTAAGTGCAAAAGGAATGTCAGGTCTTTATAAGTAGTGGTTAAAGCACAGTAATCCTGAAAAGTATGTACAAATGACATTCCCTTCACAGTCTTTTCCTCTTTGTTCTTCTGTACGTTTGTGTTTCGCTATCTAATGCAAGTTGAATGTCTACGATGTTGAGCGCACCGCTGATAACCTGGCTTTGGGGGCAGGGGGAGGGGTGGGGGTGGGGGGGTTGGGAGCTCAATTGCACTGGGGTAGAGGGAGTCTGTTCAATGACGTCTGGGAAAAGTGGATGCGACAATGATGAACATACAAACCTGCTGTCCCTCTGAAACACTCTGCGGTGCCCCTTTCCCCTAATATGTACACAAACTAGGGAGAGAGGATCAGGTAGCTACCTATGCCACCGGGGGAGGCTTGTATAGCATAGCAAGTTTAATGTTGCAGTAACATTGGCGAGAAAGATAGAGGCCCCTTTAGATCTCCTAATTCAGCGCGTCAATTTAGATGATCTATTGATGTAAAAGCTAGACTCCATGAGGTTTACTCAATATCACTAGCAGCAACATTTCATGCACCAACACTCCATTTTACATAGGGGCGAGCGGATTCCCTCCCTCTTATTTTCCTTATACTATTGTTATTATAATTACTTAATTGTTTTCTCCTTCAGACTTCTCATCAATAATGAGTGAGGGTGTTGGCGGGTACTGATAGTGCCCTTCAGATTTTTTTTTTTAGTCAGCAAACCTAAGTCTTCCCCTGAGCACTGCGGCTGTTTTCATGCTGCCAGACGAGGGTTTCTGCCTGACGGATAACACTGATGAGGACGATCTCTACAGATGAATAAAAAAAACAAGAGCAAAGAGAAAGTCTGTTCTTAAGAACCGTGCACACACAAATAGACTACTACAACATGCTACTAGCTAGAAGGTTTCTTTTCCTGTTATGACAAATAATGTAACAGGGCCAAAACAAGAGGGAGGGGTCAGGGACAAATCTAAATGAAAACACGGAAGGCAGGGCAGAGAGAAATCGAGAGAGGAGGGAGAAGAGTGAAGAGGGGGAGAGGAGGAGGACGAAGCAGGTTATTTTGGAACTTAAAAATAAAGTTCATTTGCTGGAGTAGAGACTTAAGCCACAGGTCAACGTACAAGAGAGAGAAAAAAAAAACGTCAATAATCACAAAGATTAATAAGTGTTAACACTTGTTATGTTCAAAGGCCAGCCAGAGTAAGAGGAGGCCTGTTAGTTCTTCATCAAGCCAGAACGCCTCCTCGCCAACTTTGACCTAGAAGAAGAAACAAAACAAAACAAAACAAAAATGAATCCATGATACATAAATCATACACAATCTGCAAACCTATTCCCATATCGCCCTATTAGTATCTTCTTTCCTTATGGTGTTTGAGACCAGGCTTTGTAAGATCATGTCCAAAAGCAGCCACAACACCTGTGCCACTGAATAGTTATCTCATTGTTCTTCATTCAGTCACTTAGGGAAGCGTTTACCTTATTGTTCCTGCCAGCAGTGGGTTGAAGGCATAGAGCCAGTCGTTCATGTCTTTGTCGTTGTTGGCTTGTAACAGGATCCCTCTATGCTTGGTGCACACGGCAAATGTGTTGGGAGTCTGCAGAACAGGATGTGAAAAACAAAATGTACTGTTATTAGAGGACAAAAAAAAAATGTTTTGAGATCACAGACATTTTTTCCTAGAGTCCATGAACACAGCAGATACGACAAATGAAAGAAAGACTTGATGACTTGATCAGTTTGGAGTGAATAATAGCCACTGGGTGACGAGGTCAGTTGTGGGGTCCTGTTCTCACCTTCAGCATGGCCTGCTGGTCTTCGCTGTATTCCACTTGGGCCGTGGACAGGTTGAGCACTCCCCTCTCCACGGGGTCCTTGTCACTGTTGTAGATAAAGACGTAGGGCCGGCGCACCACCACAAAGTGCTTCACCCACGAGTTGGAGCGCGGCTCCATGAAGCTCAGGAATCCCTTCTTGGACACCACCGCCCTGAGTGGAGAAAGTTGCCAGAAAACATTTAGGAAGACTCAAATGTTTTCAGCATTCTCAGCTAGATAACATCAGACTCTACCCTGTGAGCTATGGATGGTTCAATAATTATACACAGATACACAATTTTGAAAGGAAATATGCTCTGCCACATTAGCGGATTGCTTACCCAGGCCTCATCTCCTCTATGTTGGGTACCAGGTTGAGGAACTCATGCTTGCCGGCGCGGGCCAGGTAGGACGTCTCCAGGGTGGGCACCATGGGGAAGTTCTCATAGTCGGAGCAGCCAGGGCTGGAAGCGCGGGAGTTGTTCTCCGGAGTCCTGGCAAAGCAGGAAGGGAAGAGAGTAGGACACTGTCAGACGCTGTGCTCTAGTCTGGTGTTTGTTTTCAGATGATATGCAAAACACTCATGAAATCACAATGTGACAATATGGAATTTTGTTCTGTTCTGTGTATGTTACTTTAAGCAACTTTAAATGAAGTCAGCTGCCTGAGCCTCCTTTAAATAAAGTAGAATGTCACTCTCAGAAATAGACACTCATTGGTCTGAGGGCTTAAGCAAGTGGTAATCGGTGGCAGGTCTGTGGGTGTGTGTGTTGTACGTGCAGGGAAAGGCTGCTTACTTTTGATCCGTGGAGCTGCAGCGAGACTCGGACAGCGAGGGGCAAGTGGAGGAGGGGGTGAGGGTGGCACTGCTGAAGCTGGTGACCGAGGGGTCACGACCCATGGGGGAGATGTCCGAGAGCTGGCAGAGGGGAGGCAGACCGCAGGGGCAAGAGAGAGAGGGAGGTAGAAGAGGAGGACAGAAGAGTGTGGGAAGGGGAAATGGAGACAGGAGAAAAGAGACATACAGCAAGAGAATAAGTCTTAATCAGGATAGGTGATGCTGACTAGGATTGATGGTGGTGTTGGCTGTGAGGACGTTCTAACATACCTTGCAGTCACTGATGCTGTTGCACACCTGGTTGTACTCACTGTTGAAGGTGTGGGTCATGAGACGCAGGCACTATAATAAGATTGATACATGTCAAGACATTACTGACAAGATTCTAGCCCATTCTATTATGTACACGTTATTCTACAAGAATTCATTCATCTCTGTCAATGTGATACAACAACAACATTTAAAAAAAGCAAGAGTCTTCTCTGTCCCCTACCTTGGTGGCCAGCTCTTTCTCCCGGTCCACCAGGCTCTCGATGTCGGCCGAGTCGTAGCCACTGCTCTCGCTGGGTGTAATGGCGCTCTCGAAGGTGGTGCTGGAGATCTGCGAGGAGATGCTGGTGGATGTGCTGAGGGTGCCACTGCTCATGCTGGGCGACAGTGACTCGCTCAGCGACTTGTGGGGCGCCGTCTCAGCTAGCTTCTCACGCAGGAGCAGCAGGTGACGCGTCTTCTCCACCTGCACACACAGAACACCAGGGGGCGGGGCAGGAGCATGGACGAGGGGTGTGAATGATAGAAGATTGTATATGGTTTTAAGCACAGTACAGCCAATGGAAAGAATTATTATTGTCTTGCATGGTGCCATATTGTCGAACAGAATACTCCAGACTGGTTGACACTAGTTTCTGTGAGTGACAAGTGTAAAGAATGTGAAAAGTTTTACATAGATATTCGTATGTGTGTGCACAGTTATGTGTGCTACACTCAGTTTTGACAAATATTCTCTGGACTGATTGACAATGGTTTCTGCAGTAGCCAATTACATTCACTGTGTGTTTTAAAGGTACACTATGCAGGTTTGGGTATATTTACTTTAAACTGAGCTCCCTCTAGTCACGATATATTTATATTTTACTCTGCTGTAGTAAATATCAAACTTCTCTTGACTTATCCCCCCTGTACAAAATGAAAATGCTTTTGTTGTGGAAGTGAAGGATTAACAACAGGCAAAAACTATCTCCAAAGAGATATATCTACTGACAAGGTAATGTCTCTCGCGAGATTTGTCGGGCCGCCGTTCTTGAAGTTGCACGACTCGCTACGTCTATGCTGCATGCTTGCACAACATCTTGCATAGTGTACATTTAAGAGATGCATGTATGTGTGTGTATGTGTCTATTAGAGGGTGGGAGAGAGTCAAAGAGAGACTTTATGAATAGTGTTGGCGTGTGTGTGTGTGTGTGTGTGTGTGTGCATTAGAGAGCAGGAGAGTTTCAAAGAGAGACATTATGAATAGTGGGTGATATGGTGTGTGTGTGTGTGTGTGTGCGCGCGTGTGCATTAGAGCATTGGTTCCCAAAGACTGGGTCGCGACCCACGGGTGGGTCTCAGGAGATTCTATTTGGGTCGCCAGCACAATTTATGTTGTGTAATAGGCCTAACTTATACCATTTAGCAGGAAAGTTTTCTATTAGGATCTAGTTTGTTAACTACAGTCACGGCCCTATGTGCAATTTTGCATTTAGAATAGCTCTGAAACTGGGGGGCGAACGCGTCGCAGAGGGGACAGCGTGGACATCTCACTCGCAAAATGAAACATTTCTGTGGGGCGCCTGCCATGGACCTCGCAGTTGCAAAATGCAAGGGACATGAATCAGCCTTTTTGCACAAACATTAACGGACACCAGCTCTTCATCTTGACTGATTAAAATCTAGTTACCGTGCTGTCAACTAAAGCAGACATGCATATACCAGACATGACTATTCAATTTGCGTAATAGGCTGTAGATATTTTCGATTGTAGATGCACTCTTTAAAGTTAATAGCAACCTCCTCACATTCCTTAATATTTCGGATTTAAAACACACTACAGCAACGCTATTAAACGCTATTATTTCCTCTCGTTTTCCACCTCGTGAACTACAATAACAATACAATAAAGGCGCATTATCTTTAGGCTATTGCGCAAAAGCCTATAGTTCCATTCTTACAACACAGCCGGTCACAATATACCGTGACAGGCGTATCTTTTCGGTAGTCATTTCCAACTTTACACACTGATGATGCTCAAAATGCAACACAACTGTGCTCAAAGCAGGATGAGAAAAAGCTGAGGTTGTGTGTTTGTACAAAACTTTTTTACAGCTTTGAAAATATTTAACATTGCAATGCGCCACCGTATGAAACATTCACATCACAAAAAAAAAAAAAAAAACAGGTTCTCTCATAATTATGAGATAGTTATTTAGGCCTATAGTTTATTTTGTGCAGCTAGGCTACTTGTTCAAGTGGCATTGATGAGTTAAACAGTCACATATTTTCCTACACGTATTATATTGAGAGAAAACTCGTCTTATGTAACCCTTTCGTAAATGGACTGAAGTTGGCTCTAAATATCTACTTTTATCGATTATGCTAACCGTTAGCATCTCTATGGGATTTCTCATAAAGATTAGCCATAAGCTAACACATTGGTTTCTATTCTGTAACTTGAAATGCTAGTCTAAATGATTGCTCTAAAACAAAACATCGAAGGAATTAACTGAGATGTACTCTGTTGGTCTGCTTAGTTTTACAGTGAATCCTAACTAAAGGTTTGAAAGGAACTTCAGATTCAGACTTTCTCTTGGGATGCTGTTAGGTCTATCTTCTCTAATGTAGCTAGCTAGACCATGTCATTGCCACACACAGAATTGGAAATGTGTCATCATAATTATCTCGTAATTATGAGATAATTATCTCGTTGAGATAATTATCTCGTAATTATGAGATAATATGTCAATTATGAGATACTATCTCGTAATTATGAGATAACCTGATTTTGTTTTTTTTTGTCATGTGAATGCAATGCGCCACCGTAGTTTCATGTGTAATTGAGATTGCAGAATTGTGGGAAACTGAGGAACTGCATCACCAATCCCTGTAATTGTAGTGGTAGTAGGCCAGACCTAGTAGGCGCTATTATTTGCTCTGAAGTGAATGGGTCGCGATGGTCTGTCATTTTTAAAAAGTGGGTCCCCAGAAAAAAAGTTTGGGAAACACTGCATTAGAGAGCAGGAGAGTTTCAAAGAGAGACGTTATGAACACTGGATGATATAGTGCGTGTGACCTCTGACCTCATGCAGCTGTTCCAGCTTCTCTAGTTCCCACTGGTGTTCCAGGATCAGGCTGTCCCCCCGAGGCCTCCAGCCCGCCAGGTTCTCCTCCCCACGCACATACGCCACCGAGGTGTCCAGAACCTTCCGTCTCCTTCGCTGCATGCCTACGGTAGAATATTACATACACATGACGATTAATTTCAGGATTAATTACACCTATTGAGGAAATGAATGAGCGTTCACACTGACAAACCATAAGGAAAGTCTTTCCTTGTGCTGATGAATGTCTAAAGTTTGATAGATTTTGATTGGCTGTCAGCTATTTATCATTCTCAAAATTGCCCTCACAATGATCCCCAACAATATTGTTTTTCATGTTGTCTTTAAAGTTTATGTGTGCACATTTTCATAAGCTAGAGCGATACTTTTTTGCTTTATCGTTATGGATATCGTTCTTTGTGTGAACCGCTCTTAATAACCCACTAGTGGCCAGGGATCTTACCTGGACTTCCTGTGTCAGACATCTTGCACAAGCTCAGCTCGTAGATACCAGTCACTCTGTTGCTGTGGGAGAGAAAAAGAGAGGGGAGGGGGGTGAGGCTTTGGGCTTGGACTGTATAGTGCAGAAAAAATACAGTGGATCTCTGTTGATATTGATTCGTTTACCAGTCGGGAGTCTTGGAGTAGCCTGTGCCAAAGAGGTTCCGCAGCGAGCGGGGAGGGGAGATTTTGGCGTCTCTGGAGTAGAACACCATGCAGATGTCTTTGGTAATGATGGCGGGCTGGATGCAGTGGTCAAGCTGTGGGAGGCAGCATACTTTATTAGCACACACATGAAGAAGTGTATCTGAGAAAGAAGCATGAAGGTATGGGATCACAATGAGGAGGGAAAACCAGATGCAAGGCCGTACAACAACAACTGATTGATACTGCATTTTATAAGACCCACAAGAAGCTGTTCAGTTATTGCATGGTTGATTTAAGTTTTTATCTAATGTGTGTAGATGTGATGGGCCCATGGAACAGGAAGCTGACCTCCAGGTATGCAGACAAGGTCATGTAGATCTTCTCTCCGTATGGAGTCACACGGTTGAGCAGGAGAGAGTTGTGCAGAGAGCTGTCCCACACGGCCTCAAAGCGGTAGAAGGTTCTGGAGACCACAGAAGAAACATTCAGATTATTTTGTCTAGACATGGATCTTGATTTTTTGGGGGGGATAGTCTGCTCCACAAGTCTTTGGGTTAGTGCATCTGATTATCAATGTTTGTCTGAATGTTTCTTGAAACAACATCACTGTAAACAGTGTTTTAAAAGGACTAAAAACACTGAGAACAGCAAAGGGTACTAATGGTGAGGGCAATGATTGGTACTTCAGAGGCATCAAGAGTGCCACAGTCAGTGGCGTTTAGTTGCCTGCTGGCCGTTTCATGAGGCCGTTTCATCAAGGAAGCCTGTGAGGTTTAAGCACAAATACTCGAGAAAAAGGAAGCCATTTCCTTTTTTTACAAAACCTCTCTTTTGAAAGAGTCTTCACTTCTTCAATTTATTGCTACACGAGTGAGCCTATTATCACTAAACAGGACTAGCAGAGATATGCCACTGCCCCTCCTTGGCTTCTAGTCAACGTGACCATTATAGCACATTAACATTCTAAGAGAAGCCACACACCCAGCAAAGTCATTAAGCTGTAATGCTGAGAGTCATTTTGGGTAATCATATGGGTGTGGGAGAAAGGGAATGGACTGTAGTCTAAAATGGAACATGAGAGAGAAAGCAACAATGAAATCTGTAACTGTCAAAAACAGACACTGACAGGTTTTAAATAAGTGACTGTGCACCTGAGTGTGTGTGTGTGTGTGTGTGTGTGTGTGTGTGTGTGTGTGTGTGTGTGGTCTGTGACTGACTGATCAGACATGCAGAGAGCATCTGCATCTGTCTACAACTAAAGGTGAAAGTGATGGATTCTGTGCTGATGACTCATCCTCAATCAGTCAGTCAGTCAGCCAGCCAGCCCACCCCACCCCCCATCCCTTCACCCCTTACTGAGCATGTCCAGAATGTCTCAGCACCAACAGAGAACCAATCAGACAACTGATTTACAATGCAGACATATCACTTATTACCAAGCACAAATTATCAGCTAATATATGATAAACTACTGATTGTGAAAAAATGGCTACATCAGTGTTAATGGCACAGTATTCCACTTATATGATTGCCAATCTTGGCAAAAGCATTTGAACGGACAGTGACCAACACTGCAAAAGGACATGGTTGCAACACAAAGGGACAGCTGCCATTTTAAAAGAGGTTAACTACACAAAACATCTAGTACGACTATCAGGTCTGGGAAGGAGCATAAAGGACTTTGTGTAGAAAGTTCTTTATGTCACAAATACCTAGGAATATCCTTATCAATACAGAGCCTGAGCAAAAACAAGAGTCCAGCCGCAGCAAGAAACAGAAAGGAAAAGAAAGGAAGAAAAGCAGACACGTCAGGCAACAGAAAATGTTAAATAAAGCAAATAATTGCATCAAATTAAATAGATAAAAACAAAACATCATACGATGCAATAATGCATAAGCGAGACACAAGAAAAAAGGCAAAACACAAGACAAGCACATGGATGATGATGCATTGGCTACATGATAAACAACGTCAGAAAAAAAATGGATGTTCAATTTGGTTTTTGACCACCAGGTGTCTCTCTTGTCTGAGGACCTTTGCTGTGCTGTTCCTTCTGGACCACCGTCACGATGATATAAATATGTCTCCGCCTCACTACAAAATGTCCTAATCTTAATCATAATCACAAGCGCTACTAAAAATAGAAATAGAAATATATGACTTCATCTGTTTCAAATTAACCATGACAACGCAATTATTCAGAGTATTATTTCGCCTCCTTATTCAAAATCTATTCCGTCTGCATTCCGTCTAACTACAACGGTCAACAGCAATTCTTACAACTACCAGGACACCTGGTTCTATATACAATACACAAACATAATAATCTAATGTATAACTTTACTGTGTAATGCATAGGCATAATGACCCATAAAGAGAGGTTGCTGCTTTGTTGAAAACTATATGTGTCCACTGAAATTGACTGACTGCTTTAATAGTGCGTATCAGGTGTGTTGAGTACCTGTTGGAGTTGTGAGAGGACTTGATGTTTTTGGCTGATATGATGTTGAGTGATAGGACTGCATCTGCTGCAGAATCGTCCACCTCTGCCTTGTTCCTAATTCGACCTGTTCAAGCATCAATTTATCAGTCATTGTATATACTCTTAGTCAGATCATTTGATTATGTTACTGTATACATAATATGGCAGATGAAGATCTGTTAAACCAGAAATCCAAACAGAATGGTGCTATTCACTATCAATCCCTATCCACACGCAGACAGAGCGGAGAGGAAAGAAAATGGGTGCAACGGGTAATACGCACCAACCACCAGCTCCCTGACATCCTTCCAGTGCAGCTCACTGCCCTTCTCATGGATGAGGGTGACCGTGATCCTACGCTGGATACCCTAAAGAACACAACACACACCATTGTATTTCTCAACTAGAGACGTTTGTATAACAGTGCAGGAGATGTTTCCCTACCAGAGATGTTTGTGTAACAGTGCATGCTATGTGTCCTCCCCTCCACTAGGGGGTACTAACCTGATGCAGCAGGTAAGTTCCATGGCAAGGCAAGCCACCTGAGTGATCCACTACAGCTGGGATGTACCTGGAAAAATGAGACACAAGTAAAACTAATTACACACGACAAATCTTTAATGACCTCATACTGAATGTGAAGTTATGTCAGTTAAGTCCGTTTATATAAGAGCAGAATTGATTTCATTTCAGGCCGGCGCTGGATCAGGTCATGCTTACTCTCCAGTTGGCTCCAGCTCGCTGATTTCAAACCACACCAGCAGGTCGTACTTGCTCACACACTGGCCCAGGTTGGACTTGCTGATGGTGTTCAGCTTGGTAGCAGGAACTGGGGAGATAGATGGAGAGAACGGCGCATGAGAAACCAACCAGGAAGGGAAAACAATGACATTACCCACCACGGAGAAGACGGAGCTGTGACTGTGGGTCAGCAAGGGTCACACAACCCAGTGGAAACATAGCCCGCGGCAGGACACCGCAAACCCTTCCCAGCCCACCACGCTGCCTAGCTTAATTTATTAAAACATTGATGAGGCGAGACTCAGTTGCCAAAATCCATACTAGCTGTTACACACTACATTGTCGGGCCATTTCCGAGACAGACAGAAAAGAGCTCCTAAGCACATCTCTGGCTGTTAAGGGGTGAGTAACGTGAGGGGCTGAGATGGGAGATAACGGTGGAAAAACATATTGCTTTTATGTAGCGCTTTTCAAGCCACCCAAAGTGCTTTGTAGAGAAGGGAAATGGATGGTTATGGTGGCTGGTGGATGGAGGTGGTAGGGATTAAAGAAAATGACTTCAGACGCTTTTTATTAGTCTCCATCAGATCCACAGACGGTCTGCAGCCCAGCAAAATCAATGTGTCCTGACGTGGTTTATGTGGACAGCTGACTAGCGAGCCACACTAAACCCTCTGGTTTAACGTCCAGTATCTCTAGTGCAGTACCTGTGTAATGGAGTCGTCACGCCGACAAAACAGAATCATTACAACACCACAACTTCTTTGGAAATCTCGCTGGGGACTACGAGGGAATCCTGCATCTGCTGGGGACCAACTGAGCTAGTGAACACGGAGAAGGCAGCTTCCTTTGCACAAAACATCTGACATCAAACGGCATTACCGAGGGAACGAGACATCAAAGAGTCAGCGACTCTGTGACAATGACACGAGACAGCTGCCAACAGTGGGAATGCTAATATCTACCACTACCTCCAGCTGAGAAGGGGAGTCGACAGAAGGGATAAGCAGCAGAAGAGACTGATCCCTTTTTTATCACTTCACTTCCTTTCTTAACTAACACAGCCAGGGAAGGAGGGAAGGAATCACAGCCATGGCAATATCTGTTACAAACTCCACTCTCATGCCCGCCATACGGCTTAACTACTTCAGGGCAGCAGGGACAGGGACCTTTGGGGGGGGGCACAGCCACTGGGGTACACTAAGCACACATCACGGGGTGGCACTACACAGGGGGCAGCGCGCTCTCGCTCTCTCTACACCCTTGAGTGTGCCAAGCGGTACCAACCATCGTGCTTAGGCAATGCCTGGGCTGGGCTGTTGGGCACGGGCAGGAAGGGGAAGTGGGAGAGCTGGTCGGCGCCGTCCTCCAGGCTGGCCACGGCGGTGGAGGCCAGCGCGTTGGCATGCTCCGAGAGCGTGTCCAACACCTGCCCGTGCACGTACCCGCTCATCAGGTACCTGATCAGCTCGATCTTTCTGGCGTGGTCTGACGTGGGCGGAGGGGGTCATGCAGCATGAGGGGGATGTGGGGTTAGTTGAACGTGATGGAAAAGGGTGGTAGGAGGGGGTGAAAAAAGGAAAACAAAAACATTAAACATGCAAGTGTTATGAAATGAAAAATAAAGATGGAGATAAAGGGTAGTGATAATGGATAATTATGTTCCAGGGTATTGCATTTAGTCCAGAAAATTATAGAGAAAGAATCCATATCTGTTTTTTTAATGTAGCGCCTGGTATGGCTCTCCATGTACCAATGAGATCACAGACTGTAGACAGTCATCACACTTTTGTTTGGATGGTGTTTTTGTTAAGGTTGTGAACTCATCCACCCTGACTGCTAATCGAGTTTACACAGGAGAGGCTCTAGCCCTTAAGGCAACATCCCTTCTGTTTGTGTTTGATTGTCTGACGTGCTTTGCCACCTCTGGTGCTGGGGTTGCTCCAGTCTCTCCCCCTGCTCACACAACCTGCGGCCCTGAACCCCCCTTTGTGATCAGGAGTGCCCAGGAGGGGGAGGAGAGGAGAGGAGAGGCCTGCCCATTCACCGCTTGATCTCGCCCTCATCCCGCTTTAATGACTCATGTAATTACTTATGATAATGCTCAGCATGGAAATGGGAGAGACTGCTCGGGGCCGGGATTATTCAAAGCATGTGTTTAATTATGCAAATAGTACATTCCTCACTCCTCTCCGTACCACTGCTCTGGCTGGAGAACAGCACAAGGGGCAGGACATGGTCCTTTTTTCAAATTTCCATACTTGGACAGGCAGAGATAACAAAAATACTTATATAAAAGTGTGTTTTGGAAAAATAAAAATGGTAAGGCTCTGGTGACCTACCTGGTTTGGACAGAGGCATTGGTGGGGGGTAATACTTCCTTGAGGACTGGATAGGGCTGAGGAGGCAAAAAGAAGACTCATTAGAGGTCATTAACGAATCCATCTGAGGAATAGGGATGCATATTTATGCAAAACATCAAAGCAAACCTCCACTGGAATGTGAAGTGTTCTTATCACTTGTTCACTAACCACAACAGATGCTTTTTCTACTTAACCATGCTCTCTCTTTTCTAGCTGTCTAGCTCTCTCTTTGGCCCATGCCTGAATTCTGAAACGTTTAGCCCTGATGTTAGTCTCCGCAGTGACCCTAACCGGTTTGGTCTTGATGTCCAGATCCATGTGTGCTGTATTGTGGGATACAGCGGTCAGGCTGCCTTACCTGAGGAGATCCTGGCCATGGAAGTGGAGCGGGTGCTGCTGATAGTGGCCGAAAACCTCGAACACTATGGGCTTGGTCTTGATGTACTCGATGAAAGACTCGGTGACCTCCACAGAGACCTGTTTTGGGGCAGAGGAGAGCTCAGGTCAACAGGGATTACATCACCTTGGCGCCCAGATTAATAACATGGGATCAGAGAGTATCTAACACCAAAACACTGGTGATGGCCGAAAGCTGCTTATATAAAAACACTGCCCTTGCCTCACAGTTCAAACCACTTCTTCACAGATTTGTTTTTTTCTTTGGGTGTAGTGAGGTGACATTTCCAGGGCAGGGATATTGATGCTCCTGGTGTTTTTCCATTCCTCTCTTCACACTTTTACGTCCTCCTCCTCCTCCCTCATCTCTTCTCACCCTTTCTTCAGAACTCTCTCTCTTTCTCTCTGTAAAGTTCTCATTCCTCCTTCAGGATTATCTCCCTCTCTCTCTCTCTCTCCTCTCTCTCTCTTCTCTCTCTCTCTGAAGTTCTCACTCTTCGACACGCTCACAGACACAGCAGGCACAAAGGCTGAGTCACTCACATTCTGGACGTGGTAGAAGCCCAGTGGGGTGCCTTTGCCGGTGTTCTTCAGGGGCTCTGTGGAGAAGGCCTCATCATGGCGGTGGAGGAAGCTGCGGGAGAGGACAGAACCAAAGGCCAGTTACCACATTATAATAAATAACACCTCACCTGAACACACTGTTGATAATGGGTTGCCATAGCAATGGTGCCAGTGGTAATAGATAGAAAGATAGATAAATAGAGACAGACAGACAGATAGATACTTTATCTATCCACGTGAAAATGCAGACATCCAGTATCTTATATGACACACATACACACACATAAACAAGAAGAAAAACATTGTAAAGATGGAATCACAATTGTATCAGACTCACTTGAACTGGCAGAAGATGTCGGCGTACTCAGGCAGGATGCCACTAGCCTGCAGGACAGTCACGCGGAAGGTAAAGATGCTGCCCACTTCCAGCTGGCCCGCTAGACCCTCGCCATGGACCAGCTTCCCCTCCACATTGCCCAGCTTCAGGTCTGATGGGGACACAACACAAACGCAAACACACAACTCAGAAACACGAGTCCAGACACGATAGACTAATATAATGCTCTAGCAGGTCAATATGAACTGATCATCATCAACTGATCATGAAATGATCATCAAAGTATTTTATTAAGGTTAAAATAAATAAGTACATAATGTCTGTAAAATCAGTGTTCTAGATGCATTAGTTATTACTTTGGTATGAACATTATGAACAAATTATTTAAAAGGAAGGAATGCAAGCTGATGAAAATGTAAATATAAGTACCTACTAGTAACTAACTAACTAACTATAAAACATGTTTTTGGGCTGTTAGGTTTATGCACGGTCAACCAGCCGGCATGACTGAAACGTTGAGTCAAGAAATACTGCACACTCATCATGTTCCTGAGCTGAAAATACATGTTGGCCATGTTTTATTGAGTGGCCATATGAGGAGCAGATTTGCGGCGTCACTCGCTTTTCTTCGTTGTGGTAACATGGCAGCAACACCACACAAGACATACCACAGAACTTATGATGATACAACCTATACTTCAGTACGAAGACAGGACCACCACTTAACAAAATCCACAGAACTTTTGGACTTTTTTAAGGTCACCTGCACTCCACCCCCCCCCCCCACGTCATTACAATAACTAGGAGCTTTATTTGCTGCATGTCTCGCACATGTCTCATAAAGTTAATCAAACAAAGACACGACAATGTCTGGGCCTTCAATAGGGACATCTGCCCGCATGCCACCACACAAAGCAGGCACCTACCCATTTCATTCATCCTGTTCATCTCCTCTGAGGGTGTAATGACCTCTGAACTTTGACCCTGGCCCTCCACAATGCGCAGCTCCTCCAGAGAGATCCCAGAGCGGGTCATGGCCGTGGTGGAGAAATCGGCCTGTGAAGGGAGGAAGCGAGGGAAGAAGAGACAGAGGAGAAGAGAGATGGAGAGAGAATGTGAAAGTCCACAAGAAATACATTAAGATGGAGAGAGAGAAAGAGAAAGAGAGAGAGAGAGAGAGAGAAAGACAGAGAAAGAGAGAAGTATTAAACAATAGTAAATTGGCCCAGCTGTCCCCTGACATAACAAGTGATAAAGTATTCAGTCAATGGGTAGCAGCACAGGCTAATAGAAATGTCAGGATCTACTTGTTCAACTGAAATTTAGGACAGAGGCCTGAACCTATGTGAACTCTACTCGGGCGCTTCTGCAGTGAAAAAGCCTCAATCCCTCTATTGTTCTGCATTACTGTCTGAAGTGTTTCACAATGTGCTCCTTGGATAAGGAAAACAATGCCATGGAATATGTTACAAACAAGATCCAATTACTTTTAAAGGCAATAAACAGTTGGCCATTCCTACTCACCTTTTTGAAGTACTCGTCATCAAAGGAGATCTTAGCCGTGCCTGACTGCCTTACTCCTGAGCCATAGTCTGGAGCTTCCTCATCAGCTGTGGAGAGTTAACAAAACAATAAACCACACTGCTTGTCTGCACTAATTATTCTCTGAAAGATGTACATTTTCATTCACAAAACAGAATTGCTTCATGGCTAGTTTTCAGTGTTGAATATTTAATTTTGAAATGTATTACCTGAATATATTTAGAATCTAGTACAATGTTGTTGGATACAATCAAACGACATACAGCCAACACCAAAAAGGTATATACAGCCGAATACAGCCAAAAAAATCTAGACATGTTTAATACAAAGACTTTTTCAAATAGCCGCATTGAATCTATCCACAAGTTCAGTGTCCACCGTGAAATGAGCAGCACTGACCTGCAATGGCCTGGACCCCTACACGCAAAAAGCCCCGCACGTCGCCCTTCTCCGTTACTATGGCAACACGGTGCACCAGGGGGACTGAGTATAGCAGGTTGCTCAGGTACACAAAAGCCCTAGAGGAGGTAGAGCAGAGAAAGCCTTTTAGCTATATGTGCAAACACAAACACACACACACACACACCATCAGATTCTACTCTAATGAAGTTAGAGCACGTCAAAGAAACAAACTCATTAGGACACAAGACTCTATTACAAACAGATGTAGCCTATCTACGTGTTACTTGCGATGACTCAAACCCAGTCACAGAAAGGGCAAAGCAATCGTTTAAGTCATTTCATTAGAATGGCCATGAGCGTACTGGGAAAATGGATTAACAGAACAACTAAAAAACAGCTGTACACAGGTCTAGACAAATCAAGCAAAAACTGGAGACACAGTATGGCAAATGATGTTTTTAAACAAAAAGCAGTAAAATAAAATAAGGTGAACATAATTAAAAGAGGTTTTGAGTCTGTTGAATGATATAATCAAGCTACTCAAATCAAGCTATTATGCTCCCTGGTAACAAAGCTGTAGTAGAGGCTTGCATAGCACTAACACTGGCGGATGTGAAGTGATTTGTACAGTGTGTATGTGTGTGGGTGTGAGTATAGAGATATGAGCGCGAGAGAGAGAGAGAGAGAGAGAGAGAGAGAGAGAGAGAGAGAGAGAGAGAGAGAGAGAGCAGGATAGAGAGAGAGAGCAAGAGAGAAAGAAAGAGAGTACCATCCCCCTCCTCCCACGAGATTCAAGGCCATGAGAGGAGGAGAGGAGAAGAAAAGAGTTATCACACTGCCAAACCAGTGAAGTCACAGTGACGCAGATCCCATGATGACAGCACTGAAGGCTACAACACACGACTCTCTCTAGCCTCCCTCTCTATTTCTCTGTCCATCATTCAAGAGACTCAAAATAGCCTTTTATAAATGGAAACCAATGACATCAGTATAGAACACAACAATATAAATATATATATATATACACTGTATATAAAAACATAAAAGCAAATAAAATAATATTACATGGATGTGAAAGCAGGATAGATGAGAAACACGATGAGTAACAGATACAGGAGAACCAATGAGGATAACACACGTGGATGAGTGTGTGAGTGGAGAGGCCCAGCCCAGCCCAGCCCAGCCCAACCCAGCCCAACCCAACCCAACGCACACAGATGGAGACTGGTTAATGCAGCTGGCGAGGACGAGGGGATGGGATGAAGCAACACTCTGGGCACAACAGAAGGGGAGGTGGGGGGTGAGGGTGAGGGGAGGCACTGCCAGCTCTGATCTCCGCTCTGTCTGACTTTGCCACTGACCCTCTGACCTGATGTATTTCTGGCTGAACTAAGACACTAATGGTGTGTAGTGGTCTTTCCTCCCATTCAAACCTGGGACATGTCTCACTTTATATTTTTAAATGTGTTTTAGTATACACGTGTATGATTTTCCCTTAGTTAAGAACATATGTGCTAAAAGTAGTGTGTAGAGTTTTGCTGTATGGCTATGGATGAAACCAGTGCATTGACTCTCAACACTGACCTATGGGTCAACTCCCTCCCTGCTGCTGCTGCAAACATGTACTGAATATGGGCTTGACCTTATGTTTGAGAAGAGCCAGCGCCTCCTCCCTGACCTCCCTCAGCCTCCCTCTCCACCCCCTCCAGCCTCCACCCCTCACAGGCCCATTTAGCACCAACCTTCCCACCAGGGTGAACCAGGGGGATCGGTCGTAGAAGGGGTCCTGGCCGTCGCTGAACAGGTCCGAGCCCTCCTCGGTGCCAGCGTCTGAGCTAGTGTCGTCAACAAAGGCCTCGTCATCCATGAAGTCCTCCATCTCGCTCTGGCGCTCATCGGCCAGCTCAGTGATGTCCGAGTCGGCCGTGGAGAAGGTGGGTGAGGGCGTGCGGTCGGCCAGATGCTCATTCACGCAGCCGTGGAAGATGGGGGAGCTGGTTTGTGTTGGGTGGGGTGGGGTGGGGTGGGGCGGCAACAGAAATGCAGAGCAGTAACAACAGTGGTTAGAAGGAACAAAGAGAGAGAGAGAGAGAGAGAGAGAGAGAGAGAGAGAGAGAGAGAGAGAGAGAGGCAGATAGAGAGAAAAAGTAAGAGAGCGAGAGACAGACAGAAGGAAAGTGAGACTAACAGACAGACAGACGGAGCTCTCATCAACGGTCACAGAGCATGTAAGCAAATGGACATTCCTTCCCAGGGGCAGACATGGAAAAAAGAACTGGCATTCAAGAACATTCCATTAGCACAGAGTAGTCATATTCTCCTAGACCTCACAGTCACGTTTTTTTTTTTTTTTTAAATGGAACCATAGTTTACAATATAATTCTAATTTAAAAAACACAAATGGGTGCCTATGAACATAGCTATGGCAGAGCAAATATGATGTGTGAGTTTGAGATGTGCTCTAATGAAATATATGGATGCTCCAAAACACAATGGCAGGGCAATGTAAGAATCCAGAAATAATAGACAAATAACCAAAGAGTGACACTCAAAATAAACATACTTGAATAAAACATATGTGCTTATAAAAAATGACAATGACAGAGGGGCAAACTAAAAAAAAAAAAATACATGAAACCTTGAATGAAAACAAAATAACTGAAGTACAAATAACAAAGTAAGTCAAAAGAAAAACACCAACTACAACAACATAAGAGGGACAAACACAAAACTGAACAAAGCAAATTATTATTTATAAACTGTGTGTGTGTGTGTGTGTGTGTGTGTGTGTGTGTGTGTGTGTGTGTGTGTGTATACAGTATACATAAACATAAATGAGTGGAAAAGAGGTGGATGTAGATGACCTAAGGCTTGCAGGATAAATGAGCTTAATGAATGATTCATGAAGACCCCCCCTTCACCCCCCTTCTCCTTCCTCCCCTCTGCCTGAGAGAAGGGAGAGCGCACCACCCACCCCTGACTCGGTGTCTCATTAAACACTCTTACATGCTTACGCTTAGAGTCTAAGTAAATACATTACACACACACACACACACACACACACACACACACACACAAACACACACACACACACACACAGATGACTTCAGCAGCATCACAAATCATAGGGCTCATAAGGTCATAGCGAGCAGAGTCCTACCTGCCCACCAGCTTGAACCAGTGGAAGCGGTCGTAGAAGGGGTCGCTGCCCGTCAGTGCCCCCTCGCCGCCTTCCTCCGCTCCCTGGTTGGACGAGGCCATCTCCCCCGCCCGGTCGTACATCTCACGCATCTGTTCCAGACGCTGCCTGCAAACCCACAGCAGAGCATGGTTGGGTCAGTGTCACACAGACTGGACTTTAATAAGGGATTTTATTTACAGAAAATTTACATCTGGAGTGCCAGAGTCAGACTGAGCCTGGCAGAAGGTCACTGGTTCGGTTTCCCAGCGGCCAAAGAACTAATGCATTTTTCAGACTGAAAGTGTAATGAATGGCTACAGCTGGAACTGTCTGCTAAATGGCTACGTATAAATCATAGCCTTTAAATGTAATTCAATGCTGCCATTGTGGGGGAGAAACTTCATTCTGCAATTAGACTAATATGGTTAGGGTCAAAGGCATATTCCACAAAACTCAAAGTTATGGGCCAAGTACAGCGTTGAATGCTGGGCTGTGTGTGTGTGTGTTCAAGTGTAGAATGTTTTTTAATGTTTACCACATGTGCTGGTAAAAAAAAAAAAAAAAAAAAAAAAAAACACATTTTTTAAATTGGGAGAGTCTCTCTTTCATTTGTCTCACTCAGATTTCTTTCCAGCACCTCAGATTAACTGATGGCTGGATGTGATGTGCCTTTTTTGACCATTCATGTGCTCACTCATGTGTTCATTAAGTATTAATAATAATTTGGATTTGTGTAGCGCCTTTCTCCAAACAGAGGAGCCAGGAATGCAATGCACGCAGAAAATAACTGACAAGAAACAGAATTGACAAGAGACAGAGACACTGTTGAAGTGCAGGCCTGCGTAGGCCACTGTGGGTGCAGGCCAGCCGTTCTCTGCTTACTTAAGCTTCTCCAGCGACCAGTAGTGCGTGGCGCCGTTCTTCAGGTCCTGCACCTCCACGGCCACCACGGTGCGGGGGAACGGCCGCAGGTCGCGGTCCTTCTCGGGCTCGGGCGGCAGGAGCTCCGGGGGCAGAGGCGAGTACAGAGTGTCCGTCAGCAGCACAAACTGGAACTGCACCTGCAGCAGGGCAAGATGGAGGGGGCAGCAGGGCAAGATAGAGGGGGCAGCAGGGAGATGGACAGACACAGATGGAAACAGACAAATAGTAAAAAAGAGAGAAGGATAGAGACAGACAAATTGGGGAAAAAGAGAAGAAATTGTATTAGCTCATTCACCTGCTCAGGAGTATGTGTTTTGTGTGAATCTAGCTGTTGGCTCGAGATGCTGTATACACTGATGTATCAAAATGGAGCGTTCTCACTCTCTGCAGTTTTGCTGCACCCGAAACTGTACTACAACCTTCCCCATGGTAATCCTTCAGTTTTTAAATGCTTGATTCTATTCGGCCTCATTTCGGTTCAACCACTTCATCCATATGAATAAATGCAAATTTAGAAATACATTTTTTTTTTTAAATCCTATCACCCACACTGTCATCACACTACTCAGAATCAAAACCCCAGAGCACAAGGCACTTTTTGACTTCCATGAAATATCTTTCGCTCTGCCTGCTGCTAGGGAGGTCTTCTGAGGTAATATCTCCGGAGCGGGGGAAAGGTCGGGGTGTAAATAAAAAGCAAGCAGAGCAAGGGATCGAAAAGCACGGTGGGGAAACGAGAACATTTACTTTCTGTCTGACATTTATGACCTGGCTCCCGGAAGCTGCCATGTTCAGTAATCAGAGGATATATCACTGGCACTCCAGCATAAAGGGAAAGAGTGAAACAGAGGAGAGGGGAGAAGGGGCGAGGCGGAATGATCTAGAAATCCAACTAACAGGGACTGGATTGGGGGGGGGGGGGGGGGGGGGGTACTCTATTCATTAGAGTCTGGACTCCAACCATCAATCAGTGCTGATGAGAAAAAGCAGTTAATGCTTCTAGGGTGTATTTCTCTCCTCCAAAAGCCTGACAAAGATTTAGTTAATAAATGAGAAGATCCACAGTAGCTTGTGTTTAGAATCTGATTTGGTGTAACCATAGAGGCCTGGCATAACCATGATGTTCTTACAGTAGTGTAACAGGTGTGTTTAGCAATGCATTTCACAATATAAGATGGGGTGTAGGCATGTGATGTGTGGGCCATACCTTCTTCTTGAGTTCTACACTGATGGCGTTGGCCTCCTTGAGGTACACAGCATTGCCCCACAGCTGATCGCGCAGCGAGGTGAACTGGTGGTACCTCCACTTCCTGAAGGCCCACTGGGCCAATTCAAACTCATGCTGGGTCCACGGCACTGCAACAATGGGGTCACCACATGAGCTGACCCTTATCAACTCACATATACACTTAAATACCTTAAATTAGGATTCAACACATTTTACCCAAAGACAGTTAAATATTCTGTAATTAATAGAAACCATTCTCTCTTCTCTGGAGCGGGTGCAGTTCACTAGCATTAAGTTGGCAAATGTATTGAGTAAATTGTATCACTGGTGGGTCCTTCGATAATTGCACTTAGGCTTTTCGTTAGTCTAGATCAAATGTTTTTTAATTCCTTATTTGCTATTTGCTTATTTCTTTTCTCTGATTGTCTAAGATTCTGTAAAGTGCCATGAGACATGTGTAATGTTTTGGCGCTCTATAAGTGAAATTAAATTGAAATTGAAATTGCTATGATAAAATGTTATCACTGTCCTTTGAATGTATTTTTGTATCAATTTTTTTTTCCCAACATTATTGCGTTTAAACTAATATATTTTAATATTTTCTACATCTGGCAATACGAGCACCTTTTAGAGTTTTTTGTTTTTTTGTCTGTTGTAGAGGATGCACCTTCCCAGTAGTTGTGTGTGGTGCTAAACCTAAATTACAAAATCTTTTTTCTTTCCTGCTCTGATGAGGGCCATGCAGCCGAAACATTGACAAGTGTGTTTCTGACTTGGCCAAAAATAAACAGGTGTGATAGAGTCCAGTTCTATAAAAATTGTGTGTGCAACCTCATCATTGCTTTTGGGTTGTTAGTTTGGAATCATTTTAGAGTTTATCTGTCAGAAAAACTATGTTACTTGAGCTGTCGATTTGTTTGTGTTGTGAAAGATAATGATGGGACTAGGCTTTAAATTACCTTCCTCCTCCTCCTCCTCTTCCTCCTCTTCATCGGGTGTTTCCGCAGCGAGTGAGCGGGTCTCCACCTGCTTCTGAAGCTCCTGTAACTTGCTCTCGTATACCTGTGGGACACGCGTGGTCAGAGGTGCAAAGAGAAGCAAACACAATGCCCGTCAGTGCACACAGGCCAGCAGAGGCCGTACAGACGGGAACAGACACAACAGCTCAGAGCCGGAGAGGCCTCTGGAACATTCAACAATTAGTCAGAAAGCTCTGCTGGAGGGCTTTGGTATTGAACCTGACAAGTATTATACAGTAGAGGCTCCATTTACTTGCCAATACGGTTTAAAACTAATCAGTAACTAGGGGAGAAGTCCTTTTATGCTTATGGTTATGGGATTTGGCAGACGCTTTTGTCTGAAGCGACTTACAAATAAAACAATACAATAGTTAAATTAACAGTGAACAGTTTTAAAAAGTTGGTAAGACTACATTAATGACAACAGCAATAATAAACAATCATGTCAATGCAATAAATAGCCTAATGAAAATAAACAAATACTATAATATAATATACAAACCATAACTCATAAGATACGCTTAATTAACTACGTGCATGCTGAGGTTTTAATTCAGGTTTGGAATATGGCTCTTTTCAAGCCCACTTCTGATACTATAATATACACATTCTCTTCCATTGTAAGCTCATCCACTAACTCGGCTCAGCAATGTTGAACAGAACTCTACCCAGAGTCAATTTACAGTTTCCCCAGCACCAACTCTGCTCTCAGCCCTCTGGGACTACATGTGAATGGTGAGGAAGATCATGTGAAAGCCGTGCTGTGGAGGGTGTATAGGATGGGTGGATGGATGGTGGTGGTGGTGGTGGTGGTGGCAGTGGTGGTTTGCACTGCGCCTGTGTATCGCTCGTCTAACCCGGAGGGGGCCCCCTCGGACGCCTCCCATCACTTGGTCACCAGCCGGGATGGCGGTGAGCTCATCCTGTTTGTTCAGCTCTGGCAGCAACAGTGTGGCCTTTTGATTCGCTTCCAGAGCGTTAACCCTTTCCTGCCCGCGACACTGGCCCTATCTGCAGAAAAGATGGGCCCAGTCCAGCAGCACAGGCCCTGTTTACAGTGCACGATGCCATGGTGACCACTGTGGCAGAACTAGGGCTGACCCTAATGACGCTTAATTACCATAATGCGACATTAATGAGGCATGACTCTGAGGGAAGCAGTAGGCATGGGAGGGAAAGGGACCATCTGAGAGGCTGTTTACTATGCAGTCATCCAACATAGTTTGGCACGATAAGGACAGCATTACACAGATATCTAGCAGCTATCTGGATCTGCAGTGCTTTGGGTCCACTGAAGCTTACCACTGGACCGCCATTGGAATGAGTAATAATGTGCAATCATTTTTTAAAGTAAAAAAATCAGTACTTGTTCTCACATTAAATGCAATTTTCTTTGGACCAGAAAGTGGAGTTATTTCTTGAGAGCTAATACATCATTTCTGACCAAGACCATGGTGGCTTGATTAGGCTGCTGGCAGTAAGCCTATGCCTTGAACTCTCTGGACAGGCTCTTATTTCTGTCTTCTTTCATTATGTCTAGTTTGGTATTTTTGTCGCCCCTAACTAAATAATTCAGAATGTAATCTTGGGCAACCAGAGTTCACCGAGAAATATGGGTCAGATCAGCATCCATGTTGAAGTCCACCGACTATACCAACATTACCTAGATCCCAAAGACATCAGTAAGCTATCTTTACACACATCTTTGGATACAATTTGGCCAAAGTATGTGTGCACTGACTGGTACAACCTTTGGTTGCAAGTATAAAATGAAGATGGGTAATTAAGCCTTTGAATTAACTTCAGTCTGATCAAAACCACAAATAAAGGGCAACTGTTTGATGAGAGGCACAAGGACACACGTTTTCACTGTGCTGTAACTAAACAAATGTGTACAGTATCCACTTATTTATGGTGGGAAAAACAGGTTGTAAGCTAGCCAGCTAGCCTGTGCTCGTTCACATTACTAGTGGTACAGGAATGGATGCATATGATTTTTTAACAAAACGAAAATATGGACACACGGGTGTATTAACCTTAGTCTACCAGCTTCAAAATGGCCTTCAAAAATAGGCCTAATAATGAGTGAATCAAGGTTGGGAAACTGAATATGATATATGATAATAATAATTATTGCAGTATACCTCAACAAGTCTATAATTAGCTGATGAAGACCACCAATACACAAAGCAATTCAAATATGCCAGTTTATTTGAGTCAAACCTTTTTTTCAGTCAAAAATGTCTGTAGTGTATACTCAGCACATAGTGAAACACAATCGCTGACACCCTTTGTGTTTTGCCTTTAAACCCAGCAGAAGTCCTTGTGAACAAGTTTGTTTCATTGCACAAAAAAGTGCTCTGGCAGCTTTCACAGAAGCATCTTGGCATTGGCCGTCCTGAGGCACTCGTTTTGCCTCGTGGTAAACAGTCAGACAAACAAACAAACACTGAACAGTAAGTATATTATAGATATATATATACTTTCAAAAGAACAATATCACTGTTCATTTTTTACAAGGGCACTAGCATCCTCCTGGTTGTGCTTGGAGTGGCCTTCAGCACCGGTTAACACAGTATTGTTCATTATCAAAGGCAATATTTTTCATGGGGTGGAAACATACAGTACATACTGAAAGGCATGCGTAGATAGTCAGATTGCGAGTGTCCAAGCGCTTATGTAGTCTTGCTCAGAAGCCATGCATAGATTGGGTGAGATGCTAAAGCAGCATTGTGTCCTTTGAGGCACTACACTGGAAGAAGCAACTAAGGCAACATCTTAACTGTGACATAATAGTATTGATTCGTCTGTTTCTTTGTAAAAAAGTCCAGCATAATGTGCTTATCATCATTAACATGGTTCGATTTAGCAGTGGTCCAGACGCAATCATTAAAACATCAATGATTAGGGAAACACTGGAGTTCAATGTTTATAAGGCAGCATAGGAAAGCAAGGGAGCAATAAGGGCAGCTGGGTTCTTAACCCTTCATCTTCTACTGGACCTCACTTCACGGCAAACAAGCTTTGGTTAAACTGTGTGTGTGGGGGCTATGGTACTCCACATATGGACACAGATATTTATGTGCTGGCTGTTACGCTTAAGTTTGAGCACAAGAAAGAAGAAAGTCATTTGTGCGGCTTTTGGACGAGGGCTAGTGAGTAAGAAAACCATGTCCAAAGGTGAAGGTGGGTATGAGCATAAAGAGAAAGATTGCAGCATGTGAAAGAGACAGTGGCATAGCACAGGCAAATTATTCACTCGGTTCAGTGAAACTTATCTAAACTTTCTTGATAATTCAAAAGTACCCCCCCCCCCCCCCCCCCAAAAAAAAAAAGATTCATTCATCCTGAAAACTCTTTGCTCTCCACGCTTTAGACGTGCATAGACTTGTCTTGTTTTCCTTTCAACGTTTTTGGAGAGGAGTTTCTGGAAACCATGGCAACCCTCTGTTAGACTTCCTCCCCTGGGAAGCCCTGTTTTGTGCGCTCCCTCAACGAGAGCCCCCCCCACCCCCCACCCCCTCCGCCACAGAAAATAAATGTGATTCAAATCATGCTGATTGTGAGTGGGGGATTCAGTAGACTGTTCCAGAACATTGCCTACATCTCCATGGGAACAGCATGGCCAACCCCCCCTGCATAACAGTTCATAGTGGTGTTCCAGACAGTGGAGAGGCAACAATGTGAACCAAACCATGACTAGCATAGTCATCTCTTTCCCTTAGAGTGAGGTCTAGTTTTCTCTTTTTAAAAATCTAGTCTTTATAACAGACATATTCACTAATAAATGCCACACTGGATGCAGGGAGCAGATAACATTATGTCATGTGACTGGGTAAAAACTATGCTTCAATCTTCAAAAAAATTGGCAGTCAAACCTCAGAATCCCAACATAAACACTAACAAAATGTCTCTCAGCATCAGTCATTTTCCTATCAATCAAAAACGATTTAACGATCAGATAACAAACTATGACACCGATATGGTAGTTATAGGTGAGGAATTTTGAGGCTCCTAAATCAATCACTTTAGTCATACATTCTATGTGTGGTGCATGGCTGGCAGTTATTAAGGATAGAATACAAAAACAGTGTGGGAGTTCTCCATCTCTATGCCTAGTTTAACTGTTGGGAAGACTACTGTTAGCGATACATTTGCGAATTGCTAAGGCACTTTTTAAAAAAAAAGTTTTTTTGCCTTAAGCACCTCCTCAATATCCTTCATTTACTTCAATAAGGCAGATTCCCAGCTCATAGCATTCCTATATATCAGTCAATGAGTCTAGCCTCAGTTGTTATCTTTTTAAAAAAGACCTCCTGAATTAGGCCACCAGTATCAGTAACTACAGTGAATTAATTACAATAGCTGTCAGGAGAAACAAGTGAACAGACACACATTTGAATAAGCTGCATCTCTGTAACAATATGATCATACCAAACATTCAAAAACACTAAGTTGTGGCTTTTCTTTCCTTAAAGTTCTTGGGCAGCTATTACGGCATCTTTTGGACATCTTCAGGACAAAAATGATTGAATCTAGCAAGAACATTCAATTTTGACCATAACATTGAAATGAGTAGACTTGTCTCAACAAAAGCAGGACCTGCTTCTAGCACCTAGTGATAATATCGAAGTATTTGCTCTTGAATGCCTGCTGCATCAATCAGAACTCCACTATTTCAGGAGGAAACACATCAAAATGGTGGGTGACAATGCAGGTGATAATCAAGATGAAAATCACTTGAAAAAATCATGGAGTAAATAAAACAAATGTGACATTGATCCTAAATATTTTAAAAATAATCCAGGCTTTGCAACACCCCACCTGTTTGTCACCTGTTTGTTTGCGTCCCTTAAAACTGAGCACTCACTTGCTGTTTGAGTCCAAACAACTGTAACAGTCGATTTGAATGGGGAGAGCAACAATCAATATGGCAATACTGAGACTGTCGCATACTGCTGCAATGAGAACCAAGCAAAACACCTAAAACTGACTGTTCAAAACAAAGCTACAGCTGTAGCAGGATTCATTTCAATGAGGACAAGCCATCCAATGCAGTAATGATTCATTCTTTCTATGAAATAGTGGCCATGTTCGTGGCGGGCATGCGTGCGTGCGTGTGTGTACTGTATGCATGTGTGTGTGTGTATGCGTGTGTGTGTGTGCGAACACATGTATGTGTGGCAATATGTATATGTCTGAATGTAAAGATTCTTTAATCCAGCACTTGGGCCCTGTGTCCAGTCTACTCAGCGATGGGTCCTCTGCTCTCACACTGTCGTTTCCCTGCTGGCCTTCAGGTTGGGGGCGGACAGTTGCCGACGCATGCGGGGCGGAGTGTGGAAGTTGTTGCAGTGGGGGGGCTGGTCAGAGCGGGGTTGCTGATGCTGGTGCTGGAGTTGGTGCTGTCCCTGGAAGTGGCCGCTGTTGCTGTTGTTGTGGTTGTAGGGCTGGTATTGCTGATGGTGTTGATGGTGTTGATAGTGATGGTTTTGGTGGTGCCGTGGCTGGTGTTGGTGCTGGTGGTGCTGCTGGTGGTGGTGGTGGTGCTGCTGCTGCTGCTGCTGGGACCTCCTGTCGCCGCTGCTGCTGCTGGACTCTATGTAGCTGACTGGGCGCTGGCGGCTGTTCAGGGAGTTGCTGCGGCCCCGCTCGTGCGACCCCAGGCCCTGGTGGCCGTGCCTGTGGCCCTCGTTGTGACTCTGGCTCCGCTCCAGGTCTCGGCTGCCCCTCCTTTGAAGCGTGGGAGTGGGACTGGGACTGGGCAGAGGCGGAGGGTGCGACTGGACCACGATCGGCCGCCTCTCCTTGGGCTCTCCTCCTCCTCCTCCTTCCCTAATGACGACTCCCAATCCTCCTTCACCTCCGGAGGCACCGTCCTCCTCCGGCAAGTCGTCCTTGGGCACCTTGAGCTCGATCACCTGGCTGTCGGTGATGATGATGTGTGTGCCAGGGCTCCAGGAGTTGCGGTGCTTGGGGTTGCTCTTGAAGGGGAAGCGCAGCTTGCGGTCCTCGGGCGGGATGAAGCGGTGCGGGCCGCTCTGCCTTCTCAGCTGCCGGGTGATCTCCTGCTGCTGGAGGCTCTTGAGGCGCGCCTGCTCCTGACGCATCCATCGCAGCCGGCTGCGCTGCTGGCCTGCCTCCTCATCCTCCTCACCACCTCCTCCTCCGATTTCTCCTCCTCCTCCTCTTCCTCCTCCTTCTCCTCCTCCTCCTCTTGCGCCAGGCTTGGTTGCCCGGTCCGCTTCCCGGAGTAGGCTTGACGGACCTGTGTCCGACCTGGCCTCCACCGGAGCCTTGCCCTCGCTAGAGCTGCGCACACGGCCCTGGACTGGTGGCTTGTCCAGCAGGCTCTCGCCACCGCCGGTGGAGATGAGAGGCAGCACCTTCTCCATCTTGACCATCTTGTTGCGGAGTGCGCGGATCTCCTCGTCCTTTGTGTTATTCTGCTTCTTCACCTCGTGCAGGATATCCTCCAGCTTGTCGATGTGCACCTTCAGGTCGCCCATGTCGGGGAGCCCAAGTCCGAGTCCGAGTGTGCCGCGCCCGTTGGTCGGAGGCGGTAGCAGCGCATCCTCGATGCGCTCATCGCCACCCACGCCCACTGTATCCCACACGTCCCGCGCCACTGCTCGCCACGAGTCCCGCTCGTTGGGGTCCTTCTTGGTGTACGTCGCGCATAGCTCCTTCATCTTCACGATGGCCATGGCCTCGATCTCCTGCCGGCTATGGCGGAAGTCGTTGAGCGCCACCTCGTAGCAGATCTCCTTCACCGCTTGGATCTTCAGGTCCGAGATGGTGACCCACTTGGAGTCCTTGGTGAGGCGACGGCGCTGCGGGACCTTGTACACCTTGACGGGCTCGCGGCGTTTCCCGCTGCTCGGCAGACCGCACTTTTTCACAATGGTCTGCAGCTTGCTGGGCGGCAGCTTCTCCCGCAAGGAGGTAATCAGTCGCCAGCTCTCCTCACACGAGCGCTTATCAGAGTCATCGCCACTATCTGAGTCACCGTCCTTGAGGGGGAACAGAACAAAAACAAAACAAAAAAACAGGGGGGAAAAGTTCCGAACAAAAAGGGAAATTAACATGGAGAAATCCAAACGAAAAGGATGTAGCTGATTTTAATAGAAACAGGTAGTAATATGTAAAATGGGAGCCTAAAAAATTTTGAGGGGCTATGGAAATGTTATCATCTATAGTAAGCGTTTGGAGATTGCAAAACAATCTTTAGACTCTATGGTCTCTTTATAACTGATAGCTGTCCAATATTTCTGACTTAAGTAGAGACTAGATAATTTAGTTTCATTTAAAAACACGAGTCAATGTGTGCCATTATACTACACTATACATTACACGCTAAACTAAATCCGTTCATATGAACACACATTGTGTGGTTGAGAGTAAATTACACCCACACAAGAGGAATATAAAAAGCTGTTAAAAGCTTTGGTAAAAGGCAAGGAAAATATTTTTTGAACAATACGGTCAATATAGCTCCCAAAGTTACATATTAATATTAACGTAAAAGGCAAATATGGCTATAATGGTTTTAACAAAAAAAAAAGTCAACAAAAGGAGGTGGGGGCATGTCCTGGGGGCTAGATGATCTGCCTCACTTCTGCAAAGTTACTCTGAGTACTTCCTGTTTTCCTCCATTTTTGAAACTTCCACCCCACCCTCAAAAAAACATGCTTCAGAAAAAGGGCATGCAAAAAAGGGTAGCTGATCTTATTCGGAGAGCTTATCCCCCGACTTTAAGTCCTTGGGAAAGAAGAGCTGGTTTATAGAGAGGATCTAGCGATAGCAGTGAGGTTAGAAGACACAAGAACTGCATGAGACGTTAGAGGAGGTCGGAGGAGGAGGAGAAGGAGGAGAAGGAGGAGGAAGGGGGAGAAAAACGAGGTGGGGAGAAAAGAAGTGAAGAAGCTAGAAGACAGGGCAGCCTGGAGCTTTTTGGTTAAAAGCGTCGGTTTCATCCAACTACAGTTAGGAAGTTAGTTCAGAGAAAATGCAGTTTCTCATTTCTGGTTCTCTCCTCGTGCGGAGTAGGCAAGGCACAATACTT
The DNA here is from genome assembly GCF_018492685.1 of Alosa sapidissima. Classification (NCBI taxonomy): domain Eukaryota; kingdom Metazoa; phylum Chordata; class Actinopteri; order Clupeiformes; family Clupeidae; genus Alosa; species Alosa sapidissima. The sequence continues at coordinate 29,248,784 of NC_055963.1, forward strand.
CAAAATCAGTCAGATCGAGCAGATGCTGTCAAGAGGACAGGACAGGTGGAGGCCTTTTTTTGTGGCAGCGATTAGGTCACGGGTGGAGACGGGTCCATTCATCGTGTGGTGCTCAAGTGAAGATAGTGAGTAGTGTTGGGTGGAGGTTGTGTTTCTACTTGAAGGGATGGGGGGGGGGGGCATAACAAAGACAATGAGGAAAAATCACCATAGCATTGGAGTGCTTGTCATCATTGACTTAACAGACCCCTGAAGGGATGTATGTGTTTGTGCGTGGCTGCGTGCCCACTGCATCCGGCCCCGACACAGACTTTTGGACGACACATGGAATTGCCCGGCAGAAGCCAATGAGAAACCACATTGTCACTACGTCTTGGCAAAAATAAGAACACTACAGCAGAGATCTGTGGTTATCGTCATCACAATGCATTGTAAACACCGGCAACTGCATTGGGAAGCTAAGAACTCAAGATGAAAAACAGAAAGCTAAGCTAAAACAACGACTTTTTAAAAAAAAAGCAGACTTGTCATCAAACCAGCCCAACTTAAGTCTTAAGCCACAAACGCAGTGACACTAGGATAGCGACATAAGGCCTCTTCATAACAAGAAAATCAGGAATCGGTTAAGAGAGAGGACATGCTACACAAACAAAAACCATGCAAAAGCAGCAAACGGAACCAAAGCAATACTCTATGGGCGGGAGCTCCGTTCCCATTTGAAAAAGCCAATGTTAAGGCTTACATTTTCAATTCAGTACAAATTGAAACCTGACTTCGTATTTAGTTTATTCTCAGATGCTGTTGTGCAAGGTTCTGTCTCAAATCTAAGAGAAAATCAACAGGATTTTGATGATAATCCACAACCAATTTCTAATCTTCATCTTTGGCATTGATTACTCAATATCAGTCCATTCTGGGAACAAAGGTGGTATAAGCTTTGACCCTCTTTGTCACCCCTATTAACAGCTATTAACAATTAAGAGAGAGTGGAACTCCATGCAAAGAAGTCAGCCATGCATTGAGAGAGGAGTGCTTAACACACAGCACACACAAATAAAAACACACAATCTCTCAACACACACACACATACACACACACACACACACAAACATAAATACTATAATCTAAGGGAGTCAAGAGAAATCAGAGTGCAGAATTAGTGCTGGTAGGACATCAGAGCCAGTGGGGAGGCTCTGACTAAGATGCTGAGCGACCCACTCATGAAATCATTCTCCACACAGGCAGAATGACCTGCATCAGTGCACTCCCTCCCCTCCCTCTCACAAGGACTTCAGTGATGGACGCAGCAGGTCCCATGTGGAAAAGGACTTAGTTACAGTCACTTTCCACAAAAAAGAGAGATACCACTTTGGATCAGTCTTCTTGAGCTACCAAAATGCTATTCTTGGCTATTGTCATTTTTTGGGATCATATCAGATAGCAGAAGTTCACTGAAGACTAGGAACTTACCAGTCTCTGTTGCTCAAGAAGTTGGTCTGCCTCTTCTTTCTCCTTCTTGTACAAGATCTCCATTTCAGTCAATCTACACACAAAAGGAAACAGTGTAGGTTTTCTTCTGCAATTTTTGCCCAGAAGTATTGAAGCCCGTTTAGAAGATTGCAATGTCACAATGTAAGAGAAGACCGAGAGCACAGAGCCAAGGCCAAAGCGAACACAACCTTGACCTTGACCACAATTTATGTTGGTCATTTAACAGTCGCAATATCAAAACTAGCCATACCTCTTCTCCATCTCCTGTTTCATGTCAATGCCCTGTTTCTCCAGCAGCTCTCTCTGGGCGAAGGTCCAGTCCACAGGCTCGACGGGGGTCTCAGCTGATGGGGTCTTTTCCCTCTCAGCGCGCGCCTGCTCTGGGTGGTTAAAGCGGAATACGTGGTTCTTCCCCATGATGATGCGGTTTCCTTGAAGAGAGTGAACAGACAGATTCTTAGGACAGCTTCGTAGAGACTCAAGACGTTGCCATCAGCTTTTGAGTCTTAAGATTCTCAAGTGAGCTTTGGGATTTATGCCGCATTGGATTGGGAATCAGAGGATGGAGATGGTAGTACGTATGAGTATGGACATCTCTATTAAATAAAGGTGACCTACCTGACCGCAGCTGTACAGCATCAATGACACGTTTGCCATTGACATAAGTTTCAGATCCCTCACAAGGCACCAGCGTGACGATCACTGCAGTACAAAGAGAGCCTTCAGGGTCAGGGTAAAGCAGGCCAGATTCAACACTCAACACAAGAGGCTCCAAAACAACCCATTCATTATTATCCATGTGGTGTACAGATTCCTCTATTTCTCTGTATTTCTCAATGTCAGTCGGTAGAAGAGAACATTGCTGGTATTCCAACAAAGTTTTCTTTTGGTTTTCATGTGTTGGCCTCTTTTTTTTAGAACCATTCAAGAAAACATAGTTTCCACTGAAAACGAACGGTCTGTTAAAAACCACAAGTGTGTTGCGTTGGGACAATCTTATAAAAACATTCTCAAACTGTGAGGTCACTGCAAAGATGACTGAGATCACTCCATCGACCCCACCCAACCCCACTTGAGTTTTGTTTTGCCGTTTGACCACTGCCCCACCCAAACTGTGCTTCAGTTCTTTTTTTTTATAGTGTTATAGTTTTGTTTTCTTTCTTACCATCTCCATTGCCGTTCTTCTCGCTGCAGAAGATGCAGTGCTCCTCTTTGATGTGGGCTCCACTCAGAACAATGTCCTGGCGCCTCTCTGCGTCAGCTTGGCCCACCCTGTCAGGAGGGAAGGCAGCCATTTTAGAGACGGACGGACGGACGGGGGTGGGTGGGGGGGGGGGGCTACGTGCTCACTTCATCCTCCAGGGAGAGTTATCAAGAGGGAAGAAGATTGACAGGGGAGTGGATGGCAGGAGGAAGAACAAAAGAGGCCATCAAAAGAAGACGACACGCTTTTCCAAAAAGCCCCTGCGAGCTGCATAAAAATGCCAATTTAAGCCTGGCAGATAAGAGTCAATTTAAGTTCTGCTTGAAACTTTTGAAGGTTTTGTTTCACCTTTCAGCTTATCAGGGCTGTGTGGCTGATGTAGCCCTTTCAGGCTAATCCCAGGTGGATTTCAAAGGAGCTCCCTGCAAACGGGGTTTAATAGTCCCCAGGAAATGGTAATAACCACAATGAAAGTATTCTATTTTGAGTCACGAGAGATGAGAGTGACGTTCATTTGGGGGATTTCAGAATTACAGAAGTTATGAGCTGCTTTGCCATTGAAGGTAGGTATTACAATATGTCTTCCTGAGCTGTGCTGGATACCTTGTGATGCCATCTTTGATGTAGTACAGTAGACACTCCGACATGAGCGGGTCCTCATTCAGGTTGACCAGGTGAGGAGTCTACAGAGAGGGAAGAGTACCGGGTGGTGATCAGAGGGGTTCAGACCATTTTTAGCAGTGCTGACCTTGATACTGAGCTATCAAACATCAACTGCCCACTAGACACTAAACATTCTGCTTAAAGATAGGTTTGTGGTCCTGGAACGGATGATATTTACATGAGTGAATGTTAACAAGAGTCCCAACTCTAAACACAGTTGACACTACTAAAAAAAAAACTAAATTGTGACAGTCTAAGAGTTCGGAAGGGGGTGTAAGAGACTAGTTCATGAAAGATGTTTGACAACAATCTCATGCCACAGGGACACAAACTGCACAGGATGGGATCTTCACAGGTGAACAGAACTACTCTTTCTTAGACTCTACAAAAGCACTGTAAACAACACCAGTCTAACTCCGCTAAAGCCACCAACCTTCTTGGGTGAAAAGACCCCATTAAAGTCTGCGAAGAGATCACATGGTCTCTCTACGAAAAGCTACGTGATGCACAGACAGCGAGTGAATGCAGGAGAGCAAATGAGATAGAGAAGAAGAAAGAAATGTTAAAAAAGAGGACAAACAAAAACAGTCCACAAAGGCAGTATGTGTAGAACAAAGCAAAAAAGATGGGGGAAAAAACAGTGGTGAGTCATCAGGTTTTGTGGATCTGGATAGGAATGTGTAATATTGTATTGACTGCACTAAAGCACTCAGTGGGATGAAGGTTATTGGGGTAGATAATGAGATGACAGAACTGTGCACCCTCATGATTTAAATCACAGCTGTGTGACACACTGACGCATCCGTTTCCCTGTACGTGAGATGGGTTAGCAAACCTAACATGGGGGGGACAAAGAACACTGCCTGACTAAGTGCATCCATCTATTAGTCTGTCTCTCTGTGTCTGTCACCCACTTTCAATCTTTCTTACTTACTTACTTACTGCCCCCCACTGATCTCTCTCTCTCTCTCTCTCTCTCTCTCTCTCATCACCTTTCCTCACAATAATGTAACCTTTTCTGAACAGTCACTCTTTCTTCCACAATATCTCCTTCACATACTCAGCCTCTAAGTTGCTGTCAGGCATGGCTGTGAAACAAGAACAAGGGGGTTCATTTTCACATACCTCTGAAAGAGAACTCGAAATATACCCGAGGATTGTTATGGCTGAGCACAACCCCTCGAGCACTGCCTAGTTACAACATTCACTACCTATGGATCTGGAGGGTCTTAGAAATGCTTGGTTTTCAGTACCTCTACAACAGCCACGTCAAAACTGCTCTAATGTGGGGAATCTTAGAGAATCTTAACCTATGGGGTCATCTAGAACACCTATGACTGCACACAGAGGGGAAATCAGTAACTTCACTAACCTTGTCCATTGCAAAACTATCAAAGTCTTCACCAAACAGTGATGTTGGTCTTTCGGGATATAGCTATAACATAATTATGGGCATGGAGAAGAAGAGTACATACGGGAAGTGATGTAAGCAAAAAGAAGGAAGTTGACAGTGAAAGCTGAGGGGAGGATATACACGGTGAGAGAGAGAGGTAACTGCTGATGGGCAGACTGTGGTTAGTGAGGCCGCCCAACTCAACACCTCCTCAATAGACAGCACTAGTATCATCGTCTGATTGTATGCAATTCTTATTTAGCGGTGGTTTTCCAGGGAAAATATCTTGTGGGGCTAGAAATTACAGAAAATAAGACCTTAGGTTTGACCAGCGCCTTTTCCCAGAGAGCTCCTTTACCTTTTTCGGAGAGAATACGCCAAGCGTTCCCCCATCCTCTCGGATTGCCACGCCCATTTCAGCCAGGAGGGCCTCCCTGAAGAAGAAACGTTTTGAGAGAGAGAGAGAGAGAGAGAGAGAGAGAGAGAGAGAGAGAGAGAGAGAGAGAGAGAGAGAGAGAGAGAGAGAGAGAGAGAGCAAGAAACATGACATTTAATTATCCTGTGTGGCATTTACAATTGTCAAATTACACCAGCTGCTTCCTGTGCTACACTGGAAGCTTCAGATGTCAACAAAAGATGCCGGTGCCTGGGTGCGTAAGAATAAACTCGATTTCCAATCCCAGTGCTGTCATTCTTCTGAGACACCCGTCTGGACCGAGTGACTGTATTACGGATTATGTCGCTCATCGGGAGGTGTGGAGTCAAAGGGAGCAGCAATAATGCCTGGTGACATTTGCATAGCATGCATAGAATGACATACTGTATGTCTGAGTGTGTGTATGTATATATGCTTGTTTAAGTGTGTGTGTGTGTGTGTGTGTGTGTGTGTGTGTGTGTGTGTGTGTGTGTGTGTGTGTGTGAGAGTAAGGGTGTGTGTGTGTGGGTGTGAGTGTGTGTATTCCTCTTGTACATGTCTCTGCATGGGTCAGGGTGTAATGCAGGGTGCTGCTGCAGCAGCCCACAGAGCCAGGCAGTGACAGGCACCAGCTGGGCCTGTGAAGGCAGGGCAGGAGTAGTGACCCTGGAGTGGGACAGACCGAGAGAGGCAGCGGCGGCGAGCTTCCAGGCAGCTAAAGTGCTACACTCTGGGGGCATGAAAATGGGGGCTCATGAACATGCTCCCAGAGTGTAGCACCACAGCTGCTTGTAAGCTCACTCAACAACCTAGCAACTCCAGCTAGGTAAAACCGATGGTTTATATTTATTTTTTCATACTGACAGTGCTCGGTGACCTTGAGAAATGGAGATCTATGTGAAACTTTGCCTGATTTCTCCTTTAAGTCGGTCATACCATCTTAAATGAATCCAACAGTCGGGATAGTAATTCTAAATGGAAGGAGGTGCACCCTTGCAACAAAAGGGCTTCACCCCATATTTAAAAAAACGGCAGGTCCGGTCATGTAAAACTAGGGGACCCATGTCTCTCTTGTCCATCTTACCTCTCCATTCGGATGGCCTCAGTCTTGCGGAGCTTCTCCTCCCAAGTTTCATTAAGTTCTGCGATAATTTTCTCTGATTCCTGCATGGGAACGGGGGGGGGGGGGGGGGGGGGGGGGGGGTGACAGAGGCATCAGCATTTGGCCCTTCAAATCTGCTGTTATCTAAATTGTTTTTTTTTAATGCTGCACTTATGCACTTAAGGCAAGGGCAAACCTCAAAGTTTAGAGGGCCTGTGCAAAAAAAGATAACAATAACACATACGGTCTAATGATTATACAACATAGGATATACAGTTGCTACGCAGTTTGCCTATGCAAAGTTTTCTTCTGAATTCGTCTGCATTCGAGTTGTGTATTGGGTAAGCTGCAGCTGTAGCTAAATGACAGAAAATGCAATAACTCAGCAGTCAGCAGTTTTCCTTCGAGTATAAAGAACGGTTCCCATCTTGGGTTGCAGAGTCATTGATTTGGACTCACTGCACCCTCCATCAGAGTCCAGTTGCCCAAAACCTTCCTGCAGTGCATTCTGCAGTGGCAGTGACACTAACACTAAGGTTCAACAGTCAGTAAGCTTGAGCAGAAAGTTCTAGATAAAGCATTCACTGGTAAACAGTAAAAGCTCCTGGACCATTGTAAGAGGATTACTGCACTTTTGAATGCTAGAGCATCTGCCAATGAATCGTGATAAAACTGAGGAGAATGCTGGGCACATTCTAAAATGAAAACAGCTAATTTTGAGAGGTTTAGTTTGCATCCGACCTGTATAAAGTTGGGGGGAAATCTGAAACAACAAACTTGAAGTCTAAATTGCTCAGACAGGCAGAAATAGGTGCATATTCTTCAAGCGCTTCCATTGTGTTCCACTATCATTGTTCTGGCTTAAGGGGAAATCTGAACACACTAAGCTACATCCCATCCTGGATCCTCTTCTAAAGGGTTAAACCATCTGTTGTCCTGGAAGGCCGCATTGTTTGCTATCCTTAGCCTTATCGGCTGCACCAGGAATTCTAGAGCACCTTTTCACCGCACGTTTACAGAGAAGAGTGGTGGACGCTATGAACTGAAATGGATGCTTCTCCTTCCCTCGTCCATATTGCTGATCCAAAGTTATATAAGACTGAAACCTGTAGAGTTTGAATGGTTAATGACGTTCCTAATGGGTCTGAGCACCACAGGAAGGAACAGCATGTTACTTTCATGTGCCTAGCCTGAAAATATGTGTGCCATGACATGATCAATCTGAGCCCTCCATATAAGGGTAACTAGACCACATGCATGTGAATAATTTACACCTGCCGGGGTTTTCTCTGACTGAGGATAAACGATTGGTGTGCTGGCTTTGAGTAGACAACTGAATACAGTTGCCACTTAGGGAGAATAGGGTTGTCAAATGTCATGTTGAGAGCCACTGCTAATTACCGACACAGGCACTTGATGAAGAGGAACTCGGAATTGGTAAACACAAATTAAAGGAGTCATCTCGCTCATAGGAAGTGATGAATCATAGCATACTGGACTCTTGTATTCCAAGGGGATAAGAGGACACTTTGCACACATCACACTTTCTAATTTCGTTTTTTTTTTCTCTTTTTTTTTTCCATTTACACGTGTTAGCCACGAAGGCCAGGTCTATTTTCGTCTGATTTCCTCCCTGACTGCGTTGGAAGCTGACGTCACTGGGTGACTGAGTGCCGTGCACCGCTGTATCCATGGAAACTGCAGCTCCTAATGGCTGTACATTTCCTTGCCCTTTCATCGACAACAAGAGGTATAGATGAGTAAAAGCAAGAGTGGAAGCTAGTTAAAGATAAAATGACAGTATACAAGAAAAGCGTACAATTATGGCAATTATGACTAAAATATCAATTAGGACAAGCAACATACTTATTTGAAAAAAAGATCCTCCTCTAAATTGATTAAATGAAAAAGGACAAAACCCAGAACCCAATCAACCACTATATGGGGGAAATTATGACATATGTAACTGGTCACTCCTTTCCTTTCCATTTCAGAGAACTAATAGCCTTTTCACAAATCATCTGCCAACACAACAGCAATGTAAGCAGAGATCAGCCCAGGGACATCTCCCTGAGGTTACCATGGTGATACAGCGCACCCCTTGCATCCTTAATCAGCTGTCTACTCGGTGAGAGATCTTCATTTAAACAGATCTCATCCGGGGCCGACCAAGAAGACCAAGAACACCACATAACTCCACACTTGTGGAAGAATATCTAAAGCCATGCCAATAAGCCAAAAAGTAGTATACATCGCACACTGGAGGGTATATTTTGCTGACTTTATTTGGCGTGAACAATGCGTTTCGCAATTTGCTTCATCAGGTTCACGTTCCCATGCCAATGAGTGTTTTAGCCTTCCACTACTTACTTAATAGGTTCTTTCATGGACCATCATGAGCATAAGGCAGGTTGCTACTGTAAGCTTTAACCTGTAACTGTGACCATACACAATGCAGCAAAGTGGACGACCCTGTTCTTTTGTGAGGTATAATAACCCCAACCCATTTCAGCAGTACTCACAAACCCATTCTTTGATGTGAGTGAGACCCAGTTCTAATCAGTCCCACCAAACTCGATGCGTCACCAAATCCTAGCACCAGGTTATTTGATGTGATCAGTAAGCTACTGAAGGGACACCAGGGTGCCATGGACTACTGGGGGGGGGGGGGGGGTCTGTGAAGTACCTTGAGCCGCTCGATGGCCTCTTCTCCTCCCGGCGTGGACATGATGCGCTCCTGGATGCTGGAGACGGATGTCAGGCCCACCTGGCTGCAGAGCGAGCCAGAGGACGGGGAGGCTGTCAGGGAACCAATAGGGGCTGTGGAGAAATGGCCAGGGCGTTGGTTCTCTGAGGCTAGTAAGTATCTATGCTGACTGTTGTGAATATCTTTCAGGTCTGAGCGACACAGAGGGAAGGCACAGCGAAGATCCACAAGGAGAGGTGGAGACAGGTTTGGAAATGTGGAAGACAGTAATAAGGGAGGTTCGGGAGAGGGAAAGACAAAGAGAGAGAGAGACAGAGAGAGACAAGAGGAGGAGACCATGGTCAGACACAGAGTTTCACGGCAAAGGACACAAACAAACAAACAAACAAACACAAGAGAGCAATGGAGGGCAGTAGTTTTCACTCCAGGCACAAAACTAGCAAATTTGAGGAATGTATGGGTTTGACCTTCAACAAAACCTCATGAAAATAATGCATTTTACAGGTGTACGTTACAGAGGAGTTCTTACAGCCAGAAGGGGCTTATATTCAGGGGTGAAAATGCAGTGTTAAAGTCCTGCCCCTAATGTTGCCCCATGGTTTTTGGCCTGGGTGAAAACTGCCAACACTCTGTCGAGAGAAGAGGGGTGGGGGGGGCATGAGTCTGCAGAGAGGCCAAGGGGAAAGGGTGGGGGAAGGGGACAAAAACAAAACATGCTGCAGAACATCAGGCTTTTGGTGCAGGGAGGTCTTGGTCCTGCACACAGGCACACACAGTCAAATATCCTCTCCAAAACACACACACACACACACACACACCTAACTGTGACCGTGCCCACCATCGCTTCACAGCAGCCAGACAGCATTGGGACACTGAAGCCTTTAAAGCAGTTCAGGTGAGCAGGACAAGCTTTAGCACAGCCAAACCTCCCTCTAGAGCCCTGAGGTTCCAACATCCGTCATTTCATTCACCATCATCGGGAATACGGCCACTCAGACGTCTCTCGGAAAAAATGGAACTCTCCGGAAAAAACAACCGGGTTGACATGACCACTGGGCAGCCATGTATAAGTGTACTGTTACAGTGGCTAAGAAGGTGGCCAGAGAAGGGGGCAACCACAGTATGACCGTTTCACGGCTTGATTTTCTGTTCCATTTTTCTAGCATATGATGAGAGTATGGAGGGGGGTAACCAATTGCATTTTCTGCTTGGTGTACATCAAGAATTCCCAGACAGATGTATACACATTTATATCATTTTGTTGGCACTAATGCCTTGTAGTATTCCAATGGAAAGGATTGACTAAGGCTATATCCTTCGGAAATGTGTATGAAGATAAATTGAGGAGAAACCAGGGAAATAACAATGGAGGAGTCAGAGGAATAGAAACAGGACAGGTATAATTGGGGAAGAACACAACAAAAAGGACAAAGCATTTGCCAGTATCATCTCAGAGAGCACGCCAACAGAGACATACCATTTTCAGGCCAGACATCACACTATTAACCATTAACTGGCTCTAAAACTACCTCTAAAAGTCTAGCCAAACTCAGCACGGCAAAGAAATGCACCTGTCCTTCTGTAGCTCACTGCCTCCATTTGAGAAATCAGAAGAGATTTAACATTGTCACCTGCAATGAACAATTGAGATAACAACACAAGCTTCACTGGCAAGAAAAGGTGAAAGACAAAGATTGAATAGAGGAGGTTATAGGGATAAAATGGGGGACAATGAGAACAAACAGGGGAAAGAGGAAAACAACCAATAAACCAACCAAACACTAAATATTAATATTAATATTAAAATGCTAATAGTTAAATGGGGCCTTCAGAAGCACAGATTAGTAACATAGCAATATTCAAGTATAATCTGTGTTGTGGGACTACAACTAGCATCTTGTCATACTGTTTAAAGTACAGCATTCAATTTGGAGCAAGCGCTAAGCAATCAAAGGGGCATGCTACAGTAGCCTGGCAGCCACCCCCCATCCCCACTCCCACCCCAAACCCCTTCACTAGTCATTTGTCTGGGACTCCCTGTGCTAAAAGCATGGGCGTGAATAAGGCATGCAAAGCCAAGAGGTTCACATTGAGAGGGGCCAGAAGCAATGATCAGCCTACTGGGAGAGAGAGAGAGAGAGAGAGAGAACGAGAGAGAGAGAGAGAGAGAGAGAGAGAGAGAGAGAGAGAGAGAGAGAGAGAGAGAGAGAGAGAGAGAGAAAAAAGAGAGAAAGAAAGAGAAAGAAAAAAAAAGAAAGAGAGAAAGAAAGAAAGAGAAAAAGAGAGAGGGAGAGAGAGATCAAGAAAGAGAAAGCAGGAGTGCAAAAGCGAGAGCGAGAGGTCGATGGTGCAAGGCCCATCACACTTATACACACATTTGCTTCCACCTCCCGGGCACTCATCCCCCATTGGGTCCACTGGAGGAGGAAACACGAGGCAGAACACGAGAAGGGTCAGAGGTCAGAGATCAGAGGTCAGAGCAGGCTGACTGAGACACACACCTGTCCACACCTGGTCAACAGCTCACAGAGGATGAGCAGGAGGGTGGACATGAGACTATACTGTCTGTAGCATGCAGACTTCAGGAATAAACGGTATAATATTAAACGTTCCATCTACATTTCAACAAGACTATGCTGTATTGCTGACTTCTAGAATTCAGATAAACCTGAATGAGTTCCACTTCTTATCACTTAGATGACTTTGACCAAAGGCCCTCTATCAAATAACAATGAGGACCAAAAAATCCTGTCAACAGCTTAAAACTGAGCTCTTTCATGACTAAGTGTTTCTAGTCTCATGCAGAGGGTCTTTAGACAGTCAGGAAGCAGGGTGAATGGAAGACGTGATATTAGCACATCAGAGACGCTGACAATAAAGAGGTAGTTAGAGAGAGAGAATAGGAAGAGGGTGAGACAAGAGAGAGCGCCTTGCCAGTGTGTACCAAGCTTGTGATGGCTCTATATTTCCCGCCTCCCCAACCAAATGGCACGAGGCCCTGGGGCCAACAGAGGGGGCACTGCTGCCCGACTTACTGTCCAGGATATCGCCCAGGCCCTGGGCACGGAGCAGATCCTTGAGGCGGTAGACCTCATCCTTGAGCTCGCGCACCAGCTTGGCGTTGGGGTCCTCGTTGATGACTGCATTGCACTTGATCTGCTTGGCACGGTCTGCATACCTGTGGGCAAGGTAAAGGAGAGAGAGGTGTTGACAGATCCGTCAATTCAGTCGGGGCAGTTGGGGGGGGGCTAAAGAACTGATGAACGCCAGAGAGAATAAGATCAGCGGACTGTAGGTAAAAAAGTAGAGCGTAAAGTAGGGCTCTACAGACAGGGCGTGGGGGGGGGGGGCTTACCGCAGGGTGCTGAGGGTTTCGTCGTAGTTGATGTCGGCCGGACTGAGCGCAGCCACCATAGCGGTTCGGGAGTTTCCACCTAAGCAAACACAACAGTAATGTTAACCCTGTGTCACTCCAAAGCACTGCACGGTTACCATAATAACAAACAAAAACAAAATGCTTAACCTAGCGTCAAATCAGGAATGCCACCGGATGGATAGCATGCATACAGTCAGAGCACGTGAAATATTATCATAAAGAATCTGTGCTGACAGACTATTTGGCAGAATACTACTGCATTGCATTATCAAAACATCAACCAACAGGAGACATGTACAGAACCCTTCGCAGGAGAAAGGCAGAGCTGAGTGCAGATGTGGAAGTGAGGTCAGATTATTGATAAGGAGAATAGCAGCTGACGGCTCTCATCTCACACATCTCTTCTCAGCCAAAACCACAGCTACCCTCCCCCATACACACACACACACAACTCTTTTCCATCTCCTCTCTTACCCAAGTTCTCCCGCAGCAGCCATGTGAGCACAGAATCTCTGTAAGGGATGAAGTCTGACTTCTTCTTCTTCTTGCTCTGTTTTCACACACACACACACACACACACACACACACACACACACACACACACACACACACACACACACACACACACACACACACACACACACACACACACACACACACACACACACACACACACACACACACACACACACAAAATGTAGCCTTTATTCTCTGTTGCAAGAGGAATGGAAGTGGATTACAGGGCCAGAGCTCTGTAGCGTTCAGTGTTAAGAAGAAAGACGAATGGCTGAAATGCATTAAGAGAGTGATGGGTTGATATATGGCATATCTCCATGCTCATCTTCATGTTTCTTCTATGGGTCACACTCTGGGTCACCGTGTCACACATAATGAAGGTTAGGTGGGGTGGGGCAGTGAGGGTCAGAGGTTTATGAGAGTACAGAGAGCAGGAATGAAGGGATTTATTTATTTATTTATCTATGTATTTATTTTGGGGGGTTACCTTGCTGGTACAGTTATCCTGAGCAGGGAAAGCATTGGCAGAGAGAAGAGAAAGAGAGAGCAGTCCACGTTACAGGCAGGAAAAATAAGCATGCACATACACACATCCACGCACACACACACGCACGCACGCACGCACACACACACACGCACGCACGCACGCACGCACGCACGCACACACGCACGCACGCACACACGCACGCACGCACACACACACGCACACACGCACGCACACACACACGCACACACGCACACACGCACACACGCACACACATTTCGCTCATGCTGAGAGGCCAGACTCCCTTGAGAGGTACTCACCACCTCAGCCAGTGCAGAGATAACCTTCCCCAGCGTGGTCAAGGATTTGTTAATGTTGGCTCCCTCCTGTGAAGTCCAAAGAACAACATGATTAGCAGCCTGCTATTTAACTATTATCTCTATTCATGCTTTCCACTCTGGGTGATAACCATGTGGCAACCACAAACATATCCCTAAGCTACCAAGATACCACTAACATGACCCTCGTGTTTGATCCAACAATACTACAACAAACATCAAATTGCTTCCTGTCATATGGCCGTCTGCAGATCTTGACAAACAAGTAGTACTAAGGCACTGCTATGTAAGAACAAATGATTTTATAATAAGAGGGTTAACAAAATGTAAAGCAAACAAGGTGTGGACAGCTTATGTGGTGATTAAACAAGGGCGAGACTAGTGAAGGGACTTGTTATGTCTGAATACATGGGTTACATTAAGGCTACATTAAACGTACCTGAAGTGGTGCATACCTAGATCTACAGTAAACAGGAATGTGGAGGAACACACACACACACACACCTAGATGGAGCTCCCGCGTAAGGAAGTGGCCTTGCAACTGTATTCCGAGTCCTACCTTTAGCCTTGTCCCCTTGGCTCCTGTGGAGTCAGCACGCTCGCTGCCTGCCAGATCCACCAGGCTGATTTTGCTGACCTGAAACAAGAGGAGTTCAGGAGGCCGTCAATGTAAACGCAACTGACACAAAGGTAGAGATACGACAAACACGCCACACCCCATTTCTCTATTTATCTTGAGATCAACCTGTCAATGCATCTGCAGGTCAAATAAGAAAATAATTAAAGGTCAGATCAATCTAGTAAAACAAAAGGGTATTGACTCCTACTTAACCTTCCCCTCAAGTGAAATTTCACAAATTGAGGTGATGTATGAAAACAATCACATCCTACAAACCTTAACATAGCAGTTTGATGAAGACAGATCAAAACAACAACAGTTTGTGAACTACTCGAGGTGAACCTTGTGGTCTGACATTCTGCAGGAGACTGTTATGCGTTGTCGGGGAGCTCTACATTATTCCCAGATCAGGGGGAATGTTGTCATTATAACCAGAGGGAAATAGTTTCCTTCAGGCCTGAAGTGCGGCCAGCGCAGTGACATGTTGACACAATGGCTGCCGTGTGCGTTGAGAGCACAGGCGCTGCTTTGTGCAGCCACACATCCAGACAATGACCCCTACAATGGCAGGAAGAGTGGGAAGCTCTGCTATGCTGCTGTGGGACAGGCAAGGTGGTGGAGGTCAGGGTGGTGGTGGTGGTGGTGGTGGTGGATGTGGTTTGACTGAGAGAAGAGGGGTGGTTGTTGGGGGGGGGGGGGGGGGGGGGGCAGATTTGTATTTTGCACCCAACTAAGAGTGCAAGAAGGGGAAATAACACAGGCTGGACAGAAATGCCAGAGGCCTGGCGTGTGGCCCGGGGGAGCGGTGTCTGACCTTTTCAGTGGAGAGGTCGGTCTCGTTGTCGTGCTTCTTCTGCGTAAAGACGATGGTGAAGACCGCGTGTGAGCGGCTGCTGGTCTCGTTCATGTTGGTGGCGGCCACCGTCCTGGGGGAGGGGGGTAAGAGCAGAAATTGAGTTGTAAGAACAGGAGCGCGCTCACACACACACACACACAAACACACACACACACACACGTAAACAAGCCAGAGGTCATTGAAGAGAGAGCAACACCTGTCTTATTGATGGGGAAACCTGCCCTGTCCAGCAGACGGATTATGTCAGTATGAAAACGGGACATGACCTAATGGACATCACTCATGTGTTATCAACCCCGGTAAAATAATCTCCTCGTCACCACATAAAGATGGGGACTTTTTACCAGGGCCTGACTCATGTCCATTCAGTGATGATGTGTTACACAGACACTGAGGCGTCAGAAGCTTTGATGTTCTCTTAGGAGGTGAGGACAGTAGTCCTGAGTGGGAGGTCACTGGCGGGCGGTGGGAGGAGGGACAGGGATAAGGCTGTGATGGACGCACTGAGAGAGTGACCTGCCACTGCCACGTTACCACAAACACACATTGTGACTCAGCAAAGCAGATTAAATATTCTCTCCCCCTCTCTCTCTCTCCCCCTCTCTCTCTCTTTCTCTCCCTCTCTCTTTCTCTCCCTCTCTCCCTCTCTCATACATAAGAAACAAACAGACACAGGTAAAGTCTGTCAGCACATCCCGAGAGGAGTACGAACTCTGTGACCTCGCCCCTCAGTCTGCAGTATCAGTATTCACGTTGGCGCAGCACAATGCTTCAGGCTGGCTGAAGAGCCAGCGCCACTCTGGAGCCAAATCAGCCTCGTTTCGTAGCCTTCAACAACACACAGGGACAAACACTGCGGCTTGTTTTTCCCCTTTTTCCCTTCTTCAGTAAGAGCATGAGGAACGCACCCTTGAAGTTCAAATGAGCGCAAAACAACAGGAACAAACAAGGCAGCCTACTTAATATTCAGCTTCTTTCCAGGAACACTCCTTACGTCAACAACAACAAACACTAGATCTGCACCCTACAGTAGTGAAGGAGGGATATAAACAAACAAACTGGAACCAGTCAAACAAGCTGCCTAACTATCTGCCTGTGTCTATCTCCATGTCTTCTTCTGGAACATTCTGTCAAACCTCACTTCATAGAACTCTCTCCCCCTGTCTGATTTCTCCATCTCAATCTCTCTCCATATCTGTCTCTCTCTCTCCCCATTTCACTCTCCATCTTGCTCTCTTTACCTGGCCTTATTTCCAGCGTCCATGAGGTCGGCGATATCGGTGTAGGAGGTGACGGCCAGTTTGGACAGGTCCTCCACGTAGGGTCCCAGCAGTGGATGCTCACGCACACGCAGGTTGCCTTTGTTCTTGGGGTTGAGCAGGTCCCGCACGCGCTCACAGTAGATCTCCATGAAGCTGACCTGCATAGAGATATGGACATGGGGTCAACAACAGCCTGCTATTCATCTGTTACCCAGCAACGGTGTTAAAGTAAAGAATAAACTAAATATTCCTATTCAGCAGTGGTATTTTGCCCAGAGCATCACTCACACACACAGGCACACACACAGGCACACACACAGGCACACACACAGACACACTACTAAATAAAGAAATCACACAAACCTTTGATTCAGAGCCATTTTAATTTGTAATATATTGGCTAGGATGTCTACACACATCTATCTATGTTGGGGCCATTAGCATTTGAATGGCGCCATGTAACTCGGTCCACCGAATGCCATGGGCGGCAGCCAATCTCTTTCGCCGAGAGGCGGCCTGAGAAAGGCACCATTACCTCATGGCTGGGACTCATTCCTGGCAACGATGCCGCCCTAAGAGCATGGGCAGAGGACAGACTTTGATACTGATGGGGGGGGGGGGTGGGGGGGTACACAGGCTACTCACCTCCACCGAGAAGGAGATGTCTTCATTGTTGTTGTCATTGATTTTCTCAAAGAGATCTTCGCAGAGCTGCAGCAGAGAGGGATGGTGGTGGGGGATGGGGGAGAGGAGGGATGCATTAGACGACAGAAGAAATAAAGAGCCCGATCGATAAGACACAAAAATATCTCAGACGCTGGAGGGAGCCACACTTGCAGCCCACTCACAATGGGAGCCGGCTAGTTAGAGCCAGAACTAACAAACAGAGCGGAAAAAGAAACGTTCCCCTGTGACTAACACTGGCTCGCTGAGTTCAGACGTAGCAAACGACTTAACAGAAGGTGCAAAAATGAACATACATACATCTCTGCATCTATGTGAGAGAGCCACACACACAGTGTGTGTGTGTGTGTGTGTGTGTGTGTGTGTGTGTGTGTGTGTGTGTGTGTGTGTATCTCCAATGCAGACTCCATGAGTATGATTCATTATAGTATCATATATGTGGCATGTCTGTATGTGTGTAGGGTAGTGTCTGTCTGTCTGTCTGCATCTGTGAATGTGACTCAGAACAGTACCAGAGGTATGATGCCTTCCTGTCCTTCTTCCTGTTTGCCCATCATGGTGTAGGACTTGCCCGCGCCCGTCTGGCCGTAGGCGAAGATGCAGACGTTGTAGCCCTCAAAGGCATGCTGGAGCATCTCTTTGCCGATGTCATTGTACACCAGGCACTGTGAGGCGAAGCTGGGGTCCTCCGGCTGCAGGGGAGGTAGAGAAACACAGATGTTGAGTCTCCATTACAGTTTGAGATTGTTTAATGACAATAACAATGGCATTTGTGTTAGCTTCGCTAATGCTAACAGCTAAGAGGTAAGGAAACATAAATATCAGATGAACTGCAGATCAGAGAGAAGTATTATGACTCACAGTAGTGTGTGACCAGTAGGAGTAATCAAAGTTGAAGGACTTGGCTGCTTCTTTGGGGTTCTTGGGGTTTTGGATAGCTGGAAGAGAGAAAAAGAAACACAAGGTTGAGATGGAGGACACAGGCATTCAATCAATGACGCATGTCATCAACTCTGTTTGGCAGCTAGCTACCACAGACAACACCACTGACATCCCAGAGATGTTAGAACCACACTGACCACATACTAGCCAGAACCCCTCCATGGTAATCATGCCTTAAACAGTAGAAGCAGAATCAAAAGCATTCTATACCAAATAGGGAAGCATAATGTGCTACCATGATATCTAACGAAATAGAAATCAACTACCTGCTATTTGATATGCTGTGACTGCCCTAACAAGATAAGAAATGAGAATGTAGATCAGCTTATGACAAAGACTGCTGCCAGATAGCATGGCATGGAATATCCTGGCATTGATGTTTATTTAAGGCTACCAATCACATAGAGAGAAAACCACAGGTGCATGACTTCATCTGGTAAACAAACGACTACTTTCATTTTAGGCCCCTGAGGATGTTATGACACCGCTTCAGTTTCAGGAACCGAGAGGCCCTGTGTGGCTGGGGACTATTGAGCTTAGCTCAACAAGGGGCAGTGGAATCAGGGCTGTAAGGAATAGTGGGTGCTGGGATGTCCTAGCTGAGGCACTGGATTTTCAGTGCCTTGCAAGCTATGTGAGAGATTTCTACACTGTACGCATGTGCTGTTAATAGAGAGATGTGAGTGCTCTCCCTTGAGGACAAGAGGCTGTGAAATGGTGAGATCACTGGGGGAGGGGAGGGTGTTTGTGAGGATCAGAGGGTATATGAAAGTGCCTGTATGAGTGTGTGTGTGTGTGTGTGTGTGTGTGTGTGTGTGTGCGTGTGCTTGTATGAGTCACTGTACACTATGTAACTTAAAGCATGCTCTCTCGGTGAGAGTGTATGCATGTGTGTGTACACTTGGCAGTGGTAAGCCAGCATTTCCTATACTGTCCACCAGCCTCCCTCATCTCCATCAAAGGGGCCACCCATTCAGTCACTCCTTAATGAACTGGAATCTGTGGCCGCGCCAGCTATGCCATCCCTGCTGCCCACAGAGCTGCAGCACTCTGCGCCGGCCGGCCCGCGGGCTTAGAGAGGCTTGCAGCGCGACAGGGCCTCTGGGTTTGGCAGGAATGCACCGGGGAGATATATATAGCCAGAGTGCAGTTGTTACTGAAGTCCCAGCTGACAGACTGCAGAGGAGTGTGACCATGAGTGTGTGTGTGTGTGTGTGTGTGTGTGTAGAAAAAGGGGGTAGGTAGGGGTGGGGTGGGGGGGGGGGGGGGTTGGACTTGACTGCCATGCATGCCACCACTGGCCGAGCTGGGATTGGAAATACGGAGTAGAGGACAGGGGAGGGGGACAGAGTCATAAAATAAATATATATACGGACAGGAGAGACTGACGAATGTGATGAGCACGCTCCTGGGGGCCTAGCAACGGGCCAAACAAAAAGGCAATAGCAACCCAGCGAGAAACAGAGCACATGAGTGCGACAGGCGAAGCCGTCTGGAAAATAGCCTGACGTGTTCCCACTTCTCTATGACTACGCCTACTTCTACATCCCCTCTCCTCTCTTTACCTCCTGCCCCGTCTAATGAAATGATGAAGAACAGGCCGAGGAGGAGGCGGGGCAGGGGCGGCCAGTGCGGATGACTGTTTAGTGGACTCGAGAGGAAGAGGAGGAGAGTGCATTGTGTTCGATGGGGCTGGGGAATAAGCAGCCTCTATGACGTTAACACTCTCCCCCCCCCACCCCCACCCCCTGCCACAGCGTGCAGGGCCACCACCCCCCGAGGTAATCAATAATGCAAAACATACGACAGGAGATCGGGTATCGACCTTTCTCTCGAACAGGTCAGACACAGGTGTGTGTGTTCATACTGCGCACACACACACACACACACACACACACACACACACACACACACAGCATGTTGATGCTCCAGTGAGTCTCACTCGTGGTCAGGTGAAAGGGCAGGTTGGGGCTCAGCTGCCTTTCTGGGGCTTGGGTGCGATCGCGGAGGCGCGGCACTAAATTGGGCGAGATTTCACCTTCTGACCCAGGACCTGCATGAGCACAGAGGAGAGGAGAGGAGAGGAGAGGGGAACGGCAGGAGCAGGTGGGAGAGGAGGGGGGGATTTATGCTGTCCTGTCCTCCTTCCCCGCTCCTCTCTTTTTTTCCTAGAACAAAACCCCATGGAGGCCAAGGCTAAAAGGAGTGTGGAGGGGAGGGGTGGGAGGGATGGGTGGGGGGACCATAAACCAAGCGCTGGACAAGCTCTCTTCATCATCAGCCATATTAAAACAGCCAGTAAGCAGAGGGGGGCAGATGGAACTGGAAATTAGCCCAACACCATGATAGGGTACAGGACAGGACCGGACAGTCACTTCACATGTTTCATGGTCAGATTCTCACATCAATCAAGAACATCAATCAATCCAAAATGATGGGACTTCCCCTGTTGCACATCAACACTGCAACACTACGGAGTAGACAAGGAATGAGGTGACTGCTCTTCAAACACTCAAACACACACACACACACACACACACACACGTCTATCAGTCATGCTTTGTAAAATCTCCCTCAGTTGGCGTTGCTGTAGGTTTGCCTCATCTCTCTGTATTCAGCTCATCCCGCTTGTTTGTCAGACATGTCTTATCTCCCCTCCTCTCCTCCTCTCCTCTCCTCTGCTGGTGGGGGTGAGTCATGCTCACGACGCACCTGCCCACTCATTCTCACACGATCTGCTTGCACTCACCATCCTCTCTCAGTCTCTCTCTCTCTCTCCATCTGCCATCTGCCATGCAGAGTCAGTAGTGGTGACTGCAGTCATTCTACACAAATCTACATTGCTCGATGTGCCCTCTGATCGACTGATCTAGAATCAGATGAAATATGGTGAGACAGATCTGTGGGCCTTCTCTCACACTGATTTGAGGCTGTATGTGCTAATGAGTAGAAACACACTGAAAGCCCAAATCTTCTCTGGCCATAACATGTGATCCGCATTATGAAATGGAGGTATGATGGAGAGTTTATAGTAGCATTTTGTGAAGGGCAGTTTGCACTGATGCGCCACTGATGGATTTTGTTCAATCACTTATACCTTATGAAGGACTCGGAGGAGATGGGGGAACACATGGTCAACAATGACGCACTTTCTTTAGAATGCATGAAAAACAAAACAGTGGATCAAAATGGATGTATTTTGGGGGAACAGATTCACTGGACATTCAGCTGGCATTGGCAAGTCTGGCCCACGGACAATGCACCCCAGACCTGTGTTGTTCATTTTGTGACAATCTGCGTCATCCCCTTCGCACGCATCGCTCAACCATGGCAACAGGTACAGCAGACCTGAACCCTTGTAACCATAGCAACTTCCACGTCGCAGAGGGTGTGTGTGGGGGGGCTGAACGTTACAGCAGCACTCTGCATTCCGACAAAGCCACACTGCAAGGTTTGCCCAAAAGGCTCCCCACTCAAAGTTACTGCTTTTATGTTTACTGACAATTATAATGCAATTATGCGCTAAAGCACATTTTCAGCCTTAAAAATCCCCTAAAGCTGACTGAACATGGTAGAGACACACACAATGACGGCATTAGGATTTGTAACTTAGACATTAAGCTACTTAGCATTCTAGACATCCATAATTCTTTGATGGGGGAACTCCATGCACAAGCTGCACACACTCCCGCTCTGTTGCAGCAACAACTATGAATTACTGCCATGTAATAAGAACTAGCGAGTAGCCACATCAGCTCACAATCCAAGCACAGTCGGGCCTCATTAAAATACTCTAGGCCTTTAATGTGGTTAGCAGTACCCTTAAAATGGACATGCAATCCTCATTACACAGAGACCACATGATACTAACCGCTATGTGCTAATAGAACTAACAGTGCTAAGCAGAGACTGCAACACAATGCTATTCAGGTTGCACACCTGGCCGCTATGCTCTTGTCCTCAATGCACCATTAAGTGGAGAACCCTTCATTATGTTCATTTCACAGAGTACGTGTCAATGTGTCATCTACTGCCCATTAACAGTGTCCTGACCCCAATCCGCTGCGTGGGCCAATGGTTGTCGTAGCAGCCGATCACATGACCCCCCCCCCATCCACTCTCCAGCCTAACTAACTGGGCCTGACTGCACACACAAGTTGTCAGGGTGGGGGAAGAACGGGAGGGAGAGGGAAGTGAGAGTGCGATTGCAAGTGTGAGAGCGAAGCCGAGACTGAGAGAGGAGCAAGAGTCTCCAAACCACCACGGGGAGGACATGCTTCTCCCCCTCCTCTCCCTCCTCTGCCTCACTCACTCACTCTAGTTTCCAGACACACATGCTGCATTCACACTTCACAATCTTCCTGTGTCTGTGTGTGTGCGTGTGCGCGTGCGTAGAGAACTCAAATCTGGTCCTGCTGTGCCAAGCAAGGACAGGCGAGCAAGCTCAGATGTGCACTAGGGATGTAACGGTATGAAAATTTAACCTCACGCTTATAGTGACCAAAATTATCACGGTTTTCGGTATTATCACGGTATAAAAAGACGCAGAGTGGCTACATGATACAGTACACGTTTTGCGGTGAAAATGTTCCGCCTTTTAAAATCAGGTGTAGCCTAACCTAATCCTGATCGCAGTTAAATCCATCAATAAGACAACAGAATCGTTTCTTTTGAAGGGGGACGATGCCTTCACTTTCTTTTATAACTGTAGAGGTGTGTAGGGGGGCGTTTTACCAGCTCTGTACTAGTTATACTTGGAAAAAACATAAGAAGGGAACCATGAACCAACCCTCAGAGCCTTCCAAACCCCTCAAATAACTAAATAACTCGGAGTTAGGTTCCAGAGCATGGCGATAAGCTTGTCGTCTTCCATGGATGGCGCAAGGTGACCTGAGAATAGTGGGGATGCCAGGGCTTAGTGTGTCTGAGCCCAGTAACCCCCCCCCCCCCAAACAGCCGCCCACTGCCACCACCACCACCACCTCACGGAGAGGGAACATGTATCGGGCGAGACCCGTTTGTGAAAAGAGAGGCCATGAAAGACACAGAGGAGAAGTAGTGTGTTTAGAAAAGTATCCAGAGCATGTTAAGATTAGAGACTTGGGCAAGGCAAGCATAATAAGCAAGTGTGCATTACCATGAGGCATAGGTATTTTAATGGCCTCCCTCAGGGCGTGTGTTTATGTCTGTGTGCATGCGTGTCTGTGTGTGTCTGTGGTGACATAAGGTTTGTAGTTTAAAGGTGCCATGTGTAATGTCCGCCAAAAAATCAATTCATACTCCACATTCCATAAAAGATGGGGCAGTATACCTCCAGAAAGTGAGTTGGTCTACCCTAGAGTAACAACCGAGAAACGTGTATTGCAGTTTGGCTGGCGGTTATGTTGCCCGCATACCGCCTCCCATGGCCGAAACTGGTATTATGACACCTGTCGGGCTGTGGCTAGTAATTTAGCATGCTAATTCAGGTTGATATCTCTGCAGCACTATACCTTGTCATTTTTTTAATGACATCATCACCCTTATTTCTTTCTAACCCTAACCCTCATTCTTTTGATGTGTGTAGCTCATTTTTTGGATATTTTTACCTCAATTCTTACACATGGCACCTTTAAGGTTTGAGAAAACCCCCTTCTCCCATGCTTCAGAATCTATCCTTCTCTCTCTCTCTACACACAATCTCTCAGATTCCCAGCTCCACTTGGAAAACCAATTAGCAGCGGAGATGATATATATGATAATATATGAACTGAGGATACAACTTGAGCTCCAGGGACACCGATACACCCATATGGACACAGGGGGCCCCTCCAGGAGGAAACCCAGAGGGAGGGCAAGCTGTGCTGGAGCTCCCCGACCCACATG
Organism: Alosa sapidissima; assembly: GCF_018492685.1. Taxonomy (NCBI): domain Eukaryota; kingdom Metazoa; phylum Chordata; class Actinopteri; order Clupeiformes; family Clupeidae; genus Alosa; species Alosa sapidissima. Next base: position 29,272,701 of record NC_055963.1, read on the forward strand.
CCCGGCGTGCCGGACGCGGGGCTGCTTTGGCAGCGGGCCCTACGGTCCGGGGACCAGGGGCCCCCTACCGATTCCCCGCACAGGTGGCAGAGTTCTTGGTTGGCACTCAAACGCTAAGCTAAAATGAGCTGCTGACCCACTGCTATACACACACAAACACACACACAGAGAGTCATGGAGAAAACAGCTGATCTGCCGTCACACCATGTAGTCTGGACACAACATCTCCAAAACAGAGGGGGTGGCCATAGAGATCCGTGTGTGTCAGAACCCCAAAGGCTATAGCAGCAAAACCTTTAGAACCCCATTGTGTCGGAACCCCACGAGGCCTCCACTTTCCATATGGCAACTCAATCAAACCAAATAAAGCTCCATCCACATTCGGCACCTCAGCACTCTTTAAAAATCATCTCTCCAACCTTGTCCTCGGCAAATGGCCCAGATGTATGTACAACTGAAATGATATCAGTCCGCTTTTAGTACACTCAAGATAGAGGTGGAAGTGGGTGGGGGGTGGTGGAGGGGGTTTCTTGAGTTACATAGACAAGTTGCTGTTGGTTTTTCCAAATAAAAATTTGGCACCGCAGAGAGGTTAAGCTTCAAAAATGAAATGTCAGCTAATCATGACACCATCTCACTTAATCAAGTTGACCAATTAGGGACCTTCAACAAGTGGTTTAAAATAAAAGTCTCTGGTAAGCCCTAAAAATGACTGGGTCTCTGCTGACATTGACCACTAGGGTTCTCGGTCCGCTTCTATGGCCGTGTCCCGCTGGGGGTGTGAAAGGGAAAGAGTAACAGGAAGAGAGAGGGACAATGGCGCGGACGAGGGAGGAGTGCGGGAGACAAGGGCAGTGGTGGGACGAGGCAGGGCCCGAAGAGTGGAGCGTGAGCTCATCTGTTATGACAAGGCTTCATCCTGGCCCCGTTTCCTCAGACGAGAGGGGACTAAAACTTTTCCCAGCAGTCTCGATGGTGAGCGGTTCCCCAGAGAAAGAGAAAGAGAAAGAGAGAGTGGGTCAGAGAGAAAGAGAGAGAGAGAGAGGGAGAGAGAGAGAGAGAGAGAGAAAGAGAGAGAATCAAAGATTGAGATAGTTAGATCCTGATTCACAAGCTCAAAAAAGCGGGAGGATTTAGGATGTGTGAAGAACCAGGTCATTGATAATATTTCCCCATAACAGCTCTTATCTCCTCTGTTGACATTCCTACAGAGTGCATTTAAAAAGACTCCACCGGTTAATGAGTCATAAAAAACGAGCTTTATGGCCGCTGTAAGCAAAACAGAAACAGCATCAGAGGGAGCGGCAGGTGGGGCGCCTTTCCTGCCTGTGATGTCTACGAGAGGATCAAACTAGCCGACAGATACGCTACAAAGAATAAAATCACAGCATGAGATTGTTAACCTGTGAGGCCATGGCTGCTTCAAAGCAAGTCAATGAGAGAGAGGGAGAGAGAGGCCAGGAAAGAAGGGGGAAAATGGCTGTTGAAAAACAACTGTGAGATGAGAGGAGAGAGGAGGACAGGAGGAGAAGAGAGAGAGAGAAGTGGGGACTGTCCCAGCTTCCCACTCGCAGAGGCCTGGCTATTTATACAGCGGCAGGTGGCAGATGGTGCCGTGCCCGCTGACAGATTCTCACTGACAGGAAGAGAGGAAGAGAGAGAGAGAGAGAGAGAGAGAGAGAGAGAGAGAGAGAGAGAGAGAGAGAGAGAGAGAGAGAGAGAGAGAGCTGTACCCCACAACCTTCCTGACTTGCAGGACATTTTTCTGGTGGCCTGCACCTTTGTCCATGTTCAGACTGAAGGAAGTGCCCCTGTAGGACCTCTTTCAGAGCCGTTTGCTTGCATGTTGAATAGAGCAAAATAAATTATAGCTTGTTGCGGTAACCACCACTGAAAGAACACAGCCAAAATGGCAGCTGAAATATAGGCTTTAATTTATCATACTGCCTCTGGTATTTAGCAATTTATCAAGTAATTACAGTTGCCATGGCCTCATAGCCATTTAATCGAGTGCAAATTTATATTCAACTGTCGACTCAACCTCAAGGGTAAGCCTAACTAATTTTCTAGAAATTATTAGTTTAACAGTCTAATGTTGTGTTGTTGTTGTTGCTGCTGGAGAAATGTTGTAGGTCTGAATCTCCAGCACCACAGTGGAAAACCAAAAGACAAAAAGGACCAAGTAGTGGGTCGTTCCTGTAAACATTTTAACCACTTGAAATCCTACAAGTTCCTGCAAGGGAATGGTGCCTTATGTCTTTATGTCGTAGGCTAGGTGCCTAAACACTCAAATGTGTGGTCCACTTGGTCCATGTGTGCAGTCCACAGAGAGGCCTAGTAAATGTGGGGAAGAACATTTCAAAAGGAGGAAATACCAAAACCTAGAGAGATTCCAGGGCAAAGTTCCTGGATTGTTCATTGCAGAGGTCTCTCTTACTGATAGTAGCTTCTTGGCCAAACTAGGCTTTTTGTTTAGCCGGTCTGATTAACGGGAAAGTAATTCAATGTCCCTCTTCTCCATTCACTCAAACAAATACCTGCAGTAGTTAAAAACAAGCGATGAAAAGCCAAAGCCCCACATGCTCACAACGGTCAAATAGTGTTTGCACAGAGGGCAAACTCGAACCCATTCCCCCCCCTGAGTAAACAACAGCATGCAGGGTGGTTTACACCTTCCAGGGGAGAGCAGGGTATGGTGTGGTGGGGTATCTGTCACAGAGAGGATGCCTTGGAATCCTTCCTGAGGACATGTTCCAAATCTCAGCTGTTTACAGCTCCACTGGGCCGACACACAACAGCACACACGCTCCTGTGGACTCCCGCCAACCAGGAAGCAGCATGCTGACAGGTGCCCCAGACACCCAACACATCTACAGATCAAAACGCATCCATGTCAGGAGAGTGTCTGTAGAATGTGCTGGATCGCCTCTTTTGCCTCTTCCCTGTGTGTGTGTTCATGTTCATGTTCATGTGTGTGTGTGTGTGTGTGTCTGTTTATGTCTGTGACATGCATCCACGTGGCAGGAGACCTTTCCAGTGCACTGGTCCGAGCCGTGTCTTGCTCTAAATATAACACTTTCCAGGAGCATGGGAGACGTACAGTGTGTCAGTCTATTTTGATAAAGGCCGTTCACCTCACACATGCCCACTCTCTGGGCACAGGTTCACGGTAGCCTCAGGTTTCTCCCTCCCTACCCAACATCTGACGACAATCTCACCACAGGGCTTTTATCTCCTGAGAATTGTGCATCTGAAATGTCACGCCATATGAAGGGTGTTGGCTTACCTCCACACACATAGAAATACACCCTGCTTACGCTGCAGGCAAAACAGCAACGACCTGTGTGGAATTTCTCTAATGCTTTTGTAGAAAAAGTGCGCTAGGGGAGAGGCCCGTTGATGGCGGTCAGATTTGTTGGTTTTGTACAGGTCACCCCTCTTTGTTCTGCCCAACACAGACCCTCCCGCCTTCACCTCCCCTCCTAGTCAAACATCCCCACCAGCCAAAGTCACATGACTGACTGCACACGCTGCATGTTACTGTTGCACATGTACAGCTAGGAGCTCTTTAGAACATGAGATTCCACAACAGGGCCCCCTGCCTAACATAGGGATGACCTGTTTGACCCCAATCTGCTCTGTGATTGGGCCTCCCGAGTCGAACAGACACTCTCAGTGAAAGCGTGACCCATGACACACCCGACTCCCACCCCACCCCCACCCCACCCCGCCTATGGCCAGCATGGAGGTATCGGCGCTTCCTCTACACTGGGGATTTGAGCAGGGAAGCTGTAGTGGCAACGTGGCATAAGATGGTTCTGAGCTGACCGGGAAACAAGCACGCTAACGAGCATACTAGCTGTCAGATGACTAATTGCTTTGTTCTCCAGTGAACGGAAGTGATGCTTGTTTGCGTGTGTGCCCCCCTCTCTCTCTCTCTGTCTGTGTGTGTGTGTGTGTGTGTGTGTGTGTCTTGAGTAGCCATAGGCAACGGGCTCAGCATGAACAGCATGTGATTACTCCTTTTCATCAGGCAGACATTTTAACTAACAGAAAATTTCCACATATGGCCCTCTAAAATCTTCTTCTTTGGAGGTCATAGATAATGACTTTATTCATGCACTCCACAAACAAATATGTATGCATGTATGCGTGTGTGTGTGTGTGTGTGTGTGTGTGTGTGTGTGTGTGTGTGTGTGTGTGTGTGTGTGTGTGTGTGTGTGTGTGTGTGTGTGTGTGTGTGTGTGTGTGTGTGTGTGTGTGTGTGTTAGTTGTGTAAAACACCAACGGGTCTAAAACAGCCAAACAAAGTTCAGAGAACCCATGACCCTTGAGTGTGTGGGGAAGGAGAGGGAAAATGAAAATGTGTCTACTTTATCTGGCCTTCCGCGCCTGCTGAATAATAGAGAATGAATGCCAGTGCAGCTCACCGAAGACCGTGCCTGGATTACAAAGGCCTGTGTGCACTGTTGCTGCTTGCTGATACAGCTTCTTACTCATTCACTGGCCAGACCACAGAGGGGGAGGGAGGGAGTGAATGAAGGAGAGGAAAGGAGGAGGGAGGGAGGGAGGGAAGGAAAAGATGTATGGGTATCAGCAAGAACACAGATGCATGGATAGATTGAGTGGATGGATAGATGAGGACTGAGGAGAGAAAGAGAGAAGGGAGGAGACTTGCACTGCCATCTCTCAGTTCTTAGGTAACAAGCACAGCCTTGAGGGCTGAAGTCCTGAAGTCTAATGAACACACAACTTGGTCGTGGGAGAAAAAAAAACACCCACCCACCTTCATTCTGTGTGCTTAAGCTGCTTACACAGAGGACAGTGGACTTAGGAAAGAGTGAGTGGGCCGTAAGCCGCAATTTGGGTGCCAGAGGCTTGTTTTTAAAAGCTACATTTGATCTTTACTACATCTACTGTAGGTGACCATACTCCCTTCAAGGTTTACCAAGCCACACACTGCAATAGAACATGTAATCAATCAGATAATGCACAATCGGATTAATCTATCAGAGTCTGTCATCATTCTGCAAATGGACAAAAATCAAACAAGATCAATCGGGATAAAATGGGGAAACGATAATGCAAGACCTGCAAGTTTGAGCTGTAAAGATTTTATTTACTATCAAGTCTGAAACATCCAGGCAGTCGGCTTCTCCTTTGAGGGCCAGTCTTGTACTCTGGCAACGGGGGACACTAAAAGCGCTGAGATTTATTCGGTGTTGTGCCATCTCACTGGAGACGGGCTGGACGCTGGCCTGGCTTGCTGCTCTTATTAATTCAGGTAATAGATTTCACTTCGGCCGGGGGCGCAGCCAAGGCAAATTCCGCTGGGTCCTTTGAAGTCATTTCTGATGTGTCTATGTCTGTGAGGAGCGGAGCTAAGGCAGTGCCAAAAAGCAGAGCCGATACTAATCAAACACTGGATGGATGCACTTCTTCTGGGCCCATCTGCAGCCCTCTCCACACACCCCCATCCAGCAGTCCTCTGAGGGCCGAAGCTCCCTATAACACCCCCCCCCCCCCCCCAATCTAATCTCATTTAGCCTCCACTGGCGTGTGTGCCTTAAACACCACTGCCCCTGCAGCGAAAGGGAAGAAGAAACAGAGAGTGAGTGAGAGGGGAGGAGGGGGAGAGCAAGAGAGAGAAGAGGGGGAAAAAAATCCCATAATTCCTGGCCATGAGGCAGTGATGCTGCCTCACGCTCTTGTGCACGTGACAGCGCCTGTGCTCGGCACTTCGGTGCAGCATCTCCCCCCTCCCCCTTCATGCCTCGTCTTCAACACAGGTCTGAGAACAGCCAGTGCAGCCGCAATCAAGAGCACGGCTGAAGGCCGATGGCTGATAATGAGCACAGAGTCATGTGTATTTAAAACAGCCAGAGAGGACTGACTAATAGATATTATTTTGCTGAGCATCAGCATTAATCAACAGGGGGAAAAAACACCTTACAAAACACCTTAAGATGCAGAATTTCTTGCAGTTACATTTCAGAGTGTGGGATAGTATCCATGCCTGAGCTATGATAGTGTGACTATTTTTATAATTTTATGATCATGCATTTTATGGTCACAATGTGTGTCAATTCTTTCAGATGGAACGTATTAGGAGGCGTCTCAAAATAACTCCTGCCATTTTACTTGTGCCTCATTCATAACTACAGTTGTAAACCCTCCTGAGCTGGCTGCAGTCAAGACAACATACAAGGCAAGAACGAGAGAGAGAAAAAAGAAAGTAAGTGAGGGTGAGGCAGAGAGGGGCTGTAACTGTTCACTCACACGCAGATTTAGGCATCTTAATACGCTCGTCAAATAATATTTGGAAGAGACTTCCAGGCTAATTTAGGCTTAGCTTGGACACAGCACAGAGAAAAACTTTGTCACCCATTCATCTAATGAATGTTGTTCTCCTCATAAGGATTTCAGCATTTCAGCAATTAAATAATCCAACTAAATTTTCAGGACAGGGCATTCCAGTTGGCATGAGAACCAGACTGAGAAAATAGAAAATATAAAGAAAACCATTTACATTGCTTTTAGTATTTATTTAGATTTAGATTAACGACAGCCCTGCTACGTATCCAACTATAAAACCAAACAATGGCCGTGTTAAAGAGTTCAAGCATCTAATTCGCATAGCACTGTGTTGGATTTAGGGCTGCTGACCCCGGCTAGACCCAGCCTGAGTTACGACCGTGAGGACCAGGGGTTGGACAGATGGGGCTACACACGCGAGTGTGAAACCACACCGTGAAAGGAGAAATGCAAAGGCAATGTCACAGCAGCCATTACCCTGATGGAGCAAACCAAGCCCACACAGAGGTGCGTAATAATAAACTACAATGACCACAGCCATGAGCATGAGAGAAGGTACACAGCTGCTGGGTCTGGACTTAGAGCAGCGTAAAGGCAATCTAGGGCACCTCTATATGCAGTGCATACACTGCATTCTCGCTTATGTAACAGTCCTGTCGTGGTGGATGGAGACAAACAGAATATCTGCATCTGTGACAGAAGTGTTGGTGCATAGAAATATGGGATGTTGCTTATTCAATGGCAATTACAGGGGATCTAGGCAAAGACTTTAGCACAAATAAACAGGAAATGTCACTATTGATCTTGAAAAAGGAGCCATTGCAACATGCTGAAATACTTGTGCTTAGCTAGCTCTCCTAAAATGGTCTTGAGAGACATTGGAGGTCAAAAGGTCAGTGGCACTGATACAGGTGACGGGCTATAACAACGATTTATAACACTCTTACCCAACGTTTGTGAAATAAATCAATTATAGCCCTTAAATAGCAACAATTCACACTCTTTATTGACGTATGGACAGATAGACGTGCCTCTAAGTATAGACACATTCTTTCTCCGTCAAGCAGATCTCTGGTTGGTCATTACAATTCAGGATCAAGCCAGCCACCACTATTTCCATCCCCATTTGCCCTGTAGATGGGACAGCTCAGCAAGTCTGGGTCAGGCCCCAACTGTGTGCTCCACTGTCTGCCAATACATCCTGCTAACCTGAATACGGGCTTCGCTCTGGACTAGGTCTGGAATGCTCTTATGTAGTGGCTGCAGGCGGTGGGGACAGTGACGGTGGACGAGGTGGCGGAGGAATGCAACACCTTGAGTGTGGGCGGCTCTGCTCGAGCACCTGGGAGGCTCGTGGGGGATTAAGCGCCTGGAGCCGACCTCAGCCGAGCTCGGGGATTACGCTGCCTAATCAGGTCAATCGGCCCGCGAGCACACGCGTTCACTGACAGCTCAATATAAAGACATAACCTTCCATTGGACTGCATTCATATTCCTTCTCCTCACCACATAACCTTCTCTGTCTACCTCTCTCAATCACTCCATCTCTTGAGATGTGACAATCACTCCATCTCTTGAGATGTGACAATCACTCCATCTCTTGAGATGTGACTTTCTCTCAGTCCATATTCCAGCCCATCACCAAATTCCTTCCATTGCTATTTCTCTCCCTAGGGCATCTCTCTCTTTCCCTCACCTTTTCTCTCTCTCACTTTCCCTCACTCTCTTTCTCTCTCTCTCTAGCGTGTAACACAACTCCTCTTGAGCCTGCTGGGCGTCTGCACTCACCAACTCATGCTCCATTCATCCCAGTTCTGACAACTGGCTGTCCATCAGTGGCAGAGCCATTCTTTTGCTGACATCCCCCACCCCTCTCTCTCTCAGGTAGTCCTCGTTCCCAGCAGACAAGCTGTCAGATCACCTTGTACCTCCATTTGCCAAAGATGGAGAAAGTCTCCACTCAATAGAAAATGGTGGCTTTTGCTGTGTTGTCAGAATGAAGCATTCTGACCCTCTTAAAAAGGTCATAAGCCCAGACATCCCTAATGCAATTATGTTTTGAAATCAGACCCTCAGACTTAATCAAATAATCACTTCACCACAACTATGCCCACTACCATCCCCCATTCAGGCTCACACACCCATATTGTTTGGCAAAGGGTAAAGGAGGAGGAGGAGAAGGAGAAGAGAGAGAGAGAGAGAGAGAGAGGATGGTCCTCACACATTTCCTGCAGGGATTAAAACAGTTGCCATGATCCAGCCACTGACCAGCAGGCTGCCATTCTGTCCACTCACTATCACACAAGAAATCCAATAGCATGACAGTAAAGGACTAAAAGGCATCGCAGTAGTTCAGAAAGAAACACACAGGCACACACAGACACACACAGGCACACACAGGCACACACAGGCACACACAGGCACACACACACACAAGAGCTAGTCAACATCAGTCTTTCTTTAGAAAAAATATTCCACGTCCATTTGAAGTAAGCTTCAATCTTTAGCAATTTATTTTTAATTTAGCAAACCCTCCAAAGTGCAATCCATAAACCTGTGCTTCTCTTTTATACTCAAAAATTTGCCCGCAAACTTGGCCTACTAATCGAAACTTTCTAAGGATGTGTGAAGCACCTTAAACCACAAGTGAGGCTGAGGTATTTCCTGCTTCTCACCAAACATGCCTTTGGCGGGTATTTCCTGCTTTAAGCGAAGCAAGCCTTTAGCAAGGCCTCGAAACACACATCAATACCACCACCACGACTAAGGCACCAGGTCAATAGCACCCAAGGTCGCAAGGATGTGCAGTTTGCTTTGTCCATTTCAGGGAGACTTTCCCCCAAGGGTCATCACATTTAGGAATGGACCGAAGAAATACACTTGTGTCAAAGTTCATCTTGTTTTGAAAGGGGTTCTATGATTTCAGAGGATTAAGCCAGCTCGCCCAAACCAATGCAACAGGACAAAACACCATTGTAACACTGTAACACTGCCGGGACAAAACAGCCTAGTAACACTGCTAGGCTCAGGCATCCTCTGGTAGAATGTGCTTATAGTCAGTGATATGAACCAACCTCTGCAAGGACACACAACCTCGAATGTGAGCATGCAGCACGGTCACATGACCTGGAACTCGTCCTCGTTCCATCCAGACCTCTACCCTGACACACACAACCATTTATGTTCACAACAGTCTCTCTCTCACACACACGCACACTCGCGCACACTCACACACACAGTCACTCACACACACACACGCTCACACACACACACAAACCACTGCTGGGTGTACCTTCCGCATTAGTGTCCTGATGAGGAAAGGTATGGGCCCAGGGCCAACTCTCCTCTACTCTGGGGCCTGCGTGCACCGTAAGCGAAGAGCTAGAAAGGACTGCAGCCTCTCCTCGCAGGCTCTCACCGCCCTGCTTCAAACCCTGCATGCATACCTCTGCATCAGACACCTCTACTGCAGGCCAGCCTGTCTGCTGGGACACAGAGAGGTTCCACCAGCTACCAGACACTTTCAATGCAAGGAACATTTTACAAGGAAACACGTGTGCATTGTAGTATGCTTTGCTGAAGTTTTATAAGGAACCAAAATCGGCTGGAACTCAACATCCACATTGATACAATGAGGTTTAATTTGGCACAGATTATTGAACCTTGTAATGAGAGGAAATGCTTGAGCATGACTATCTCTTGTGGATCTTGTGATTAAAATATGACTTTTCCTGTAAGTTATACAGTCTACGGTCTTAGTTGCAAAAGAAATCTCTTTGAAAATATATATTTTTAAACCATAAACAGACTGCAGAAATCTGCATTATATGGCACTTGCCAGTACAGATTCTAGCTGATGATTCATACTGGGTGGGCACGATGATTCACTAACTTCAAACGCACGTCATATGGCTGCGTATGTCCACCCTGGCTCATCAAACTACATGTGTTTTTCCACCTAGGTCAGCAAAGACTCCCATCCTCAGCCAACAACATGAGGCACACACAAATATAAAGTCTGTGCTTAGATAGATAGAAGATAGATAGATAGATAGATAGATACAAGCTTAACACAACTATACTGATTCTGATGTGGACGTCTAATAATAGAATAAATGGATCACAAGACTTTATATCAACAGGAGTACTTCCACCTCCCAAAATTCTCATCTATTGACTAAATGATTCAGGATACAAAGGTTCAGGATATAAATATAACATGACCTCATGACCACCCAGAAGCAAACATAGCAACTTTATTGGCTGATCTCAATGTGGGCACAGGGCAGATGGTGTCTTAGACATCAACAATGACATACCCTTGACAGCAACTATGTCTGAATTGTGATTCAAGAGTTTCTCAGCACACACACACACACACACACACACACACACACACACACACACACACACACACACACACACACACACACACACACACACACACACACACACACACACACACACACACACAGGGTGGAAGGTTGCCAGCCAGGGGAGGTGAGAGAGTGGCTTCAAAATGGACCAGCTCAGCATTCCTGACACACAGAGGTCCTCCGGCACCAAATCCTTTCCTTCCACCTCCTCTTTCCAAAGAGAGGAGGGAGGCTAATTCACAGGATCTTTTTCACAGCCTTTTAGCATCAAACTGGAGATATTCTCCTTTTTCTCCCCAATTTACAGCTCTTCTGATTAATTCTGGTTTTCTTAGGCTTGCTTGTCTTACTTTGGGCTGTGCAATGTTTTGAATCCATGCAGTTCAAACTACTCGCAAAAGAGAAAGAACAAAGCCCATTTAAACATTTGTGTTTGGATAATAGAGAGGGCACTTACTGGTGGTCTTGCCTTGCATCTGAATGATGCATTGGGATTCTTTGCTGGTCTCCCTCGAATTGAAGGGGCGCACTCTCACCGCAACTTTCACCGAGGCCCCAGACATGGTTGCGACTGTGGGGTTTTCACACCCGGGTTATTCCGCTTTTCCTAGGAAAAAAAATTGAAGACCTTAAGATTTTCTCACAATCGACAAAATCATTAAATGAGCCAGTTATGACACAATTACACAGTTATACACATAATAAGGTTCAGTCTATAGCAGTAAGTGCCATAACAGTAAAATGTCACCAAGGGCCTGCAGCAAATAATCCCCCCCCCCACATTCAACAATCTTGCTTGACTGCAATCCTTCACTAGAGCATTGAAGCGCCGAACAACTGCATTATTGGGGTTTCTGAATTGTGTTTAAATCAGCGTTTATTATAGTTGAAAGTTACTGTAGGTCTATGCATAAAAGTCAACACAAAGGCCCGATAAACAATGAATGATGGCACATAGTGAATGCAGGTAGCCCCATGTGTCATGAAACTGTCATGTCAGGGACAACAAGACCAAAGGAATGCGAGAACACACTGAGCATAAACTGCTATCAATGAGAACCAGTACGGCTATTTAGCAGGATTGCACACACTTCATTTGATCTGTATGTAACATTACAACGGTCTGGGATCTGTGGGTTGCTCTCACTCGTTTCCATTCCCGAACTGTATTTCTCTGGCTCGACTCGTAAACATGGCTGCCGCTAACCTGCGGCAGGCAGGGATGGGCCATATCTGGACATTCCATTTAAGCACTGCCCGGCACAGGCTATACAGACTATAGCTTGTAGATATTTGACAAGATGATCATCCATATATGTAAACACGAATATTTTCGTGCAAGACGCAAATTCATCACCTAACTGACCTCAACTGGCGGCTGTCTTTTGGGATATAAATCTCGAGTTTGCATTGCTCAAACGCTCCTACTGCTGTAAGCCCCAATCTCTTTACATTTGCAACAATAATGTTAGCAAAACCCTCATGATAACCTTCTTGAAAAGAGATGTTGTGATCCTGTGCCCTTGTAGACATTCCCTTCCTAAAGCATAGCTACGCCCATGAAATTCAATCCGACTACTTTGGGCAGGAGAAGAAACGGCTAGGCTAACCAGACAATAACACTCAGATTTGCCATTGCAAGAAGAACTAAAGCATCTTTTAATATGAACTAATCTGCCAGTGGAATTACAGTCCAGATTGTAGGCCTGTGTTTAACAGTTGCCTGTAACATACGTATCCTACAGATGTTGAGAAGAAATCTGTAGGATCCTATGTCGCCTTGCGGTAGGCTAGCCAACATAGAAGCCTATGGCTACAGTGTTGCAACTTCATGCGCCGGTGATTTTCAAACAAATGTTGATACCTATAAGTCATCTATGGCTGCAAATCCACACAACAGCTTTAACGATTAAACATGGGAATGCAATTGAGGTTAAGATTTCATCTGATTACAGTATTTCCATCATATTTTTAGCCCCACAAAACTCTTCAACGCCCTTAATAGCATAACAACTTGACGGGGCACCATTTACATGAAACGTCACATAACATTGCACAGGAATAATACGAGGAAAAACAAAACAATTCTAGCTAACCTAGCTTACATCCCGTGGAGACAAATATGGTTCCTAAGCATTTGACCCAAAACACCTCCCTGCCATCTTGCAAACAATGCTGCAATACAAAATATAGCTATAACCTTAATAATGCATCTTTGACAAAGTGTTTCTGTCTAAATTCATTAGAGGGGTAAGTAAATAGGCCTAGAGATTACTCACCTTAGACGATCTACGAGAAAAGACTAGAACACCATAGAAAACCAGCAGGATTTGGAGGCTGAATGACGTCTAGATCAATAATCAGAGTATAGGGACATAAAAAGATTGTACAGTTCCGTTTTTGTCACATACACCCATTATAGCAATGCTTCATTCTCCACCATACGGGCTTCCACTGCATTCGGTGCTTTCGGCCGAAGGTTATTTTTCCTTGCGAGATGAGCGGTGCTGGTGGATCGGTTCACTAGCTAGCTATGGAGATGGTTGAATGCCTTGATTTACTGAAAAGATTACGTCAACTCTCGCTTCGCCGTGTTGACTGTCAGCTGGGTAAACCAATTGTATCGGGTTTGTCCTTGTGCGTTGTATTCATCATCCAATGACTATCTTCAAAGTACATGAAGGGTTGATACTTTCGTCGTGACGCAATACTGCAGGATTTCTTACGGCCCTCGCACCATTATTACTAGATCGTCTGTCTGTGGTATGAAAATACGCCACCTGGCAGAATCTTGAGGAAAGTGTAGGCTAACCGGAGTTCTTTGGTGTTTTCAAAAACCTTACACTTTATGTTAAAACTTATGAGATGTTCTTTATCTGATAACCCATATCAGAAATGTAAAATATTTGCCTAGTGATAGCCTACCCTTAAACTCCAGATGAAAATGTAGCCCAAGTATGTAGACTAGACTAGGCCTAAGCATCTACCAATAGACAATTATTAAAAGTAGCCTACTCCACCATTCTAGATAAGTTTTTTCCCAATGTTTTACACTCCAGCATTTTTATAATAGACTGACCCAGTGGTTCTCAAACGTTTTCGGTCATTCCCCACTTTGACCCCCATCAACCCAGCAAAATGGCAATGTTAAAGTACTTTTTTCACATCTTGGTTCCACATTAGTCTACATTTCCTGTCTCAGTCCGCTGGATCAGATGTTATTTTAATTAATATGTCGGTCTGTACATGACTTATGTTTGTGTGTGGCTATTTTGTTTTCAATCTATGATCTTTTTTGTCAAAAAAGAAAGGTATTATTAAAGATAGGCACAAAAGAACAAATGTCTTCCTGTTCCTCGCACCCCACCTGTGATGTCTCTATTCCCCACTAGTGGGGCCTGCCCCACACTTTGAGAACCACTGGGCTAACCCTACCTCAAAGGATACAACACATTACTTTCATTTTTAACCATAATGAGACCATGTGGAAAACCAAAACAAAAGTTCACATGAGAGCTTTTATTTATTCACTGACAAATTCCCCCGCATGATTCCATGTTTAAAAAACAAGCATGACACTAGAGTGGCAAGTCTGTGTGCATCACCATTTATTACATTTCAAAGTCCTGAATCCAAAAAAAGATTTGTAGCAAAGGAAGCAAGGTCCTGTACAATTTAACTTTTGTAATCTCTTTCTTTTAAATAAAATTGAGGGGAGGGAGGTGAAAAAATAGGACTCGGCCATATAACTTCACAACAGATTTCAACAACCAAGGTGGGGGTGGGGGTATGGACAGCAGGATCTGATGAACCATTTTCAGCGTGGGCACAGAAATCAATGACAGTTTTGAAGACAGACATCTGGTGTGAGCGCATCGTTCTCTAATGCTGGTCATGCTGTACGAATGCGTCACACTCGGATGAGGTCCTTGGACTCCCGCTCGAGCATCATTGCGATGGTCCAACTCTGTCGGCGCACGGAGGTGCCACTTCAGTCATGAGCATGGCGACTTGAAGTTGACAGGGTAAAACATTCAATACCACACATCATTTGCTGGTCACTCCAGAGCTGCACTGACCATTTCAAAATGCCACCAAATCAAATCCAACCTTTTACTTTTGTTAAAACAACGATCCCCTTTTAGGCAGTCGATTTCAGGACATTTTTTAAATACACTTTTCCATTTCCTTCTCTCCCAGGGTCATCAGTAGAGGAGAATGTATGGTGATTTATATTAAAAGCCAGAAGCCGCCTGACCGTGTGGAAAGAGCAGTTTTGCATTTTCTAGACCACATCTACTCATCTTGTTGTACCTCATTGAATACTGAAAGCAAAGTAGGATGAAATGGGCAACAAAGAGAACAGTCCTTCCATCCAGTAAAAATCAGTGTCCTTTTCTTTACCTCATTGTTAAAATCAGTCAAAATGCACAAATAAAGTTGCCTTTTTACTTTGTAAATGTCACAACAAAAATGCTGGGCTCTTTTAAGATCCAATTAAGAGGCAGTCTAACCACTTTCCGTAAGTTCTCAGCAACCCCTGGTACTCATTCAATTAAATATATGTATATATGCCGATATATATACAAAGTCATCAGCAAAACTTTTTGTTTAAAAGTCTAATTTTTTATTATGCTTTTGTTTTAGACCCAGGAGCCTAAAAGACAATGGCTCAATGAAAAAAAAAACAAGGGAAGGAAATGAAATCAGGATATTTTCCTTTGTGTTACTGTTGTTTAGCTGATTTTCTCTTTCTCTCTCTCTCTCTCTCTCTCTCTCTTTCTTTCTCTCTCTCTCTCTCATAGCTTGGTGTTGAATTCTGGCATGGTGAAAACCTCCCTCACTGATGGTCACATGTGGTTTACTAAGACAATCTGCCCCCCTGCTTCTCCCGCATCCAGGCATGGATACGCTCCTTCAGCTCTGGCACTGTGACACAGAATTCACACACACACAAAATATGTATTAGCGGAGTATCTCTATGCATCAAAGATGAGTCATCTTTAACATACACTGATCTATGTATGTATTTCAGTACCTCTAGACACACACAATATCATGTCTTTAGGAAGGATAACATGTTTGTGTTATTAGCGTAATAACAGATTTGTGTTTGGTTAATAAACGTGTGTGTATTTTCTGAAGGCTCTGTATGCACGCCATGTCATTTACCAGACTCCAGCATGCTCTCTGTGAGTTCCTGCCGGTTGAAGGGGTCTGTCGGAGAGTTGAGGAGATGCCGCAGGATGATGGAGCGGTCCATGATGTTGCCGGACGGCAGAATCACCGGATCAGTCATCAGGGTGTCCATCAGAGGGTCTATTATAGACACAGACAGAGAGAGAGAGAGAGAGAGGACTGATACCACAGCTCTGCCGCACAGATCACCGGCCTGAGGCAGCTGACAGGCTGCTACAGCTATGAATTCACATTACAGAAGGATTTCCTGTCGTTTGAATGAGGATCTAGAAGCACAGAGCCTACCTCTGTGCTTCTAGAGCCTACCTCTGTGCTTCTAGATCCTCATTCAAACGACAGGAAATCATATAAAAAAATTAAAAAAAAAAGGTTGTAATAGATATTTAATAGAATTGTAATAGAAATAAAATACAAGGAGATTTTTTTCACCACACACACATAGATATGATTTAAAAGACATAGTGAAATGTTATTGCAAAAAAATGACAAAACTGTAAAATAACTGTTTTGGCCAGTAGCCATCTCCTATGTATGACATGAACTAACCCAAACATAAATAGATAGAGATCTAGATATCGGAGAAGTAAGCTATGTTTATACCCTGCTCCCTAACCCAACTTGACTTGAAAGCGGTCATGGCAAAGGATTCTATTTCTATACAGGGATTAAAAATAATACTGTGGGATCACCAGTGATGTTTCAATCTAGGGTTCCACTTAGTGAGACCTCCAACAGTGAGGGGAGGGCATACCATACTGGAGCTTTACCTATTAAATAGAGGTGCAATATGGGGCATGTCTCCCTATACAACCTCTCTGCAGACACCAGGCAGGTTGTGGTGAGGATAAAGACCCAGCGTGCCAAAAGTGTGTGATGCAGGTGTGTGTGTGTGTGTGTGTGTGTGTGTGTTGAGTGATAGGAAGACAAAGGGGATACAAAAGACTAGATAGGAGACAGATAGGAAGACCATCAGACACAGAGGTCATTCTGACCTTTAAACTCATCGGGGGCGTCACTGTAGTCCATCTCTGACTGGGAGTTCTTGGCCACAATCTCCTCCACCTTCTCCGAGAGCAGCTTGAACTTCTCAATGGCGATAGTGGATTTGATGCCAGCCTTGCGCATCTTGGAGATTACCTCCTCAAACAGCTCCCTGCTATACGACCTCTGCACCAGGGAGAAAAAGAGACAAAAAAAAGTCAAAAAAGAAAATATAAGCAGAGAGAAACAAAGCAGCTGCTTTCAGACCTACGTATAAGTCTGCATGTTCTGTGGATGTCAAGCGGTTGGGCCGTATACCTGAACAACATAACCGGTCATTTGGAATTCCTAACTTAGCCGACTGTTACACTTCTCCCCTTCTAGTATTTCCGACGGACATTATGTAAATGAGCTTGTGACTGAACGAAGCGAATAACATGGAGATTCTGTTTATGTGCGTGTTCAACCACACAGAGATTCTGTTAATGTGCGTCAGCATGTTAGCATCATTTCTGAATCAGCCGTTTGACAAAGCTCCGCTTGTACTACGGAGGACGTGTCTGAAAGCAGAGGCAGAGAGAGAGAGAGAGAGAGAGAGAGAGAGAGAGAGAGAGAGAGAGAGAGAGAGAGAGAGAGAGAGAGAGAGAGAGAGAGAGAGAGAGAGAGAGAGAGAGAGAGAGAGAGAGAGAGAGGGAAGTGTAAAGGAGAGAGGTGAGGGGATGAGCAAGTCTCCCCAAAAAACAGCCTCATTCAGCCCCCCCCTCCCCCTCTCAGGACCTACACTCCATAGGACACATGCAATGCAATATTTGGAGTTTGCTGACAGGGAGACTTTTTGGGCCGTTGCTCCCCCAAAATGTATTCCTCATTCAGGGAGGAAAGCAAAACTCAAAAGATGAGGTTCAAATGTGTCCGGAGTAGTAGTGGCGGGTTCCGAGAGCTTTTATTTCACGTGTGGATTTCTAAACCGGTCTGCACAGATTTCTTGCAACTGTGACATTCTTTTTCATCAATTTACCTTACCTCTCACCTGGGCCACTTAGACTGTTGTTAGTTTTACCCCACTGATGACGTGTTGTTGCAATGGCAACCCGGCTCAGTACGGGAGGAACCGCAGACTGTTTTTCAAAAGGCCTAAAGCAACAGAAGCCCACCTGGTCATCAGCAATGGCCTTGGCGAAGCGTGCGCAGTCCAGCTGCAGGTAGATGTCCGTCAGCTGGTCCAGGAGCTTCTTGGGCTCGAAGCCATACTTCTCGGGGTTCTCTACCTTCAGGTCACGGCACTTGGGTCCACAGAGCTGCTGGAGGTTAAAGTTCAGCATGGCAGCCAGACGAGGTCCCAGCTCCTGTATGGGGGGGGGGGTACCACAGGCAACCCGTCAGTCACACACCGCTGCACTTTTACAGCTGCATTCTTTCCACAGACTCACAGCCAAGCACTGGAGTGTTGGTGGAGCTCACTTTCAATCGTGTCCGCTCTCCCTCGCCCCCACCCCTCCCAACTCCGCTTCCTCTGCCACTATCTCTTTTTCCTCTCTGGCTAAATAAAACCTGTGTTCTGAACCCCCCTTCTGCAGCTCAACTTTCCCTGGGGACTATAAATACCTGAGCAAATCAGGGTGCAACGTGGCCCATCATTCTGTTTCTATATTCCCCTTGGATGCAGGGTGCTACATTTAATGGGAAACATTGTTTTGTGTAATGTAGAAAATGACCTGCTTGAAAATACCTATACACTAACACTATACCTTCACCTGGTCACGTGTATGGAGGCATAATGTGATCTAATTTGATGATGTTATATGGGGCATACCACGGGGAAAATGAGTCCCGTGTTGCAGAAAAAAATGGGTTTATTGGATATTCATAATTCACAGACCTTAGGGCTTAAAACAAGGGGTCATTTGTTCAATTCCGTTTAGCCAACCCAGAGATATTGGTCAAAATGTGAAAGCTATTCTCGTCTCAGCAAAAAAACAAGTTTTGAGAAAACCAGCTTTAAAGTTGGTGAAGTGTAAATGATCTTTGGCTACGGATTTCTTTGGAGAACGGACAACCGAGATTGACAGCGACAGCAAAGAAGACGAGAAATCAGATGGGACGTAGTCAAATGCTGATGAAGATAGGCCTACGTGTCGTTTCAACTGAACCGGCTGCCGACATTCAGAATCTCTATTGTTTAATCTGAAAATATCCGAACTACACAACGCAGCTTCTAAATGCTCCATTCACGCAGGCGGTAAAACTCTTGAGGCATTCGTAGCCTATAACTTGAGGTAGCCTATAATGTTCGATCAACTTCTGAAGAGGACAACAATAGCCTAATGCATAATGTTTTTGAATCGGGTGAAATCTCCGCGAGGAATCTGGTCTGCAACAACCGTTTAGGTGGCCGTTTTTTCTGCTAAATCTCTTTCCTCGCTAAAATAGAAAATTTCTTAAGAATAATTTCGAGTGGATAGCCTATTTATGAGGACTTCTTGAAGAGGTCAAAAGCCAAAACACGAAGTTATCAGACCAAAGAAAACGGAAACTTTCCTGTTCTCACGTAGGCCTACAGCAAGCATCTGAACGAGGAAGAAACTTTAATGCGCAGCCTACACATTTGGCCTTTAAAAACAGTAGTTCTACAGTAAGATATGTCAATGAGTGATAGATAATGCTATGAAGCACGGAAATACGATCGAAATATTACATGATACAGATTGTTTATACAAGCCTTGTTGAGTTCCTGTTGCAAAATGAGAAATAACTGAAAGGAATCTAGGTGCAGTCTTGTAGGTGCCGAAAAGTCTTTGCAAAATCATAGACTGTGACTACATGTGGGAGGGTGTCAAATCTTGTATGGGCAGCATTAATGTACTATATATTGTCGCCACTCGGAGAGGCAAAAGATCAAGAGCAAATTCCACTGTCCTTTTTTCACCCGGTATCACAGTTCCAGACAGCCAGACTACCAGACACAGACACAACCAGACACCATTGAACTGAGCAGGATGCTCATACACCCAACACCACGACATTAACCAGCTGACCATGCTGACTCTGACAGGTACTGAATGGGCAGAGGATGTGTGTGTGTGGGTTACTCACAGGTCGGAGGAAAGGCTTCTGGACCTGCTTGGTCAGAATGTGGAACATGTCCACAGTCTCCGTGGCCAGAGCCAAGTAGGAGCGCGAGACCCGCTCGTCCTGGGTCAGCTGGGACTGCCGACTCTGCTGCTGCTCCTGGGGACCGATCAGAGAGGGAGGTCAGGAGACGGACGATTACAGTTATGCCGCAACGCCTTAGCTGCAACTCTCAGCAAACCCACTCTACACAATTTTGCTTGTAACCAAATCAGTTGGAGGTAGGGTGAACATACTTGCATATTTTTTACATTGCCCCTAAGCACATGAACATCAATCAGAGCACAAACAACAGCTATGGTAGCCAAAATTAATGTTCACTTGGCATAATATTTAAAATTCTGTGTGTAATTATTTATACAACAGCACCCATGTTTAAGTCTGTTAAACTGTCTGATACATATAAACTCTTGCTAAGGTTCTCGAGTGCAGGTCAGTCTTTCTCCTGCAGAGTGGACATAGAGGTGCTGACCCTGGGCAGCTGATCCCACTGCTCCTTGTTCTTCATCTCCTCCTGGATCTCATGGATGCGCTTCAGGGACTCCAGGCTCTCGTCCAGCAGGAAGGTGGTGTCGTTGATCAGCATGTTGATGTAGCGCACAAACTGCTTTCCAGAGCTACAGCGGACATGGAAACAAGCAGAAACTAAGGGGTGAGTGCTCATTTTATAATGCCTCATAACATTAGGATTCTCATTTATGTTTACGCTCGACTTAAATTGCATTATTCTTTTAGTGTTGGCTTATATGCCATTTCACACCGAGAGAAAGTGGAATAAAGCATTAGGTCCAATATTCCAATATGTGGTTTAATGTTAGATAGATAGATAGATACTTTATTGATCCCCAGGGGAAATTCAAGATGTTCTGCATTTCTCATCAGTAGGTCACTTTGACACTAAAAGTACACTCCTACTTCATGACCCTGTATGATATCGGTCCCAACCATGGATAAGGCGCCAGGGTTATCATCACTTCTTGTTTGTTTTGCGTCAAATGCCATAGGCGTCATTGATTAGGGTAGCCTGGATGTTACTGTATGATTATCTATCCTTTGCCCCTGTGTACTTAAACCCTGGATAATTCAGTCAGAGTCAAGTCAGAGACGCATATTCTGAAGTGCATTGTGCATGTATGCCTCTCTCCTACCCTGGAAATCCAGAGTTCTCGCGTGAGCACAATTTGAATTTGCTCAGCGAGTCACTCTGGCAAAGAGTAATGATGCTCATTACTTATTTCCCTTGTATCGTGGGGTACCAAATCACATCGGTGTATCTGATATAGGCGGGCCAGAGGCGAGCTAAACAGATGACGACAGCGCTGCAACTAATCAGTCAGTAAACATTAGTCGTCGTTATCCAATTGCGTCGAAGTCTGGAATCAGTCAGTAAACATTGGTACATTTTCAAATGCATGCCGCCCCTCGAGTTGGGCCGTTACATTAGTTCGGATTTGAGTGTGGAATCTCCAGGCTACCTCTCTCCTGTATACAGCCAAATTAAACTCTGCATCTTGATTGATTGTGATTGTGACTGTGACTGGATCTCGTGTCTCACTTTGATGTGCCATATTTTTGTGACCTAAGCATGGCCTACTCACTTAAACTCCTCCAGGAAGGTTCCGTGATGTGCAATGTTCTGCCACAGGCTCTTGAAGATGGTGCTGATGTGGTAGCGGATGGTGAACTTGTCATAGAACTCGCTGGTAGCACCGGTGTGCTCCACATCTGCACGTTAACAACATAGGGTTACTTTCGGTTACAACAATCCTCTTTATTTAAATGGCATGTGTATAGAATATTATTACAGTATACTATACTTATACACGTCTTATTTAATTGGCTGAGGCTTTTATCAACTTTGCAAGGACCATTCTCCCTAGTGCAACTTTATTATTTTAATACTTTAACTATAGATTGATATTTTTATTATACAATATATATACATATTCTACTGCACATTATAATTTACAGCAGTAACTGTCTGCTCTGTGTAGACTCAGACTGCATCCCTCCGAGGCAACTCAATGTGTTTCTCACCAGTGTAGAACTTCATGAGAGCTGGGACCAGCTGATGGATGGCGAGCGGGTGGTTCTCCATCATCTCGAAGAAGCGCTGAGTGCGGGGTTGCACCGCCGGGTTGGTGACAAACAGCACCTCCACCAGCTTAGCAATCAGGTAGGGGTTGCGGATGTAGTTCTGACTGCAGATGAACACGATCAGGAAGGTCACGATGTCCTGAGTGCAAGGCTCGTACAGGACCTGGGGAGAGTACCTGCAAACGAGATGGACGCAAGGACACACAGACAAACAGTCAGTGTCGAAACAGCAGGCACAGATTTAAGACATACTGCTAGTGCTGCCGCGATTGGTCAACGTAACCGACCATGAAAATTAGTGGACGGCAATTGTTTTAGTCGACGAGTCGTTTTACTATTGACTGCCTATTTATTTGAGGTCTCCCGTCTCGGCTCACGGTAATGTTATTAACTATTTCCTGTGTACAATGACTGTCACAGGAAAATAACTTACTGCACAACGAAGAGCAGGAACTCGGCCACGTCCTCAATGTAAAACTCAGGCAGCGCTGCAAAGCTCTTGGGAATCTCTGGGTTGAGAGGCAGCGTCATGCTGGAGCAGACAGGATGGGAACAGGATTTAGCCAGTGCCGCACATGAATAGGATATATACACGTTTGCAGATGTAAATTAGCCAAAAGCTAACTCTGGTGCAATGCATCAAATGTATTAAATAAAAAAAATTAAAAAAAAGTATTAAATAAATAAAAGAAATGTCATGTTTTAATTGCACACAGTCCCTTACAAATAAAATTGAAATTGAATTGAATTGTAAATGGACGAGCGCCATAGGAAAGCACAGAGAGGTGTTGCACTGGCAGCAGAGGTGGTACGCACTTGGGGTAGGCAGGGTCCACCAGACGCAGGATGAGCTGAATCACCATGCTGTAGAACTGCAGGCATCGGCGCAGCAGATTCTCATCCAGCAGCCCGGCATCTGCACAGGCCTTGGCGCGCACCAGTTTCTGCACAGAGAGACGGGTACACAAGCATGTTCAAACCACTAAAGGACCACGCTGAACACGCAGTTGAGTTATCCCATAAGCAAATGTAGATAACTTTGAATAAAGCAACAAGAAAGAAACTCTTTGGCCAACCTTAAGCTGGGTTTTGCATCTCTTCAGCATCTCCCTGTGGCGACTGGCCAGGGGTAAGTCCTTCCATTGGCTCTCGCTGTTTTTCAGCTCCTCAACCGTCCTGTAACACACACACACATTCTTACTTTCAGAACCCTGGGGACATTCTATCACACCGAGTGTGTTGCTGAAAACCCACCCAGCTCACACGTCTCAAAGAGAAGTCATTAGCTTTGTGTGGGGTTTGTTTGGCTTGAGTGCATTTGGCATTTCAGACACCAGGGGGCCCTAGTGGCTCTAGAGAGCAAGCTGCATAATGAGTGGGCAAGAAGAGGGAAAAAAAAAAAAGAAAAGGGAAAAACATGTCCAGAAATCTGAACGCTCCTCTCCTCTCCTCTCCTCTCCTCTCCTCTCCTCTCCTCTCCTCTCGGGGCCAGTGTTGTGGAGCGGAGGACTTGAACGGCTGCCACTAATGCAGCGCTAACCCATATAAGCTGTTATTTCAGGAGACGTCTGGACACAATGCTACATTAACAGAGCCCTAAGGAGAAGATTAATAAGGAAAAAATAATACATCCTCTCTCTCCACTACAGCAAGAGGGGGGGGGGGGTACGGGGGACTTCAGGGGAGTCCATTTGCTATGGGAGTACCACAGGCAATTGTATTACATGGCCCAAGCTTTGTGCGGTCTATTTTATGAAGCAAGCCTTCAGGACTACCCTAATGAGAACAATGGTTGTACATTCGCTCAGGCAAAGCACAACCTCGTAGACATGGCCATTAGCTTTTGTAGTGCGCAAGTAGTACAAACAAATGAGACTCTTACGACTTTGTGTTCAGTCAAGACAGCCATAGTGTACACAATACTAAACAAGAACTTTCACTTTTAAGTGAGCATCACCCAGAGAGGCTGTGTGTTTAAGGCACTGAGTGGCGCGGAAGGTGTAGTGGATGAGCACACCGTGTAATTCTCCTGGCTAATCTGGTCATTGTGTTACCAGAGTGCCCCACTGATCTGGAGCAAGCAAATAATCCCCTTTGATCGAAAAGCTGCCCGACAACCTTCACATTGTCCCCACAATGTGGATTAAATAACAAACAGTGGCCATCTTTTGAGATTTACAAAGAGCCATATCAAAACCATCTCCGTACGCCTTTTCTTTTCTAAATGTGCAGCTGTGATGTGATATACAGACAGGAGTTGCCTTCGGGGCAGAGTGTGTGTGTGTGTGTGTGTGTGTGTACCTGTTCAGGTCCCGGATGGCTCGGAGCCTGCGGATGTAGCGCCTGCAGCCGGGCAGGATGGACAGGTGATGCGTGTGCAGAGTCAGGAAGAAACACTCCGTGGGGAACTTTGGCTCCGAGAACTTGGACGGGTTCTCATCTGTGAACGCCACACCAGACAAGCAAGGCTTTCACAGCAAATCCAACAGGAAGAGAATATTTCAGAAATACAAGGACAGTACACGGCCCTCTCAGTTACTCAATGACAAGGCAAGTGTGCTTTTCAGGGAGCCAAGGTCAGTATTTGGTTGCAGATATATTAGCAAGACCAATAATGGCGCAGGCAAATTGATCTCTTTTAAAGCTGTTGAGAGAACAGCCTTCATTTAAAACTGACGGCCAGGAACATTGAGCAAATATCTTCTGGGAAGCAATTGTTGTTTTCTTTTCTTTTGGTTTTGTTATTTTTACAGAAAAATGAAACCGTGCAACACATCTATACACACACACACACACTCTATCTGCTGAGCACTGCAACCTATTCACAAAGAGTCCACAACTCTGGCTAAAGGTTTCGGACATTTGAGCTCAACGGTCAATCAATTTACAGCCCACACTTCATCGCTCTTGAAGCAGTGTGTTAATTTGCTGGAGGTGTTCGTGGCAGTACTGACTTGAGTCTCTATATTTCTCTCCCATTTGCAGAGCCAGGGCTGTGTACAGCAAAACACCAGAGTCCACCCTGAACACACAGCTGATGGAGCGTGAGAAGCCGTGAACTGAACGAGTCAAATACTGCATGGGGATCACAATGACGGGCAGTATCTTAGTATCTTACGTATTCATTTGGCTGAGACTTTTATCCGAAGTGACTTAGCCAAATGAATACGTAAGATATTACATTACATCAATTCTTACAAGGGCCAGTTTCGCCAGAGCATCTCGGGGTTAGAGGAGAATTTCCATGATTATGCCCCCCAGACTGTAGCATTGTAGCTGCCTGGCTTCTCTAGCTGTTGGCTGCAGCAACTCGAGCTAGGTAGCACAGGTTTTTTTGTACCGATAGTACACGGTGACCTTGAGAAACAGAGATCTATGTGAAATATGGCCGGAATTCTTGGTCAAGGACACGACAGTGGCAGCCGGGAATTGAACCCTCAACTCTTCTGGCTACTGCTTGCTAGCCCAGTTCCTTAGCCACTATGCTCCCCCCCCCCCCCCCCCATCATCATCAGCAGCACTGCGTGTGGTGGCTGTGTTACTCACGCAGCTCGCCCAGCCAGCCCTTCAGCTCCTCCATGGTGGCCTTGAGCCGGGTCTCCTCGGTGCTGACCTGCAGGCGACACTTGGGGTGGAAGATGTAGAAGGGGTCCACCGTCTCCAGCTTGATCTTCATGCTCAGCTGCTGCAGCACCCACAGGAAGTTCAACATGAAGCCATCCGTGGAGACCAGCTTGTCGTCCGTCTGCGGGGGAAGGTTGGAGGGAGGACGACAGAGACAGAGGGCAGAGAATGAGTGAAAAGCTCATCTCAGTACATCGGTCAACAGTGTGAAGGTAAAGGCCCACACACTACATGCACCATCATGTACAGGTCTCTTTCCCATACTACACATAGCATATTCACATACTAAATATGTCCTTCCAGACAACCAAATAAACCTATTTAATCGAATCTGATCAAAATATGCATTGAATAGTACTGTTTGACTTGAGACTTTTTGTGAAAAGAGCTGCTGTTTGCAGACCTGCCAACCTTGAAGAATTTTTTTGAGTAGCACTTCGAGCCGAGAAAAAAAAAAATTGCTCACGTCGGCCTTCATGCATGCAGCCAAAAACAGACATAGCCATACTCGACACGTTTTGGATAGCAACCCATCTTTAATGTTGAATATCTATCTAAATGGGATCCAATGTGTTCCTGAAAGTGCAAACTGAATCTTTTACAATAGCTCCATAATGATGACAATCTGTTTTAGAGCCTAATAATCCTGACCTATGAAAACCACTTGGGCTGAGGCACTGATGTGGGTATGTTGTCCATTTTCTTTTATGTGGGCCCTATTCAATCATCTGGTATTATACATCTTTTCAATCCATTATTATTACAGATTGATTTTGTAAAGAAATACATCCATCACCCCTGTTATGCCAACATACCTAATTCACCTGGATGTAGGCTACAGTAGATAGAGGCTTATGGACATCTGCTGTTGTCAGTGTGTAGTCCATCCCTTTACTCACAATAACCTACATGTCTTGTTTATTTGTAAAAAAAAAAAAAAAAAACATTCTTTGTTCAATTATTACCTACTGACTAATGCAAACTACCGATTGCTTTTAAAGAATTTCACTTGCACGTGCACTCAAGTTTCTTTCTGATCGCGGTGCCTTTCTACCATCTGTGAGGTTGCAATGATTAGGCCTACATTATCCCAACTACAGTGATAGGTGCGCGATCTCCGTCTGTAAGCCTATTATTTGTTCTCACTTGTACTCACGCAAATAATCAAGAAGAAGGATCCATATAGCCTAGAAATCTAGACGCGCCCCTAGCGACCGCAAATTACATTTGCTGCCAGGGCTAGCCTAGCAACTCTCCGTTGGCTTGTGAGCTCCAGAAATCGAAACTTAATCAGGCCAATGAAATCGTGTATGGAGTCGTTAGGTGGGCTTCACATAATGATTGATGGCAGAATTGCAACGGTTTGGCTTGAATTCCCTACTACTTGAAAACAAATAAGATGGATGTCGCTGCTGGCGAACAGTGTGACACGAGTTAAGCTTTTATTAAGTAGGCAAAGGTTTGAACTAGCCAACTAGCTCCGCTGGTGGGAAACGCATGGGACTCATAGCGCTGCTGCTGTCCTATTGCGTGCAGAGGGAATTTGAAAGACAACTGATTATCCCGCCCCTCGGACTGAGCACTGCGAACGGTGAGTGTCCAGACCCTACATTTTAATGTGGGTCTGGCTCGTCAGGCTAGGATCCATATGCTCCAAAGAAAAAAAACTAATTGAACACTCATTAATGAACAGCTCAAAATATTTCGCCTTGGTCCACTTTCAGACTCGTTGTTAATGGCTGCATTTTGCCTTGGAAAGGTCCGCGCTCCATTAGCGCCTTAGTTATGAAAACTTTAACTATCAGCGACACATTGAAAATACGCTAATTGAGTAATAACTTTCCAAGACATAGTCAAACTATTAGGCCTAGGTGAATTTACAATCGCACTCAGTGGAATATTTTCAGTTTCACAGCAAAACGGCAGCTAGGGGAACGCGAATTTGCGAGTGAACACTTGTTAAACTCACCTCATCAAGTCTTTCATTTAACCCACCGTTGGCTGAAGAAAAAAATAACATAAAGGCCACTATGCTTTGCCTGTCATTCTCACTTGTCACTTTCTCACTCTCTCATCGTCGCATGAAATATATTAGCAGGAGATTCACATGCACAAGGAGCTTTCCGGAGAAGTTGGTTGTCTGCTCGTTTTGCGTAGTTTTAAGTAAAAAATCGTAGCAGCGTATTTTGATGTGAAAATGCGTGGTTGCTACGCAAAATGCGTACAGGTTGGCAGGTCTGTGTTTGCGAAAAGTGTTGACTTTGAGAACGCTGTGATAAATGTGAGAGCCAATGAGTGCGAGCGCTCCGCTGCCCACCTGCATCTGGGCCTTCTTCACATTGCGGTTGACCAGAGCGGCCATGTAGCTGAGGGCGGCCTCCCTCGTCTCCCCATTCAGCAGGATGTTGTGGAGGATCTTAAAAAGGTCTCCCTGACGTCCAGAAGAAGGAAGGGAAAAAAAAAAAAAAAAAACACACAGCACATTTATTTTACAATTACCAGGCATCGTGTAGGAGTCAAAGATCATGTATTAAATATAAAACAAACACAAAACCTGTTTGCTGCAGGGAGTGATAATGTATTACTACTGAAAGATTCAAACGGGTGAAGGAGGAAAAGGGATCAGCTGACTTACTTTCACTACTCCAGAGAGCTCATTAAAAGCCTTAGTCAGAAGAAGAGTGTCTAAGAGGGTGAGTGCATGGGTAGGGTACATATATGCAGAGTAGTGTGTGTGTGTGTGTGTGTGTGTGTGTGTGTGTGTGTGTGTGCGTGCGCGCCTGTTGCAGGGCGTACCCGGGCGGACTCCAGATAATGCTGCAGGGACTGACTGACCACACGCGTGTTCTCCATCGTAATGGCAGGGCCTGAGAAGTACTTATCCCCCACTTTGGTCTGTAACAGAAGGGAGTCATACACACACAGGATGTGAACAGACAAGTCATTTGCACCTTCTGCACGAGAGCATACAACTTAAAGGACAACTCTGGTCTAAGAACAACAAATTCTATTTTTGAATGATTAAGAGTGTAAACTTTCATGGGGAACCAAAACAATGTTAATCGGAGTAGTTTTGAGAAAGACCATAATGATAGGGGGGAAGCTTGTTACTTGAAGCCGCTGATAAGGCTCAAAACATCATCCCACTCCTGTGATGATGTGGAGAGGGTCCCTATAGACAAACTGAAGTCATTTTATCTATGTAAGTGTACAGAAAGGGTATAAAAAGGACTGTCTGTGCAGTCAGTGTATTACCTTACTATTACTCTGGTCACTGCCATCTTGTAAGAAGAAAGTCGGTACAAGTCGATTACCAAACTTCTTTCACGTCCATTGACAGTTGTTTGTGTGCCGTTTGGTAATCGACTTGTATGACTTGGCCTTCACTTAGCAAGATGGCGGCGAGGTTGAATTTAGACTGTAGGTTGTTCTTGAAATGAAAGTTGTCCTTTAAAGGAAAGATATAGAGTAAGAGTAACTCACGTCATCCTCTGCAAACACAGACAGGCTGAAGAATGTTCCAAGGAAGGACAGTCTCTGGACCTCTCGACCCCCAGCAGGACTCAATGGCTCCGGACACCACAGCGGTAGAGTGGTGATCTGTGACACACACACACACAGAGTAATGTAAAGATTCACCTGTGCGCTATTATCTCCACCCAAAATGATGATGAAAAAAGTTTTTTTGCGTTGTCAGCACTCACCAAATTGCACATGGGATGAGTTTTGCCAAACTTGATTTCACAAAGCTCAGCTAAAGCCTGTCGGGAAAACAAAAGATCAGATTAGAAGGGACAAGACAGATTCTTGCTCTGCTTTTTAATTCCCAAGATTTAATTTACAAAGCCCACTTATTGACATTCACAGCAGGGCTCTGGGACTTGAATGAGAATAGACAGAAGCCATCTTAGCCCATCTTTCTAATGTATCTCTTCTTTGTTCTGCTGCTTCATGGTGCTTTGAGGCATCCAAATGCTAGAATTGAATCAGGCACTGAGACGTCGGCGTGTTTCCTGAGACAACCTTCAGCATTCACACACTCACAGGTCTCACTATAGAGCGCGCGCACACACACACACACACACACACAGGTACCACCTCCTCACACACACACTTATTATCACGCCTTTACTCACAGGTGACTGTGCTCGCACCACTCGGCGCTAGACGCATAAGCACCCCTGTTGGCATGGTACCCAAAAGGAGTAGGGGGTGTAGGGGTAGGGGGGTGGGAGAACAAGGCAGCCAATTACAGAGTGAGCGGAACAAAAAAAAAAAAAAATGTTTACCATCAGGGGGTACTTGAAGTTGTCACTGTCAAAGGAACATTCTTTTACCGCCAGGCCGAGCCCTTGGAGGATGGGCACGAAGATCTGCAGGGAGAGAGACGGATGACAAGAGAACGCGGCAGGGGAGCCGTTAGAAGGCAAGGCGGAGCAAAAGAGAAAAGGCAGACAAATCTTTCTGACTGGCACGACAAAGAGATGCTGCCCTTTCATAAGCACATCTTAAGACTTTCTAAACAGCAGGGGGCATATATAGCCTAGCGTGTTTAGCGCAAAAACAACTGACAGGAAGAATGGGAGATAAGAGGGAGAAAGAAAGAGAGGGGGGAGACAATGAAAAAGAAAGGGAGAGGGGGATATTACTAATAAAAACCACAGCCAGAGTGTCCTCCACATCACTGTATCCTTCTCTCCTTCCCTAATCTGCTGTGAAGAACACACACCTGTTTGAACACCTCCTCCTCCTGGTGAGTCATGCGGAGGAGCTCCAGGATGAAGCCGTATGGAAGGTTCCGGCACAGCATGTAAGGGACCAACAGCGACGACTGCAGCGGAGCCCTACACGGGGAAACACACACCGCTGCTGTCAGGGATTCCTTCCTCAGAGTCCCTGTGTGTACACTTGCAAACTTGCAAACACCGGTGCCCACTTTCTTACACACACAGGTGCAGACATATAACATTACTATACTATAGACATAGTATTTCACATAGTATTTCTAATAGTGTTTCTATGTCTAAACAAATAAAAGTTATTAAGAATATCAAAGTCTGTACAGTATTTAGGTCATTGAAAAAATGACCTAAATATAACACCCACATAACAACCCCCCCCCCCCCCCCCCCCCCCCACACACACACACACACACACACACACACACACACACACAACCCCATAAATCCCCAACAACTAAAATCCAAAGAGACTGAGAAAAAGAGCAGGTGAGTTGGAGCTGGCCCAGTGGGCTGACTCCTGGTGGGAGGTAGCGTATGTGCCCCCATGTGGAGGGGCAGCTGGGGACTGACCTGGGTTGGGTGAGGGCCCCCTGCAGCACCAAAGCAGCATGGGAAATACACTGGGAGCGAATGTTGCTGAGCAGCTGACTGACACAAGGCTGGCTGCACATCTGACGGGGCAGAGAGAGAACACACACAGACAGGCATGAGGCCAAACAGGTTCACACACACACACACAGGTTTCACTTTCAGTGGTACCATGTTATGTGTTTACTTAAACAAGACAATGGAACATCCCTGTGACTGGCTGCACACTGAAGGGAATTGCTGTTACATTAACCAGCCATCTCTGCATATCAATTCCCCACAGCCCTCTTCCAAGTCATAAAGTTCATCACCACAGCACTTTCTACTGGAGATGTGACGTCTCCGCCATCGTTCCCTACCTTGGGCGTTTTCCTCTCCTCCATGCCCACACTGTCGAAGCGCTCAATGAGGTAGTTCAGCATCTCCGTCTCCTTGCACGCCTCGATGGTGAAGCGGTCACTGCCCGAGTCAGACACCGACGGCCCTCCTGAGGCACCCAGGCTGCAAAACAAAAAAACAATAAACAAACAAAGAAACAAACAAACAAAAACTCAAACGAGCATGAGAGCAGGGGGAAAACACACAGCAGTAGCAGAAGCAGTGTATTTGGCCTCCTAGAGAGAGAAGAGAGGGAGGGAGAATGAGGGAGTGAGAGAATGAGAAAGAAGGAGAGAGGGAGAGAAAGGGAAAATGTCATCTTTTCCCTGCTGTGCCGTAAACAAATCCTCCAAAGCCTTGTTGTTGCACAACAGCCAACGATCACGGTCAGACAACTTAATTTACACTCTAAGGTTTTATAAAACCTGACTGCAATCACAGGTTTTCAACACACACACACACACACACACACACCACTCTGACGCAGGGGAAATGTCGAGGCTTTCTGGAGCTGCTTTACAAGTGGAATCTGGTCTGCCTCAGCACATATCTCTCTCTCTCACACACACACACACACACCGCATAAACAAAGGCACGTCGAGAACGCCTGCGGAACGGCGAGATCTTGTGACAAATGCGTGGTTAGTGGAGGATTTCACAGGCACGCTGGAAGCCTGGCCAGAGAAGATGAGATGCAATGCTTCACTTCACAGCAGAGGCATACCAGACCTGTATTAGTAGTGTTACTGATCCAACAAACCCCAGCAGAATCCTATTCTGACACCTCACAATGCACAGCTCTTCATAATACATCAGCCCATATTTGTTCATGTCCACAGCCTAATACAACAGATATCAAATTCATAAAAATGTCATTTATTTGTATTTTTGTAACTGACATCTATGCAGATCTTTGTTCAGCATAAGACCATCCAAAAAAACTGATTTGACCATGACCATATGAAATGCAGGGGCTTTGCTAGCTTTTCAAACATGAAACAAAGTTCAACCAAACTCTTCTGAAGGCCAATGCAACAGACAAGCACCCTTGAATCTGTCCTTGGACAGAACATGTCTACCAAGGCGTCTACTTCAGCATGGAAATGCTGAAAGTCTTACTCAAAGGCTCAACATATAAATACTAAAAGTCTACATAAAAATGTGGAACAGAAGAGTAGAGCATCACACTGCATACATCTGATTAGTGCACATGCATTACTATTATGCAGGGACATCATCAAAACTAAATTACATTTGTGAAGTCCAAGGCAACAGACCCTTGCACTGGACCCATCTACCAACAGCCCACACCTAAGGTTATACAAGGAACTGGACTATTCACACCCACTATCTACGTGCCTGAATGTGGAGGCTAACTATGCTGCAGACACCAGCTCTGTTAGTGGCCAGGCAGCACGCAAAAGCATGCATGGCACACACACAGGAGGGGCGACGCTCTCGGACGTGAGCAGGCAGCACCGCGCCGGTACCTGGAGCCAAACTGCACCCGAGAAAAATCCTCCTCCTCCTCTTCCAGTTCTTCATCACTGCTGTCGGGAGACACGTCGGAGAGGGCGAAGAAGAGGAGGGAGAAGGGGCTAGGTCACCGAGAGAGAGAGAGAGAGAGAAAGAGAGAGAGAAAGAGAGAGAGACCGAGAGAGACAGACACGAGCAGGAGCGACAAATGACAAAAATAACAGAACAGGAGAAAGATGGAGACCATAAATCAGAAAAAAGGAAAAACAACAAGTAGGGGGAAGGAGCCAAGCATGATGGGAGATAGGAGAAGGGACTATTTCTTATGATGATGCCCTTAATACATGAAATACATTCATTACCAAATGACTATCGTAATATATCCATTTCAAATCGGTTCACAGTATCAGGCCTTAAAGTGTTACTCGAATTCATCCACAAAACACTTTCACAATTTAACCAAAATTGGCCACTTTTCAAAGCATACGTGAAGTCTTTACTATTTCTGTTGTTGACAATTTTCAAATCATGCGCTTAGCAAAACACCATAGGCACCTTCATAGCAGCTGTGTTAGTACTGAAGTGTTAGCTGGGGGATAATAATGTCTAAGGAGCATTTCACAAATCAAGTTTTCTAAAAAATCCAGACTGAATGTCCTGTGGAGATCCTGCTTTGTGAAAAACACCTTTAAAGGAAAAGCCATCTTACAATGTCTTCCTTTTACTTAAAGGGGAAAGGGTTAGGTATACAAGCATTAAGAATTTGTTGCCTTTTTTAAGCAAATAATCAACACTCCAGGACATCACTGGGTATTAATAATTAGGTGCAGTAAACACAAGAGACTGTGTACAAATTACTCAGTCTCCATCTCTACAGATAAGCCCAAAAGGAGTGGGGGGGTTGCTCATCAACTGGATTAGCCGTTTTAGTTGCCACTGCCTCACACAGCACATACAAATCAGGTGGTACCTAGAGGGCATCCTGGCAGCAAGGGCAGTCCGTCTAGCCCTGGCACTGGGGGAGCTGGGTGGCGGCAGGGGCAGGGGCATGGAGCCCGGTTGCCACTGGCGGGGGGAACTGAGGGAGGCCGTCAGCGGGCTCGGGCTGAAGGACGGGCCCTGCCCCATGGATGTGGACCTGGGGCTGGGGCTGGGGCTGGGGGGCAGGGCGGAGGCCGAGCCCCAGGGGGAGCTGAGGGAGTAGGGCCGGTATCGCTGGGAGATGGGCAGCGGGGAGGTGGGGGAGCCCAGGGCTGCTGGGCGGAGTGGTGGCGGGTCGGTGGGGGAGAGAGGGGTGGTGGGAGTGGTGGAGGTGGACGACGGAGCACTCATTCGGGCTGGGTTCAGGGCTAGAGGGTGGGGACTACACCCATACAGACTGGAAAACGACAGTGAAGAAGAGATTTGGCAGAAGAAAACAGAACAAACACACACATACACACAAAAGTAGACTAACTAAAGTTTGACAAGTAAGAATAAGCCAAGAAATGGTGGTGAAAAACATCCACAAGACTGTAATGAAAGGCGAGGACAGACAGAGAATCTGACCACAAAGGAATGTGGATGGCCAGAGAAGCCATCAGAAGAGAGACTGGGCCTGTCTGGCCAAAGAGCTGCACTTGCCTGGATAGAGAGCCGGCACCGAAGGAGCCAGCACACGGCATCATGGGACTGCTACCCTGACTGGAGGGCGGTTGCAGGGTCAGGTGGTGGTCGGGGGATTTGGCAGCGGTGATTGGCTGGGACGTGGCGGTCAGGCTGGCAAAGGGGTTGTGGTGGACCCGTGACTGAGTGGACATCATGAGAACCTCCATCAGGATTTGACCGATGAGGTCTTTGAAATCCGAGTAGACTGGGGAAAGGGTAAGGTAAAGACAAAACAGGGTATGGAGCAAAAGCATCACAATTTCTTTCCAGCGGCCTGCTACACAGATGTCAAACAGGACCGTCCAGTGTATCAGACACATCTATGTAAACAATCTTGCAGTTCTGGTTTGTACATCCCAAACATCCCATTTCCCAAATTTCACATAGGCTTGATGTTTGAAATTGGCCTATAAGACCATCAAATGCATCAGTGGAAAGCAAGTAGCTGATTTTCTCTGCCCGTTCGTGTCCCCCGTCTCACCATCTTTTGGGTTCTTCTGCTGAAACTCGGCGGCCAGGGCTGGGAGGAAGATGACGTCGCGGTCCTGCTCCTTCCAGGACACGCGCAGGATCTTACAGATCAGCTGCAGGGCCTGCTCCTCCGACACATCAGAGTTAGAGGAGGACTCCTAAAAAGGGTGGGGGTGGGGGTGGTACACACACAGACACAAACACACACACACTATTAGTCTTTGCGCTTGATTCACAATACTGGCTGTGGCTGTTTACGCGCCAGCGCATGGACAGAGGGGTGGTGTTGATAGGGTGCAATTTATGAGGCTGACATTTACGCTGGTGTCCAGAAGCCAACAGCGGATTGGTTCAATCTTTAATATGAACAGCTGTGCTCAGGCACAGTCAACAAGCAGGAGAGTGAGGCAAGACTCATGCCGATGCTGCACGCACCAGACCATGTACAGGACTACCTACATCAGGATTTCATAAAATGATCCTTAAAATGAATGGTTTTCTGTATGATAATGGTGCTGAGTGCTTAGCGTTTTCTTTGAAACAATGGCCAGATGACAAAATCACATGGGATTAGTGTGTTTCCCCTCACTGTGTGCTGAGTGTGTTTCACTAATTCACGGATTGGGATAAATGCAGAGACCAAATTTCCCTCACGGGATCAAAATAGTATATACTTACTTATACTTATGTCAGCTATACTATCAAAGTGTTACTTTAATCAGTATCGGCAGGAAATGACAACATGTTAAAGTAAATCCTGCATGCTCTCCCAGATAGGAAACCTCCGTCATGCATATTGGCTATCCAAGCCTTAAGCTCAGAGCACCATTCTGAATGTCTTTAAGAACCTTCCCACCAGAGTATTGTTATACCAAGCTAAATGTATCAGACTGATTCAAAAATCAGTGGATCAGTGTTTTGGTACTGTGTTTCACTAGTGTGAAAGGTAGCCGATACGTATACACTGATAGTTGACACTTATGCTACTGCATGTGCCTTTCAGATAATTTTTAATCCACTCTCAATTTTGGGGAAATGTGCATAGCGGTATTTGAGAAGGCTAGTCAGTCAACTAACTCTTTATGCCATATAATCAAAATAGAACAGAAACATTCTAAATGATATTATTCTTAAAAAAAAAAACTAAAGAGTAACCAAAGTACTCCACTGATTATTTAACACTCTGCTTTCTTTGAAGCTTTGGTGAATCTGTGGTAAAGGGGTGTCAACCTTCTCAGAGAGGTTCCTCTTCTCTCGGCGATCACTGTCTTCCACCTCCATGTTCTCAATTCCTGAGTCCACATCCACCTGGGACATGCTGGCAGAGGCAGGGACAGACACGAGGAGAGGGCAAGTTAGGACACATTAGCACTCGAAGAAAACAAACACTTGTGCATTCACCCAAGAGCTCATCTCATCACCACTAAAATGCAACTGTTGCCACAACATGTGCATTCCAAGGATGATGTTTTTATTTAGTTTTTCCTTTATTGTTGTATTTTGTTTTGCTGAACCGTTATCTTGTCCTATCTCCCATCTCCCTGTCCTTCACATTTTAGTATCGTAATATCGGGGGGGGGGGGGGGGCTGTAGCTGCTTACCTCTTTTCACAGGAGGCAGTGTCAATGTCCATGCTTTGGGATCGGGACAAGGTCTGTGACTGGGTCTCCAGGCTGTTGGAGGGAGAGCTGGAGAGAGAGCTGACCCCCTCACTGCTCTGGCTACGATACGCCACCCCTGTGAGAACGCACGTGCACACACACACAGTGAAGGCCTCTTACACACTAGACAGGTATTCATAATATTTAATTTTATTAGCTTTTCACTATTGCCAGTGTATAAAAGAAGAATAATACACTGTGGTGTTGTGGGATTTTCATAAACAAGTGAGTTGCACAAGACCAGGGTCACAACATCTCACAAGCGTAACATATCCATGTCTAGAGGTATCCAGCTAATATAAATAAATATAGCTGGATTCTGGGCACATGATCAAGATTTCACACATAAGACAGTTACCGTGTTACATAAAAATCATCTACACATTCTTTGAAAGCGGGAGATTTTCTACAAGCCACCTGGCAACCTCCAAGACAACAAAAGCAGGTCTTGTTTGCTTAGAATACACACTGACAAGTCCAGAGGCCATCTGAGCACAGTGACCTGATCTCCCAGAGAAACAAGGGCATCTAAATGCATCTAACGGCTAAGTAGCCCCAATCGATCCTAAGTGTATTTTTAGCTGCTTTGAGTGAATGGCTTTCTATCCTCAACAACAACAACATCCTAAAAAGCATTGACTGTCTTTGCAGCTGTGCCATCCCCATTTGTTTATTAGCCAATGGATTTCTAAACATTAAACACTCTGGCTTTTCTTGCTAGCCTACTCCTGCCCCAACTCTCTGATCATCTGTTCTAGAAAATGTTAAATCCTTTTCCACAATAGCATTCAATTGTTCCTACTGCCCCAGCATATAACCCCCCTGCATATAACCCAGCGTTTTCTAGAAATCTCTTGAGCTCTTCTTTGAGTGGAGTTCACAGGGCAATAAAAAAGCAGAACAGGCTCTATTGTCCTAGTGTAGATTCTAGAGAAGCGCAGCCAGTGATGCTTTTTTTTTTTAGAACTACAGTCATGAAGCCTGATGTAGAGCGTGGACTGTACAGATCAACTACACAAACAAGCTAAAAGAACTGGTAGACCTGCACCATGGGATGTTTTAGAGGCCTGTGCAAAAGCATCACACACTATTATGCACATTGAAGTTTATTTGTTGCTCTACCTCTACTGAAAAGCTCAAAGCTACTATTTGAAAAGACTATTCTGTAGATAACTTGTCACTCTGTCAAACACTGAGTAAAGACTCTCATAACTAGTCTGAATAAACGTATAAAACAGGTGTTCCTATTAGGTGAAAGAGCAAGAGCCACGCTATCGACAAACCTATGCTACAGATATGAGCTTCAACTGAAAGCCTTACTATGACAGGTCTGATCAACATTTTACAATTAGACATGTGAGAAACTAGGTCCAGTTCATCCAATCGACCTACACTGAACTATGCACCGGCACGAGAGAGAGAGAGAGAGAGAGAGAAAGAAAGAAAGAACGAAAGAGAGGTGCTAAGCCTGGTACAGTATGACATTGCACTTTCCCTTCAGAGAGACGACACAGTCATCCTTCACCAGCAAGACGCAGCAGGTAACCTCTGCTTCAGCTGAGAGCTGATAACATCTTCTGCCTACGGAATTTCCCTACATGCGCTTTGCTCATCTGGTGCTGTAAGCGTCTATGTAAACACGATACTTCTGTAGCAAAGAAGCAGGCAAGGCCAGCGGCTCCGATATGAAACCCTGTGTCAGCTTTTTGATCTCTTATGCATGATTCATTAGCATCCTAGGGTCTATCCACCATCTTTGCTCACAACAGAGGTGGAGATACTGTAGCGAGACATTAGAGCTGAATAGATCATTTACTTAAGTAGACAGTAAATCACATATTTGAAAAGCAGTTTTGCTCTGTGTGTGGGATGGGGAAAAGAGAAGATGACGTCAAATGGTGAATTGGCTACTCTGACGATCACATTTGATACAGAGGAAATACAATAAATTCCTGGAAACAAATATAACACAAACGTGAATTACGCTACTTCACATCAAAATATACCCTTTGTTACAGGTTGAACCAGAGAACTGACGGAGAAGGACAAAACCACTGAATGGGGTTTTTCGGTCCTAACACATATATCAGCTTAGGGGCCACAAAAGCAACCTGAGAGCTATGCCAACGGCATGCAAAACCAGAAAGGTGATAAGAATAAATAAACTAATCACTTTCAGGTAGTAGTGAAAACGTGGTTAAGAGAGTCCCACTCAAATAAAAGGAGGACATCATGACACGATTACTTACAGTTGTGCTCATAAGTTTACATACCCTGTACATACACATGCTAAAGTTGACTAAAAGGAGGAATAAAAAAAATCATCTTTTGGAAATGTATCTAAATAAATGTTCTTCCTTAAAATGGACCCTTTCAAGAGAGTTCCATTATCAGCATCATAGTTGGCCCCACAAGACTTCCTTTTTAACATTCCATATGTTATCTTAATGCAGAGGAAGTAGATTGGGGCCCAAATAGAACGTTCAAGCATTGTTTTTGTTTACCTTGTTGAAAGGGTCTATACAGGGGCCATAAGTGTGCATACCCCTATGCTAAATTACCATAGAGGCAGGCAGATTTTGATTTTTAAAGGCCAGTTATTTCATGGATCCAGGATACTATCCTGATAAAGTTCCCTTGGCCTTTGGAATTAAAATAGCCCCACATCACATACCCTTCACCATAACTAGAGATTGGCATGGTTTTATTTCAGTTAGCCTAATAGCTGGTTTGATTTGCATTGAGAGATGATCTTATGGAAAGTACCCCATGCCAATCGTGAGATATGGTGAAGGGTATGTGATGATGTGGGGCTATTTTAATTCCAAAGGCCAACAGTGCTGTATTTTAAGGAGGAACATTTATTTATTTTCGATACATTATTCATTCACAAAGAAAATTGGTGTCCTTAAAGGTTGTATCTTTCCTCATTTTTTAAATTAAGACATTAAGATCAATTTCCAAAAGAAGATTTTCTATTCCTCTTTTTAGTCAACTTTAGCATGTGTATGTACAGGGTATGTAAACTTATGAGCACAACTGTATCTATTCTAATGGTATTTCAACGGTTATCGATTAAATTCAATATGCCTACAAATTACGAACTACGAAACAAATTACGAACTACGAACCAACTGCAGCACTTTACCTGAGGCCCCCATCGGGGAGGTGGCAGGTGTGGTGATGCTCTGGGTGTTCAGGCCCAGAGTATGAGAGGGAGCAGATGGCATGGGCTGCGGCGGGGGCCCCGAGGGGCCGGGCAGGGGACCCGGAGGGGTCTCTCTCTGCGGAGACGTCAGGGGCGTGCTTAGAGGGGTGCTGGGCTGAGACGTCTGCCCCCCAGCCAGCCGCGCCAACCGCCTCCTGCGGATCTGCAGAACACACAAGGACCAGTTTAGGTTAATCAGCTGCCATTTTTACCACAGCGCCACGAGAGACAGAGCCACATCTCCGGATCAATGCCCAAAACATGACCTATTTGCTATGTTGCTGGGGGAGAGGTAAAGGGTGATCATTTTGTTTATGCAAACCAGAACCTGCTTTCAATTACAGAATTGGCCTATTTTTCCGTACAACAAGGTCCTAATGTGGCAAGGTAAGAGAACAAAGTAAAAGAAGTCATTGCTCCCTTCAGCACTTGGAAAACTACATAAAAGGCCATCAGTGTTAGGGCAAAACAATAGAAAACAACATTCCTCTGCTGTTCAGGACTAAAATCCACCAAACTGCTATTTGGCCTATATTAGTATATAGACTACATGGTCGACTTCTGTAAAATGCTTTACATAGGAATAGAAAGGTGACAGAGCAAGCATAACACTCCTCTCACGTACATTAAGCAAAAATAATAATGGTTCATAATTTCATGATAAAGGATTATCGATTCAGTAAATATGATTGTCACTAAATTATGCCTAATAAAGACCAAATAATGCACATTGCACCTACATCGGAAAACGAATTGACTACATTTGGATATGTCGTAAGAACATAGGGGGAGAATGTCTCAGTTTAAGCTTTTATTTAGATGAGAAAATATTGCGACTCTACATCTGCACGGGAGTATTTTAGTTCACGAGAAGGTGAATATTTCAAGCGACGTGCAGAATTTGTAAACCTTCAGAGTGTGTAATCGTGATAACATTTTCGTATGGAACAAATCACAGTCAAATCGTTTATTGGGAAATAATAGGCTACAGTTCATAGCTTGTCAATCGTGACATGTCCTATCAAACGACACAACAATTCTTAGAAATCTGGCTAACTTGCCTAGCTTGCTCGCAGGCAAACATATTTTGGTTCCTAAGCAAATGTGACTAAGAAAATACATGGCAGCTGAAAATGCTCCCCCGACATTTTTTTAGAGAATCTGACTCCACGAAGAATACATTTACCCCGTAGCCGACCAAAATGCAACAAAGATCGACTTGTTTATTTGTCTCTTGGCGTTGGCTAGCATAGCTCGATAGCTATGACCAATTCATGGGCAAGAAACGTTAGGAAGCAAAGAGCTATGTAATATGCAACTTAACGATGGTTTAAAACGACATTATACTGCTATTACATGATTTTGCCATATGGTGTATCATATCATCTAATAACTTCCCAAATCCTACTATGAATACTCTCGTATTTCACCTCGAACTCAAACACAGAGCATTTTAGCTGGCTAACTTAGCCTTCGGCTAAAAGCTACTGTATCATGCTAGTAAGCTAACGCTAGCTTACAGGGAATACCAATGCCTCGACTGAGGAAAAGGTGACAATGACATGCAATCAAACCCAGAGCGTTGTGAAAGCAATTAGTATACAACCGGGGCTAGATAAATATACTCTTTCTCAAATAAAACGAACAATCAGGAGAGAAACAAGAGTGACCTTACCTCGTCGGCACTGAGCTCTTCCATCGTCTTTCTTTTAATTTTAGCTAAATAATTTTGCTAGCCTGCCAGCTAGCTATCTTATAATGGCCAAAAGTGCATAGTCCACTAAGTCAAACAAAGAGCAATAACGTTAAACCTTGATTGTCTTGTTATAATGTTTAAAATAAATGGAGAGACACATGTACAGTTTCCTTCTTGAGATGCTTTCCTAACCGAATTCTGTGAAGAATGAAACAAACACAAAAGTATTATTCATCAAAGCCAGT
This sequence comes from Alosa sapidissima, assembly GCF_018492685.1. Lineage (NCBI taxonomy): Eukaryota > Metazoa > Chordata > Actinopteri > Clupeiformes > Clupeidae > Alosa > Alosa sapidissima. The sequence goes on from NC_055963.1 coordinate 29,314,534, forward strand.
CAAAACACCATCGCGGCCATTTTGGATATCAGATCACGTGACATGGGACAGATTTTAAGATGCGGCAGTCCACTGAGGTCATCTGAGAGGTTGGCCTAAAATGATTGCTACATATTTGGCTACATGATCATACACGTAGCCTAAGTGCTTTTATGCCATACAGTGATTATACAGAGATCATTTTGTTGGCTGTTTAGGTTTTCCTCGAGCATATGCCAACAGAAAATGACAATGCAATGTTTCATCAAGATTTGTGTTGATAAAGTTCTGTCATTAGTCTGTGTGTGTGTGTGTGTGTGTGTGTGTGCGTGCATGCGTGTGTGTGTGTGTGCATGCGTGTGTGTGTGTATTTGTGTGCAGGCCCTTCTGACTAGTTCAATGGTTACTTAGAATATAGCCTACATACTGCAAAACAACCTAATTAATTTGCTCAAGCAAAGCGACCCATGACCAATTCTAATGGGCTATGCACCAGCTCTGCAAACACTGTTTTTTATGTGACACAAAACAAGGCCAATGCAGTCTGTATTCTCAGTAAGTAACCATAACATCAATTATGTGAAATTATTTGAACTAAATGTTTTGATGAATTACATTTAGCCTACTTCTCAAACAATGAAATCAAGAAATATTCAGTAAGATTCAGTAAATAGCCAAAATAGGCTAATTGTCAATTATCTAAGACTTAGGCATATTAAGCCATTCTCTGGCACAAGTGAACCCTGCTGGTCAGGGTTTACCTTCTAGTCCATCGGTATAAAAACATAAATATACTGGATACCACTCAGACTTCACCGACTGTGAGTGCATACAGTATATGAGAATGGGAATCATAACTATTTGTGTGTGTGTGTGTGTGTGAGAGAGAGAGAGAGAAAATGTATGAGGGTTATTTGATAAAATATTAAATACCATGTCATCTGCAAGTATGATCAACTAAATTCCACTTTATTATATACAATTACATCCACAGAGGGACTTTATATAAAACAAAGATCTGTTCAATATCACATGAGAGATGGGTCTCATCCAAACAACTTAAAAAAACAAATCTCAAACAAACTGCCAAATATTGTCTGTGGCTCAAGTGGGCAGCTTATCACAATGATAATTATCTGTTTAAGGGGATGGTGTTATTTTTCCACTAACTCAGCTCACAGCAGCATTGATAGGCTACATTAAGCACTTTCTGCCCCCTTGAGGTCAGTGAGTGTAAATCTTATCCCGATGGCACATGTACCAGAGACTTTCTAATGAGGAGGCACAGCACTCAAAAAATCCTCCATAGAAATGCATGGGGTTAGTTTGTAACGCCAATATGGCTGTTGTCTACACATATCCCACCCCTTCCTCTGCAAAACGTCGACATGTGAATACATTGAGCCAATCATGTGGTGTGATGTGAATACATTGAGCCAATCATATGGTGTGTTGTGAAGACATCGTGCCAATCATGTGTTGTGAACTCGCCGCTGGAGCATAATTGGTGTGGTGAAGCCTTGCGCACGCGCATTTCTGCTGAATAGGATGCCCTATGAGTGCCCAAAAAGCGTTGCAATATGGCCGCCGAGTGGAGGGACTTGCCTAAAAGGACTTTGCATGTACTCACAAGATATGATCAGTGCCTGATATTATCACTTATAAGTAGGTACAGCAGTGTGCTTCCTGTCTCTGAAACACCTTGGATAGAGAACATTAAGTTCACACCTCCGTTTACATCCTCAGCCTATTGTATGGATTTAAATAACAGAGTTTTTTTTTTATCAATCTTCTCCCTGTGGAAGGGCATTCCTTTTGAAAACTTGTTTGCAGACCTCATTCTCACAGTACAGCTCCTAGTAGAGAACCAGAAAGGGAAAATATTTTGGTATTGTTTTCATCAGAAGACAAGTGTGTATACAAGGAAGCAATAACATAAGATAAGATGTTATGTTGTGTATACCAGGTGTAATTTATCGTCCTCAATCCAGCGGGCCCAGCCACGGCTTTTCTTCTCTCCCTCCTGAGTGCAGAACAGTCTATTCCCTTGCCATGTCACCAGTGACTGCAAAGTACAGAGACCATCATGATTATCTTGGTTTGAATGAAATTATTAATTCATGCATGCAAAAAAAAAGAACCGAACATATAAGAAAAGATATTCATTGTACCTTGCAGTGTCTATTGTCCAAGCCTTTGGTGAATTCTTCAAATTCTTGGCCCACTCTGAAGGAGAATGTGTAGTTTCTGAAGGTGGTGAGGGTCTTGATAATGTAGACATCCTCCTTCTGCTCTATTACTTTCCTCTGTTTTAGTCTCAAGGCGATTTTGCGCATGGCGATGCCAATCCCTGTGGGAAGAGGTACCATTAAAACCAGAGCAAAGGACACAAATCCTTTACCCATGTACTGATAAATGAAGAAACTCCCCAACACCACGAGCTGAAACTTAATCTCAATCATGATTTTTTAAAGTCACTTATATGCATTGCATTGCATCCATCATTCGGATGGACTGAGGGATTCTTCCAGGCCTATTTGGTTGTAATTTCATAATACTCAACAATAGTATTGCCATAGTAAAAAAACAAAACAATGTACAGTTGTTGTACAAGCTGTAATGTTCCGGAACATCTCCACAATTGATTTATAAGGAAAGAAAAACATTGTACGGTAATTGTGACGATGACAGTTGATGCTAATCTGGACTGCCTATACACTATTACACTATTTCTGTTACTCACATTAATTTACACACGTCACACATGTCCTTCTAGGATAACATAAATATGCTTTTAGACTTATCTATGATGTAATTGTTAAAGTTAGATTAAAATGTGAAATTTATAGTGCATAGTGCACATCTACTCAACATATCAAATAATGCATTTGTTAATGTAACTTTTTAATTTTTTTACCAATGCCGCATTTTGCATAGTAAATTCAAAGACAATGTGGCTGAGAATTTGTTTCTGTTCATTCTACTTTATACTAATGTATCAGGTAAACACATAATATATGCAAAACAAATTGTGCTCCAACATGATTTTACTCTTTACAAATTAAGCACGAAAACTATACTCACCCAATGCGATCATGTATCCATCAAAGTTGACATTGCTAATCAACTCCCAGGTCCCGCAAAGAATAGCTGGCATTTTTAATAAAATGTGTGCACAAGGGTAATCGAGACCACCACCTTACTAGGTTATTGCTGAATCTGATTCTCACTTTCAGTGTAAAGCCTTTTTATCTTCACCTAAGTGGGAGGTGCTTTGGATTGATTTATTGACACTGGTGGCTGTGGCCCCTGTCCAGGTGAACTTTTTTTACAACCAGGAAATAAACTTGTCTGACTTGTCTATGAACTGTTGTCAAGAAACATACGAATAGGAATATAGGAATCTTGCAAAGCATCTATATATGTACCCTGAGTAGAATGTTTTTTTTTTTTTTTTTTTTTAAATACAATTCAGTTTGGACAAATCTGCAGCAAATGTACTCCCAAAGTGTGACTTTGCATTTCTTTAAAGCGAAAACGCCAAATTTGCTTTCAGCTAATCTCAAAACGTGTAAGTTGACAAAAACTTGTTTTTGGCACACATCCTAACAACATGGTCTGACAGACCTGGCTAGCTCTAAATGAAAGATGTGTGTTTTTTTCCTGCAGATAAAGAAGTATAAGAATGGAATGAAATCTGTCAGCAACAAGCACAGGTCAAACAGCAACAAGCAATCTGGCTAGATGGGTCCTGTCACCTGCAGTGACAGGTGTGGAAAAATACAAGCACAGCACAAACCCCGACCCCCAAACATCCAGGGAAGCTGTTGTGAAATCTACCATTATCTTCACTGGTGTTTTGCCCATGGTTGTTCTCTTGTGATCTCATTTTATTCACCACCATTATGTTAGTTTCGCTCAGATAAACACATACTATTTTGCTAAGAGAAACACGAATGCATTTATGCAATTCAATGGAAAATGTGTATAAATGGACACTGATGAAGGGCCATTGTCTGGGGAGATCATATTTAAGTAGAATAAAGAGGGCATAGAATAAAGTAATCAAGTGTAAGTGGGTATAGGATAGTGTAATCAATGGTGATGGTCTGGAATAGGCCTGTCATTTACATGTCTTAGAGATAAGAAACATTTCTGCAATTTCTCAGCCATTCTCTATCTGCTTGATCAGACTTGGTGATAAGTCATGCTCATGTCACAACTTTGATAAGAGTATATTTGTGCACTGATCACTGATCAAATTGTTTCCAGTTTTAAAGGAGTTATCCTTTCACAGCAACACATCAACTTTTTGTTGTCCCCAGAGTTAGATAAGAGAATTATTAAAACTAGCCTATAGTTAAAAGGGAGCTTTAGTCTAACTAGTGTAACCCCCTTCCAGTGAATTACACTAAGCTAGGCTAACAGTGTCAAATTGGGGGAAGGATATGTATCCTCTTATCTTTTGGGGTTGATGGAAAATAAGCATAATTCCCAAAAAGTTGACTTGTTCCTTTAACCAAATTAAGCACAGATTTTTACATTCAATTCACAAATACATCTTAGTTATTAGTTCTTGGTTAGTTCTTAGTTAGTCAGACTAATCATTTTCATAGGGCTGTATAAAGTCAGTTCTAAATTCAAATGTAAATGATAATAATGTCTTAATGTCTATTATACATGTGATCATTATCATTGTTTGGCTCTGGAGAAAGAAGTCACAGTCAGGTCATTGTGCCTGTTCTTCAGCAATACATTTCCTTTACAGTTATATGCATTGTAAACAGAAACACTGAATTCAAACCACTTGACCAGAACACCAGTTATTCATTTCATAAAATACTTCATTCAGCAGACCTATAGCCTTAGACTTCCAGTCGTTTTCTTTGCTCTGTAGTAAACATAACACAAGGCAATTGTGACTCGAATACAGTCAAGTATTTCTGAGAGGTCCCATAAGGACCTTTTGGGTCTTCCGTCCCCTTCTCAGGTCTTCTGTCCCCTTCTCATGAAGTAGTGCTGTATCTCTGCAGGGGTGCAAGAGTGACCCCAGCGTTTTTCTTCTCACTCTCGGCACTGTAGAGGCCCCTCTCCTGGATGTAGCGGAGCACGGGGTCCGGCAGCAGGTAGCGGACACTCTGCCCGCGCCGCAGAGCCCGACGTACATGCGTGGCCGAGATGTCGTTGGTTACCCACTCGCGTGTAACAAAGATGTTTTTGCGGTTCTCCCATAGCACGTCTGACTGCTGGATGAAGCGCTCTGCGTCGCTGTCGCCCCTCGTGATGCAGACGATGCCGTAGCGGCTCACGATCTCAGCAATGTCTTCAGGTTTCCAGAGGTTGGGGACGCCAAAGGATTCCAGCACGTCTGCCCCACACAGCAGCTTCAGCTGGGGCATGTCTGAGGAGAAAACAGCAAATTCATTTCCATTTAAAGTGAACTGTTGGTCTTGCACAGTGCCAATAAAAAGTATTCACCCACCTTGGATATTTCCCCTTTTACTGCTTTTCTAAATGGAATATTGATCCATTTAAATTGGTCTTTTTTTACAATAATTTACAAAAAATCCCTCTTTAATGTTAAAATGAAAGCAAATTTCTACAACCCCAAATCAGAAAAAGTTAAAATGGAAATAAAAAACAGAATGTGATGATAAACAAATCCCGTAAACCCATATTTAGCTGCAAGGACATAGACAACATATCAAATGTTGAAAATGAAAAATGGAACAAATGGAAAATATATGTTCATTTTACATTTGATGCCAGCAACATCAAATGATGACAGCAACAATATATATTTACCACTGTGCTGCTTCACCTTTTGACAAATGCTTCACATTTGACAACATTCTGTAAATGAACTAAGGATACCAATTGCTAGAGTTTTGAGAATGAATTGTTATCCCATTCCAGCACGGTATAGGATTTCAGCTGCTTAACAGTATGGGGTGTTTTTCATTCCATAACGCACCAAATTTGAAAGGTCTAGACTTCAGGCAGGCCATTTTAGCACCTTTATCCCCTTTCTCTATGGAGAAATACTGTTTAAATATGTTCAGAATTTTGCCAATGTTTTATTGAAATATTCAAGGTCTTCCCTGAAAAAGACATTGCATAGATGGTAGTATATGTTGCTCAAAAACTGTAACATCATTCAGAATTGATTGTGCCATGCCAGATGTGCAAGATGCCCATGCTGTAGGCACTAATGCACCTCCACACCGTCATAGATTCTGAGTTTTGAACTGGATAAGTTGAAAATGGCCTGAGTGCAGTGAATTTTTAGTATAGTAATATAAAGACACCTGTGTCTGAAAGGTCCAGTTACTGGTCAATCAGTCAGTCAATCAATCTCCTGGCTATAATTCCACCATGAAGGCAAAAGAACACTCCAAACAACTCAGAGAAAAGGTTATTGAAAAGTGAGGGGACGGATACAAAAATACAAAATAAAATTTGAATCACTGAACATCCCCTGGAGTTCAGTGAAATCCATTACTAAGGAATTTAAGGAATGTAAGGAATATGGCAAACGTGCAAATCTACCAAGAGCAGGTCATCACCACAAATGGATTGACCATTCAAGAAGAAAAGTGATGGGGGGGAGGCCACCAAGGCACCCTTCAGGTTTCAGAAGAAATACTTGTTAGTAAAACCTGCTGTTAGAACTAAAACATGGTGAAGCAGCTTTTAGTTGCTTCACAGTTAAGCTCTGGAACCAACTTTCAGATGACATCTAAGTTGCCCCAACTGTAGCCAATTTCAAATCTAGACTTAAGACCAAACTTTTCTCAGATGCTTTCTGCTAACTGGTGAAATGCTCATTGCCCATTTCACAGAGCACTCTTCAGGTGAGTACTATTGTTCCTTGTAGTACTATTGCGGTCCTTAATGGATTTTGTGAAGTACAACCCCAAAAAAGAAAAAGTTGGGACGTTGTGTAAAATGTGAATAAAAACAGAATGTAATAATCTGCAACTTTCTTAAACTCATATTTCGTTGCAAAAAGGACACAGACAACATATCAAATGTTGAAAATGACAAATTTGACCATTTCATGGAAAATGTATGTTAATTTCGAATTTGATACCAGCAACATGTTTCAAAAAAAGTTGGGACAGGGCTAACAAAATGCTAGAAAAGTTGTGTAATGATAAAGAAAACAAAACAAGGAATATTTCACAACTAATTAAGGTAACTGGCAACACGATTGGATATGAAAAAGAGCATCCCAGAGAGGCAGGGTCCCTTAGAAGTAAAGATGCAGGGGTATTCTTCACTCTGTGTAAACCTGTGTGCACAAATGATGAAACAATATATTTTTTACTGTTTCTTAAGATGCAATTGTGAAGTATTTGGGGAGTTCATCATCTACAGGACATAATTATTAAAACATTTAGAGAATCCAGAGAAATCTTAGCAAACAAGGGAAAGAGCTGAAAAACAAATTGAATGGCCATGGTCTTTTGGACCTCAGATGGCACTGCATCAACACCAGACCTGTTTCCAGACCTGTCATTGTTGGGGCCCAGGAAAACCTCTGATGACTATTGTCTATGTGCACAATTTGATATTCAATTCAAAACTGCAGCCAAGATTGTAACAGTCAAAACAGCCAACATTGTATTGAGACAGGATACAGAAAATACCACCGTCTTATCTGGGCCTAAAATGGACTGAGGTAACATGGAAAAAGGCCCTGTGTTTATACCAATCAAAATTTGCCATTTTTTTGAAAATCATGGACTCATCTGGGCTAAAGAGGAGAGGGCCTATTCAAGTATCCAACCTATCCAACTTGTTTTAGTGTTTAGTTCAAAACCCAACATCTATGATGGTGTGGAGGAGCATTAGTGCCTACAGCATGGTCATCTTGTACATTTGGCAAAGCACAATCAATTCTGAATGATGTATACAGGTTTTGAGCAACATATACTCCCATCCAGGCAATGTATTTTCCAGGGAAGACCTTGAATATTTCAGGAAAACAATGGCAAAATTAATTCTGCACATATTGAAATAGTATTTCTCCACAGAGGAAGAGTCCAGGTGCTAAAATGGCCTGTCTGCAGTCCAGATTTGTCAAATTAGGTGCATAATGGAATGACTAAAAATACCCCATGCTGTTGAGCAACTGAAATCCTACTGTATATCGGGACGAAGGGGAGTAATGGGACAACATTTCACTCTTAAAACTCTAGTAACTGGTCTCCTCAGTTCCTAAACATTTACAATATTTTGTTAATTGAAGAGTTGAAGCAGCACAGTGGTAAACATGCTCCTGTCCCAACTTTTTTTGAAACATGCTGCTGGCATCAAATTCAAAATTTACATATATTTTCCAATTTCCAAATAGTCCAAATTTTCATTTTCAACATTTGATATATTGTCTATGTCCTTTTTGCTGATAAATATTGGTTTACGAGACTTGTATATTATCACATTCTGTTTTTATTTGCAATTTACACAATGTCCCAACTTTTTCTGTTTTGGGGTTGTAGTTACCCTGTCATTCGACACAGAATAGAAAGAACGGGCATAGTCACTGAGGGTGTAATGACTATCTTGGGTGTTACCGCTCTACCAGGCTTCTCTGAAGCACTTTTCAGTTGTTAACTACTTTACTTGGGTGTTAACTACTACACTATTGGAATTATTGGGCCCTATCTGTCAGGCATTTTGGCCCTGAAAGGAAAGGTGTGTGCGCACAGGGCTACTTCAGGAATAATTAAGAGTGCTGCTGTTCAATGGGTGTTTGACTAGTATAGGATCATTATCACGGAGATACCAATTTTGAATCTGGGAAAGTCTTTTAGCTGAAATTTTAATTGATTCTGACCCATGGGTTATGTGTATTTGTGTCACATCATCCTGGGTGTGATTTTGTGCTGCTTTGAGATTGTCTGTTAAAGGCAATCTTTGTAACATGTCTGAGTCCCTACCTGAACTAGTATTTGGCATAGTCCGAAATTCTGTGGTTTGTGGATTATCATTACCCAATTCACAGAGCACTCTTTGAGGTGAGTACTATTGTTCCTTGTAGTACTATTGCTGTCCATAGCTGGGCAAAGGGGGATTCTGTGAAGTAGTTGCCTTGTCATTCTAAACAGAATTGACAGAACGGGCATAGTCTGAGAGTATAATGGGTCGTTCTTTATGGCTCGGGCGTTACAGCTCTACTGAACCTCTGAGTGTTAACTAGGGGTGAACGATTTTGGAAAAAAATCTAATTGCGATTTTTCTCACCAATATTGCGATGCGATTATTTTTAAGCTCTTTATCTTCTGTCTTATTCAACAAAGACAAGCAATTTATTATTCTATAGTATGACCAACACAAAATTAGATAAGTTAAACATAAACTGTTCTTTCCTGGAGCCTAGGCCTATGTTATGATGGCATTAGGTCATTGAATAAGATTGATGAATGAAATATTTTTTATTTAACTATTTTAATCACATTAGTAGACCTATATTTGTTGAACTTCCAGCCTTGTAAACATGATGAAAACATTATTCTTATACGCGTTTCTATTTTGTTTCTATTTACAATTTCATGTAGATATGATCTTCTTTCGTTAGTTAACAGTTAGGTCTACATGCAGTGGCACTGACACGGCTTCTCCTTGTCCTGTGCTCTCCATACGCACACGCACACGCACATACACACACCCGCTCCTCTCCTCTGTAGGCTACTTGCACGTGAATCGGAACAAACTACTGTAGATTGTTGCAGCGCAAATAAATGCGGCCGAATGACTGTTCCGCTCAGTGTTAACTGAAGGTTAGCATCATCAACACCGCAGCGCAATACGCATGCATGCAAATTAACTAGTTTGTTCATATCACAACAAAGCCACTCGCGGAGACAAAACTCTTTAAACGGGCAAAGTTATCAGCAGTTAGCAGCATGTAGCCTAGAGCCTTAGCTGGTAAGCTAATGTTAGAACAGCTGGCTTTTTGGTGGTTAGCTGTGTCAACTACTTGCGGATAACATTATGCATCAATGCATTACCTGTGAGATGAATTGTTTGTGCCGCCAACCCCCTTGGATATCGCAAATCATTGTACTCCAGTAAACAAAGTCCCCAGTGCACAGGTGAATGGCTGCTGTGCAGCTTAAACAGTCGTGGATTTTTAATCGTCAGCTGGACAAGTGAACGAAGTTACCAGCCAGAGTAGCAGCACAGGGGAATTATGAACTAGAACCAGGGACATGGCAGGTTTGAGCAAAAGGTAATGAAGAGGTTTATTTTTAACCAAAGTAGCTCTACTGATCAGACCTAGGGGTGTGACTTTCGAAACCGACGTCTCGAATCAGTGTCGAGGCTTCGAAGCGCAAGTGTTTCGAAACACTGCTTCGAAACGTGGTTCAAAACAGCCATGTCATGTGATCACTGCTTCGAAACATCGTTCAAAATCCCCATGTCATGTGACCAAAGTTAAGTGAACCTTCGGTGCATTTCACCGGTGTCGGCAGGCGTGCCCGCGCGTTCAATTAACAGTGTAGCTTTCTCTTATGCAATAACCATGATGGTGTAGTGGTTAGTGAGGGTGTCTTTTGCACGGTAGCCCAGGCTGCTCAAATGTTGTTCGATCCCCGTTTGATTTGTAAGGTATTGTTTCAGATCGTATCTGTTTATGTTTTCTTACTTCACCATTAACCACACAGTTTCAACTAAACTCTCAGAATGGTCAAAAATCGAGAGTTTTTATAAGAAGAAAGTGATTTAGAGAACACATAGTGGCAGCAATAAGACTCCCTTTATTGTGACTTCATGTGGTCTCCCATCCAGTAATTGACCAAGGGCATACTGCTTAGCTTTTGACAAAGACTGAACACAGGTAACACAGTGAGCCACAAACTTTAAAGACTGCATCTCTAATACGAAGCATTTGACAGATTTGTTTCACCCTAAACAGCTCTGAGGTGTCGGAATTGTTTCAAAGCTTCGGAACAATTCGGCACAATTGCTTCGAACGTTTCAGTGTTTCATAAAGCCTCGCTTTGCCCATCCCTAATCAGACCTTTCTTGACACTGTTAGCTGGTCCTCTTGTTTACGTTTTTTGCTTCTTCAGTGGTGGATGTGAAGAGTCGGTGGCGTGTCGGCAAGCGCAAGTATAAATGCGTTTTGGTGACGTCACATATTACGAAGCGTAATCGCAGCCTTTGCGGTTTGAAAATCGCGTTTCATCATATCGCGATATTATCGCAAATGCAATAAATCGTTCAGCCCTAGTGTTAACTAGTGTTAAATATGTCTCATTCGAATTCCATGCCATCACAGTGATCGCCCCAGCAAAACTCTACGTGCTGGTCATCTACCGCCCTCCAGGCCAACTAGGCGACTTTATTGACGAACTTGACACTCTGCTATCCTCCATCCCTGAGCATGACTGTCCGCTTCTTGTTCTCGGTGATATGAACATCCACTTAGATGCCCCAGGCTCAGCGGACTTTTTGGCCCTGGTCCACTCCTTTGACCTCGAACTGGTTCAAAGCCCACCGACTCACAAAGCTGGCAAAGAGCTTGACTTGATCTTCACTCGGAACTGCAGCACAGACACCCTCATGGTGACGCCTCTCCATCTTTCTGACCACTTCTTCATCCAGTTCAACGTCAGCCTGTCAGAACAGCCTCCGGCTCCTCAGCCAATGGTCACGTTCTGCCGCAACATCCGGAACCTGTCTCCAACGCACTTCTCCTCTGTGGTTGCCTCCGGTCTACCTCCACTCAACACCTTCTCCTCTCTGGAGGTTAATGAAGCCACTGACTCGCTCTGCTCCACACTGACCTCGTGTCTAGGCGAGCTGTGCCCTCTTACCACAAGGCCAGCTCGATCCAAACATTCTCATCCATGGCTAAATGATACCCTCCGATCGCAGCGCACCAAACTCAGAGCCGCGGAGAGGAAATGGCACAAATCCAAACTAGCTGACGACCTCAAAAACTACCAGACACTCCTGACCTCCTTCTCAGCCAGCATCACTGCTGCTAAGACTGCTTTCTACAATGACAAAATCAACAGCGCTACAGACACTCGAAAACTTTTCTCAACCTTCAAATCGCTACTCAACCCTCAGCTGCCTCCTCCTCCATCCAGCCTTACTGCAGATACCCTCGCCTCATTTTTTACAAACAAAGTGGCGGCAATCAGCAGTCAATTCTCTACATGCCCACTCAACGCATCTGACTCAGATACCGCACTCCTACAACCTCTAGGGACTGCTGGAACATCTTTTTCCGCATTCACGCCTCTCTCCGAGAGTGAAGTATCTAGACTCCTGACATGCAGCCGTCCTACCACATGCTCGCTGGACCCTATACCTACGAGTCTACTTCAGTCCATCAGCCCGACCATCTCTCCAGCTATCACACATGTGATCAATGCCTCGCTAACCTCCGGCACATTTCCAACAGCGTTCAAAATGGCCCCGGTAACACCGTTACTTAAGAAAGCTTCTCTCAACCCTGCTCAAGTCGAGAACTACCGCCCTGTCTCACTCCTGCCTTTCCTATCCAAAGGCATTGAACGAGCAGTCTCCAAACAGGTCTCTGACTTCCTTTCACAGAACAACCTTCTGGATCCAAATCAGTCTGGGTTCAAAAGCGGCCACTCTACCGAAACGGCTCTGTTGTCTGTAACAGAAGCCTTAAAAGAAGCCAGGGCGACCGTTCGGTCATCAGTACTCATTCTGCTTGACTTATCGGCTGCCTTTGACACAGTTAATCACCGCATCCTTCTCTCTAAACTCGCTAACATGGGAATCTCCGGTTCTGCTCTCTCCTGGTTTGAATCCTACCTCACAGGACGCTCGTTTAACGCATCATGGCTTGGTCAGATATCTGCACCTCACCATCTCACCACAGGGGTCCCCCAGGGCTCAGTGCTGGGGCCCCTTCTCTTTGCTATCTACACCACCTCCTTGGGACAGATTATCTGTTCGCATAGCTTCTCATACCACTGCTATGCAGACGACACACAGCTCTATCTGTCCTTTCCACCTGATGACCCCTTGGTTTCAGCACGGATCTCGGATTGCCTCTCAGACATAGCTACATGGATGAAGGCACATCACCTCCAGCTGAACCTCTCAAAGACTGAACTGCTGGTCCTCCCAGCTAAACCTACCATACATCACGACATCAACATCAAATTGGACTCCCTGTCTGTTTCACCTACCAGGACTGCAAAAAATCTAGGAGTTGTTCTCGACAACCAACTAAACTTCTCAGATCATGTTGCCTCAGTCGCCCGGTCATGCCGTTTCGCACTCTACAACATACGGAAAATCAGGACTTACTTGACTCAAGATGCTACCCAACTTCTGGTTCAGGCAATAGTCATCTCACGACTCGACTACTGCAATGCCCTCCTGACAGGTCTCCCAGCCTGCGCAGTGAAACCACTTCAGATGATCCAGAACGCGGCCGCGCGCCTGGTCTACAACCAACCCAAAAGGGCACGTTACCCCGCTGCTCATCCAGCTACACTGGCTACCTATGGCGGCCCGCATCAAATTCAAGGCTCTAACGCTTGCCTACAAAGTAGTCTCCGGTTCTGCTCCCACCTACTTGAATGCCCTCATACAGACATACTCTACCTCCAGACCGCTACGCTCCTCAGACGAACGACGTCTAGCTCTACCACCGGTACGCTCAAGCCAATCCAAACTTTTCTCATCTGTTGTTCCTCGTTGGTGGAACACACTGCCAGCTCCTACAAGGGCAGAGACATCCTTCTCCATTTTCAGAAAACTCCTGAAGACCCAGCTCTTTAGAGAACATCTCCTCTCATAGCAACACTTACAACAAGTCTTACTGATCCTAGCACTCACCAGCCGTCTCAAACTGACAAGTAACTGTTAAAAACAGCACTCACTGATGCACTTATTCTTACTGTACTCTAATGTTTTTAAATTGTCCCCTAATGTTTTAAATTGTCCTAAAATTGTTGAGAACTGCTCTAAAACTTAAACTGTTTACTATGTTGTTAGTCGCTTTGGCTAAAAAGCGTCAGCCAAATGTAATGTAATGTAATGTAATGTAATGTAATTTACTGTCCAGCAAGACAATGAGCCGAAGCATACAATGAAAACTACACAGAAATTATTTTAAGACAACAAGGTAAATGTTCTGAGTGGCTGAGTGGCCGAGTCAAAGTCCAGACCTCAATCCTATAGAAAATCTGTGGCTGTACTTAAAAAGGGTTATTCACACCCAATCCCCTTCCAGCCTGAGAGAGCTTGAGCAGTTTTGCGAAGAAAAATTGAGTAAAATTGCAGTATCCAGATGTGCAAGCCTAATTGAGACCTATCTACACAGGCTCCATGCTTTAATTGTGGCCAAAGGTGCATCTGCTAAATAATTTAAGGGGGTGAATATTTATGCAATCACTTATTTTGCATTACATATCTTTAATTAATTAACATTACTTTGTAGAAATCTGTGTTTACTTTGACATTAAAGAGGAGATTTTTGTAAATTATGGTAAAAAAGGGCAAAATTCCATTTATAAAAGCTGTAAAAGGGAAAATATCCAAGGGGGGTGATTACTTTTTATAGCCACTGTATGTATCTTGCTATGGTTATATCACCGTTTGGCTAAATCATATATGGTGCAGGATGGATTTATGGACGGCGGCCTCTCATTCCTTATTTAAACCCCTCTTACTAAATACAATATGTTTTCATTTAAGGTCACAATATGCTTCTTGTAAGTGAACGTTATGCAATACAATGTAGCAATGTAGCAAACGCACACCCTGTACCCATTGTAAGGTCATTAGGACACTGCATTGTCAGTGCCCTAATTTCACATAGCACCAGACAGGTTACACATGGGGTAATAAACACTTGGTCCAGAACGATGTCACTATGCACTGTATTTTACATAAACAACTTATGCAAGCAATAGTAATTATGACAGCGGGGCTTGATCACCTTTTCTTGTTGAACAACCAGAGGAGCCCTGAACCATACACTCAGGTTCCTCTAGTCGTTTTCTTTTAAAAGACTTTACCGTGTCCACCTCATCATCGTTCTGCAGCGTAGTTAACAACTCCGAATGGTGATGCCTGGAAGAATCCAAAAGCGACACAGCATCAGATAGATGATGTGGCTCTGTGTCTCACCTTTTTACACAAATTTGCATCACTTCTTCATCACATGGAATTACAGATAAGATTTATAAGCACACTGAGGTAAAATGACTACAAATTGCTCTGTGGTCCAGGACAGTGCACAGTGAAAAAGTAAGAAAAGTTTACAGGCATTTTTTGCCAGGATTGTGCATGCTTTGTAGTCTAGATCACTAGTTCTAGACTAAAACTTGTTCCCGCTCCTTTTGGCTAAACACAGTTGTAACGATCAGACTTTTAAATTCTAACTATTACCATTAAACACGGGTACAAATTGAATTGGCTCTAGATAAATAATAATGCTTTTCACTGACATCGGAGTAGACACCACACATACAGTTAACAGGTAGACTTTATGTGAGCAGAAATACGCTTGAAAACAAACAAACACTTATTCCCACACAGTTCATATCGCAAACAACGCAACCAAAATGTCCACGCAGCCTACGCACTTCATGCGCTCTCACAGTCCATCCAAACGAAAATTAACAGAGACTCCAAGAGACTCCGACATAAATCCACCGCAAAGAAGAAAACAGTCTGAATAATCCACGTCCAGTGCAACCCATGTACTCCACAAAGAAAACGTTCAATCCGACGAGGCTTTCGGATAGATGCAAAACAAAAAATAGGATCCTTCTTACCGGATCTCAGCGACTCGCCAACGGCGATCTGCAAGCTCAGTCTTGTCTCTCCGGTATGTCTGTGGTTCCCACCTAGAACCACCTTTCGTTGGGATATATTATTTTCACACAAAGTTTGTCCAGGTCTCACGTAGACTCCCTGGGTAGGCCTTCTGTCCCAAGAAAAGAAAAAAACCCCTGGCCCTCGCGCACCTCCGCGTTTTAAACTTGAATCATATCAGCTGACGCTTGACAGGTCGCTTGCGTCATCTGACAGTTACCATCAGCTGATCCGAGCTAAGACGTACAACATAATTCAAAGGGCGTTCACGATAGGGCTACAGACTTACATAACATGGAAAAATATAACGGAGAACACTTTTATGTTGGTTATTATTTCATAACACAGACTTAAGAAAAGTGAATCCTAAAATTATGTGGCAGTGCTACACAGTTTGTACAAATGATCCATGAATAGTACTTCTATCACTTTTGCAGACAACAATGGCAACAATTGGCAACAACAGTGTATACAAATGAAATTCTTAGAGTTACAGAGTTCTTTCTATGTGTTGTTCACGATAACAATATCGGCTGCAGACATGTTCAAGTGCTCACAAAAACAATGGGTGATCTCTTGGCACCACACACCCACTGAATAATAACAGTACCCAAAGCCAGCAGGTGTTGCTGGCATACAATCACAGAGCAACAGTTTTTGTGCATTGAAACACCATCTCACAAGTCACATCTGCTAAAAAGAAAGCCTTACCTCACAACTTTCGCCGTCTCCACCCACTCAGATTGCTGGCTCTCCCAGTCGTTGACACGGATCCAGCCTGAGCTCTCTGTGGCCAGCCGGGCCATCTGCACCCTGTGATGGGCCTCAATCAGACCCTTCTTCTTGTACGCATCCCCAACTGGAGAAATTAAACCTTGCACGACCTTGTACTTGCCTGAGATGGGAGCAAACCAAAGAAGCACAGGTCTATGAATTGTTTAGATCTATGATCTTGCATGTGAATATACTGCAGTAGTGGCAGCTTTTAGTTAACCTGACTTTCGCCTGATGAATTTTGTTCCGCCTAGCTCCACTCACATCCATCTGGGATCGCTTCCGTTGGGAGTGATTTCGGCACCAGATTTTATGGTAGATCCAATCAGGACGCAGGGCGGGAGTTTCATAGTTGTGACGTAGCAGAGAAGCGACTGTGAGACTGTTTTGATTCAGACAACGCATCGAGGAAGCAAGCGTCTCGGGTTGGCTTCGATGTGAGTGGTTGAAGTAGCACATCAATAAAGATGACGGACAAGTGGCTTATCCAATCATATGCAAGGATTTTTTATAAGGCCCAGCCTTCTGAAATACCTCTCCAATGGAGCGATCCCAGATGGACGAGTGGAGCTAGGCGAAGCGAAATTCATCTGGCGAGAGTCAAGTTAGCTTTTAGTAGTGGCAAGGCAATTGCGTCCTTTCTCTTGTGACAGTCAATTGATTTATAGTCCCATTCAAAAACAAATACATAGCGAATGTAATGAAATCAATCTAAGGTATCAAAGACATAGTGTAAATACCTGTGTCCTCAAGGTGGTCCCGAGCCAGCTCAAACATTCTCAAGTGCATATTGGTAATGGGGTTGAATGAACCACAAGCCAGCAGGACAATTTTGATTCTCTCCATTGGCT
The DNA here is from genome assembly GCF_018492685.1 of Alosa sapidissima. Taxonomy (NCBI): domain Eukaryota; kingdom Metazoa; phylum Chordata; class Actinopteri; order Clupeiformes; family Clupeidae; genus Alosa; species Alosa sapidissima. The sequence continues at coordinate 29,331,966 of NC_055963.1, forward strand.
CCATCGTGCAGATTTAGGCACTAGGAAGACCTAAAAAAAAACACACAAAAAGCTCATCCTGACATTTTTCAATGCATGCACACAATAAAACTCATTAATTATTACACAATCCCCGACACAGCCCGGACTTCAGCAGCTGAATTTTCTGATTGGTTGACAATTGTGGAACAAACGTAACCTGTCGACAGTTTTGAGCGCGCACACAGATGAAGTTGAGCGAGCGCGACAGATATCTCCTGAGTGAGCGAGCCATAGCAAGCGGAGGAACAGTTTATGTGAGCACATACAGTGAAACTGAAAGAAAAGGGGCTGATGTTGCACATACATATTAATATTAGAAAACAGGCAAAGACATTTGTGGAGCACAACATAGATTCCTGTTTGCTCAACTACATGTTTTTTGTGCTCGAGTTTCATTTTTCCTCAAAATATAATTTGTGTGCTCGCTCAAAATATTTTTCTGCGCTCAAATTGTGCTACTGGTCGCTCATAAAAGTGGAACAAATGTAACTCCTAGTCCATACCACAGCAGTTTCAGGATGAAATCTTATCATGATCACCACCAGGGCGCACTGTAGAGCTAAAACTAAAGGTCCCCATGAAAGGAAAAAAGAAACAAGACACTTCTCCAAAGTGTAGGCTTCAGTAACTACAGGATACCATGTCAAGAACTTCACTAAATGATTCGACGTTAACCTTTGCGTTTCTAGCAACTTGTAGCTGAGGCCAAGGCATTTTAGTAATCGAGGATATTTGGTTACACTGGTCGTTTCATAGACAGTAAAAGTCTAGAGTGATTTAGCGCCAGGTTCTTCACAAACGTGCGGTGTAGTGTCAGGCCGCACCCCGACCCAGTCACGAACGGCTCTGCTCACTGGGAGCCGGGGGGCCCGACTACTCCAGACTAACCGAAGCACTTATGAGGCGCATGGGTATCAGGGAGGTGTTCTGACGAGGCGTTCAGTCACAAGCCCGCTATGGTAGCTTTGCGCCAGCGGCTCCTCAGCCAAGCGCACGAACCAAATGTCTGAACCTGTTCCTCTCGCACATTGCAACACGGGTAGGGTAAAACTAACCTGTCTCGCGGCGGTCAAGCACAGTTGGCAGTAGGTTGTTAAACAACGAATCCCAAAAAGTAACATCCTCTTACTTTGGGACACTCACTTTTTGAAGAATAACTTGGGACACTAAACTGCACGTATATCTGTAAGATTATTGTATTTCAGGGGAAAGGGATAAACCAGGTAAATCGTTTTATTTGCAAAGCACAACTCACCGTGGTACACCATTTGTACTCTTCCTCAATGCAATAAAGATTATTCTTATTGGACACACTCTGCTGTATAGATCAATCGGATTGGTTTTCACGTTTAAAACTTCCATACGTTCTCAAAGTCATGTGTGCATGACTGTCGCTACAACCCTTCAAAACGACATTGACCGGAATTCTTCCAACCTATCCGCACTATTTGTGGTCAGTGCAAAGCTAGCATTTTCATTTCACAACGAAACAGTCAAGAAAGGTCTGGAGGTAAGTGCATTGTTATCAGTGACATGTCTTATTTGATTGTGTTTTTCCACGTTTGATACAAGTTCCACGTTTGATACAATTTGACATGAACTAAGCCCTATGAATTTATAAAGCTATCTTTCACTTTCTGAACTCAGTCTGGCAAAGCTAGGTATTTAGCTAGTTAGCTAACGCTAGCTAGATCAACTGGTTAAGGATGTATCCTGGTAGTAACAACACTGAGTTCAGACCTCGGTTCGTTCAACTTCCCACTCCCAGAAGCAAAGATAACGTTGTGATTGTATATTTAAAATACTGTAAGCTCCCCAGCTTCCTCATCAACCCCATTGCAATGCATGTGTCCTTCAAAATCTGTTTACTTATAAACATGTGACTTGACAGTAAATTGGACTAACATTATTCTAGCAGTGTTATCATAACTGTCATTCATGTAGACCTAATGTTGGTGGTATTTGGCCTACTTCTCTTTCCCAAAATGATCCTGTGCGAACTAGCCAGCAAGCTAAAGCAATGAAGGAAGCTGTTTAGGATCGACATATCACCTTGCATTGTCTCATCAGTTGTCCACTACGTGTGTGTAGGTGCAAGCATAACAAAAATGGCCTCTCGTGGGAAATCGGAAACCAGTAAACTGAAGCAGAACATGGAGGAACAGCTGGATCGGTTAATGCAACAGCTTCAGGATCTGGAGGAATGCAGGTTAACTTCTTTAGTCAACTAGATGATGTCCAGCTGCATGCCAATAAATTAATGTAATAGTATTATACAAATTTAACACTGTATTTTCATTCACCAGAGAAGATCTTGATGACACAGAATATGAGGAAACCAAGAGTGAAACGCTGGAACAGCTAAATGAGTTTAACGAGTCACTGATGAAGCTCATGTCTGGAAACATGACCTTAGTTGATGAGCTTGGGGGAATGCAACTGGTAAGTGTCAAATACTACAATGTACTGGAAATATCCATATTGAAGAAGAGTTATCACAGACTGATCGAGGGTACATATCCTTGGTTTACCAGGCAATACAAGCTGCCATCAGCCAGGCATTCAAGACTCCTGAAGTGATCAGACTTTTTGCAAAGAAGCAGCCCGGGCAACTGAGGACAAGGCTGGCTGAGGTAGGATGAAACAGATGTTTTACCACCATGTTTTACCCATGTAGACAAATTACAAACTAATACACTACAGGCCTACTAACTATATGAGTTTGTGTCCCTCATAGATGGACCGTGATGTGATTGTGGGAAAGCTTTCACGGGATGTCTACACACAGCAGAAAGTTGAGATCCTCTCAGCCTTGAGGAAACTGGGGGAGAAGGTGACTACGTTTATCATAGTCACTGATGTTGCGATGCACACAGCAGAGTTGCTATACTATACCTGCCAGAAGTTTTGACTGCTATTAGTTACACACTCTTGGATACATTTTCTCTGTCTCTCTCAAAGCTCACTGCAGAGGATGAGACTTTCCTAGTAACCAATGCCAGCGCCACACTCAGCCAGTTTGAAAAGGTCACTGCCAACCTGGGTAAGTTGGTCTGGAGCTCTTTGTGGTATCCATATCGAGACTGAGACTGTGTTGATTTGTAAGCAAAGGTCTGACTGACTTGACTCAGTAAATCTCCGCTGGTGGAATTCTCTCTTTTGGCTGAATAACACAGCGTCTTCAGGGTCTTCCACCTGTATTTCACTTGTTCAGATGTATGTCGATAGCCAGCCGCATTAAGTTTTTTACAAATCCTTTTAAAAACGTCGCTATTACGACATTTTCTCCCGTCGATGAACTCCATGACATTTGCATGATTGCAAGACATAAGTTTGTCTCCTCGTCTTTTCAAAAGTGTGCGCGTTGTTTCGCCATGATTAGGAAAGTGCGCGAGAGGCAATTGCTTCATTTTATCCTAATTCTGTGCGAATTGAACATGCGCAGGCCTTTAAAAAACTTCCTTCTGGGAGCATATTCCGTTTAATACAGGCATATGCTAGGGTGTGCAAATGGTTTATTAGTAAACCGAATATGGCCTTTTTCGGTTTATTTCAATCAGAATAAGGTGTTTACAAGACACGCAAATTCGGTTTATTCCCAATAAACTTGATTCGAAACCGTTTATTGGCTGCATGGAACCATGCTCATAGACCTATTTTGTCTGGTAGGGAATGCCAAAGCTGTTTATCCCCATTGACTATGATTGAAACAGTCTATATGATTTGTCTACCATTTCTTATCATTTTGTTACTGATGATTCTCTCCTAGGATCTGAAGACAAGATAATGGCATTGGCGAGTTCTGGTGTGGAGAAAACCAAGACATAACTACTTCACTTGCTGGGAATTCTAGTGATTTTGTTTGTTTGTTTTTGTACAGATTATAAGTTTTTTTATTATTATTATTTTTTAAGGCAGTGACTGTTGAACCCAAGTCTGGTTAGAACAAGTTTGGGGTTTATATTTGACCAAGCTAGCTAAATAAGATGACAAACAATTTGCTTGGCCATGTGCTTGTGAAACACAGTTTTTAAGTCAACCAGCTTAGGATGAAATAACTACGATCAAGTAACCTAATTGTGATGTACTTTAAATTGTTGCTGACTAACTGTCAATATATATTTACCCCTTTCTCTACCTAAATTTTGTTAGGTAAACATTTCGTTGTCATTTCCAGATATGTGGTCCAACAGTACTGCCCAGTCCATTTTGAAAAGGATAACAATTCCTGCCTGTTTTATATTGAATGTGAAGTGCCATCAAACCATATAGTATATTCACCAGCTTTATTGCTGGTCTAGATGATAAACCATGATGATATTGAGTTTGTATATCTAATTCTTACAGTCTTTTTGATGCATGCAAAGACATGATTGTGTATTAGATTCCTGTAGGTACAACAATGAAAGTTTACATTGCTGCTTAAAGGTATGCCTTAGGCATACAGATGCAAGAGTAGCACACACAAATAGCACTTTGTATGTGTATTTTTTTCATCTTTTTTGTTTGAAATCATGAAAAGGCATTGCATTTAATTACTTGTCCAAGAAGGTCTATGATTTGAGTAGGATCAATGAGTGACCACATTCTGAAACATTGTACTTGATAATCTGCTATACTGCATTTCATGCACAGACATGTGCAACATTCTTTGATATTGTTGTTTGTGATATGAGACGGTGACATTTTACTTGGTTACCGAAGTTTTATGCATATCATATTTATACACTTTCAAAACATCACTATGTTTGGTGATTTTTGTTCTCACTATTTGTAACGTTAGTGCATTAAATGGACTATAAATTAATTAGTTAGCTGTACTAGGATAGCAACTAGAAAACAATCCGGTAATTTCCAAAAATGAATAGTGAAAGGACCAGAGAGGTCATGACTTAGAACTAGGATATTGCATTCCTTGGGTTATCAGCTAGAGAGGGCCATAGAGGTCAAAGGGATAGTTTTATCAACGAAGATTGTGCACTGTCAGCAAAGCCCTAAATGCCATGTGTAGAAGACATCTTTATTGCTGCAGGGTTTTTTTTTTTTTCTTATTGCAGTTGTTCCCATTTCCAACACCTGGGGGCACTATAGCTCTTTACAACAACATAAATTAGATTTGCACAATGGATATTTAGACATACATGGACATACAGTATCATTTGTTGTACTGTTTTATTAGCTACTTACCAGAAACGTAACAAAATAATTGAAATATTGAGAGACTGTTCCCCCGCCCCTCCCTCCATTCTGGTATACTGCCATTTTTGTACATCTTCAGTTTATCAGTGAATGTACCAATCCATGCCTATCCTAACAGTGTTGCCAACATGTATGTTGCAGTTATAACAATCACAGTAGGTTAAGTACTAAATTCCTGGACTGTACCATAGAAAGAAACATTTTGCAAGCTTTGCAAGAGCATTTTAAGGGAAAAGACATGACGCTGAGTCAGAGACCACTTTGTATCCCATCTCGACTTCCTTTATTTTTGTTCATGAGCAAGCATAAACTTCACCATCATTTGCCTTTGAATGGTAGAAGAGTGAGTGCAGCCCTGACAAGCACAAAGGGAGCATCCAACAATTCTAAAAACATCCATTCTTTGTGCCTTCTGTTTTTAAGAGCAAAATAAAATGAAAAGAAAAAGGTAGGCAGATGACACTGGAGCAGGTGTATGCCTGCGAATCAGACAGTCTGAGAATCAGTAGTATATTTATTCCTCTGCCAACTCTCCCAAGCCCAGTGTCCAATGTGTAATACACACAAAATGTAATAGCTGGGCTGTTCATGCTAAGACAATGCTTTGTTTAACATCTCTCCCGTCAAACTTTAGTCTCATCTGGGGCTTCTCCTGCAGGGTAATGGATGTTCCATTACATCCCATAATGACACATGTCCGTGGCGACCAATAGGGCCACCAATAGGAGAAGACAACTGCCTCCAACACCCAGCAAAAAAGGCTATAGAAAGGATTAAGCAGAAATACAACCCAATGGAACTTTTTGCATACAAAGTCAAATCTGGACTTGAAATGGAATGGTTGACGTGTTGATCCTGTGGTTACCAAAGCAACCTCAACTGGATTTAGAATGACTTCACAAGGAAAGAAAAATAGTGATACCAACTAATTTTGTGTGTGTTTGTCTGTGAAAGACTATTACAAGAATATTGTGTGAGTTTTGTAGAGAACTGGTTATTTTCGCTGCTTCCAGTAAATGTCATGCTGCCCTCTACATACTGTTTTTGTCAGGAAATCAGGCAATACACTTCAAAATGGCCTTTCACTATACACAGATTGGTAAATTCATACCCACATGATGCTGCCTAGAGCATCTCAATAATGTACAGCTTTTTAAAAGTGGATTTCCTTAAACATGACTGAGTACAATATCTATCGATGATAACAATATGGACCTACTTTCTCTACACAACGTGAACACAATACAACTATTTAGGACAATTCAAACTTTCACTTTTTGATTAAACTAGCAGTTGACCCCCAGTATCCCCAAATTACAACAAAAAAATGAATAAAATCACTCCCCCTTAATTTGTAACAACTCTAGCATTAAATAATTACAAAACAAGGTAAAAACAAAATCACCAGGACTATGACGTGGATTGTGATTTTTTGTTTTCTGTCTTTTTTTTTGTCTTTATTAGTTGTGTTAATACGCTGTGATAGGCAAAAGGCACTCCCAACTTCACCAGCTTATATCTGGACCTCTATTTGGCCCTATTCTGTATCGAGGGAAGGGTAGTTGCTTATCCAAAACAAAGGAAAATAAGAATGAAACAGAAATGAATTCAACCCACTGGTCTTCAGAATGCTCAGAACTATAAGATCCTAACAATGCTGAGCACGGATGACCATTACACTTGGTTGCTTGCTTCAAGATGGAGTGTTTTCAGATCGTCTTCAGTTACAGCATACCTTCAACATTCCTTTTTTTAAAAACAACTATCGAACCATAGATTATACTGAGCTTTTCCACATTCTTCAACATCTGTGTGTTGCTTCAATTATCTGTTTAGTTCTCCCCATAAATACAATTTCATCTATGCATAATTTTGTGTAGGGTAAACCTTTATTTGTCCAGTTTTTATGGGGTAATGAGACAATCACTTTTCAACGGAAGTACAGTAGCATAAGATCAACACTAGACACATCTTCCCAATTGGTTGTATAAATGTCTTACACTTAGCAGAAGGGAAACAAGTTCAGCAAATGTAAACAAACATAACATGACTACAGTACAATTGCGTGAAGAATAAAGCAATGTGGTCAACTGCAAAAAAAATATTTCAATATTTCAATTTTTACAATTAAAAATGGTAACACCTGATCAATTTTCACAATTTCACAAGAGTACAGTCCCATTGCCAAAAGCCTACAAGCTTCAAAGGTAAGCCAGTATTCCTGAGCAGAATGTGACTAGCTATTACTATGATGACAGTGATAGACCAATGAAAAATTAATCAAGTGTTACATTTTTATCAAGGTTAATCTATCCATTATCTTTTTTTTTTTGCAGTGTAGCCAACAGACAACGTCTAATAGCAATTTTCAGCTGTCATTCAAGAAGCAACAGTGTGCTTGTTCCTGGACTGGGTTCTTGTAAAGCTCAAATTCTTGACACCCCTCTTCTTCGATCGGTCTATAAAATCTGTTTGGTAAGACGACAACATGGCAGAACGACCATTGTCGCTGAGGGCACCTATGAGGAAAATTCTAGGCTTGGTTCCAGTAGAGTCATATGTTAGGTGACAGGATGAGTTGAACCCATCACCTCTAAAGATTGCACATCTGCAGGTGTGACTACTCTGTACCGCATGTAACTCGTACGCAAGTTTAGCACCTCAACGTGGTTACTGAGATTGGGCCCATCATGAGGCTATAACAGGAGTGGAAAAACATCAAAGCTTAGCGACAGAGCATGTTTCCTAAGCCTGGCAAAGATTTAGCAAAATGATAACCGACAGACTGATCAAGTCTGATGCCCTCATCTTAAAAACAAAGACAAAATGAGTGACACTTTGCCCTAGAAACCTCACTGATGTTTTTGTTTTTGTCATGGGTTTCTCTCTTCGAAGAAAATGTCTCACAGAAGCATGAAGGAAGAGTTTTGCCAAATTTTTTTTTTAAAACATGCTAAAAGCATTTGAGACACAAACAATCTACAGCAGGTTACTGTGTCATTATAATATATACTGTACTTGGAACCCGTGGTTCAGGCCATCACTACACACACAAACTAATTACATGGTCTCGTTTGTATTTACAAAATATCAAAAAAGCAACTTCATCCTCTACACATGACTCGGCAAATTTATTTTCTCATGCACTGAAAAGAGAGGAAAATGAAAGGAGAGCAAACGTAACTATGGCAAATTCCATGTTCAAAGCATTTATCACTTGCTTCTCCTGTTCTCACCCTCACAAGCGCACAAGGAAGAAAGAAAGAAAGAAAGAAAGAAAGAAAGAGATAGAAGGTAAGAGAGAGAGAAAGAAAGACAAAGCAAGGAGTCCAAGCCTCTCTTGCATTTCTGTGGCAAACAAATTAGTAATGCAGTAAATGTGCAAGAAATATACATCAAATCATTCTCCGGTTTAAAAGACTTTACATGTGTAAGGAATAAAATAAAAAAGGTGCAAGGTTGTGTCCTCACATAGCTCAGAACAATGCAAAAAAATCTATACCAAGCTTCCCTGGGATTTAAAAAAAAAGAACAACTCATAAATATAAATAAAAAAACGACCTTAGCTATCCTTTGAAAACTATCCTACACTTCGGACCACCACTAAAAGATGACAACAGGGAAGCCTTGGCTGGGTGGAAATGAAGCTGAATCTGCCACATCTGTAACAACAGACACCAGATATATAGAGATTTATATATATATTCATATATACTTGTTTTGCTTTTAAGTTTTTTTGATTCAATAATCATGGCTCCTTAGGAAGAGTGGAGAGGTGGGTTAGGAATGTGCAGGAGGGACAATGGGTCCCCACTGACTGACGGGTGAGAGGGTGGGGTTGGTTTTGGTGGTGGTGGTGTTGGTGAGAGTGTGTGCAGCAGTGTTTGTGGAGGTGTGTGTGTGTGTGTGTGTGTGTGTGTGTGTGTGTGTGTGTGTGTGTGTGCGCGCGCGCGCGCGCGCGCGCCAGTGTGTGTGTGTGAGCTCAGTAGGTAAGTGTGGAGTCATCCCACTCCAGCTGCTGCTGTCTGCTGGCCCCCTGCTGGTCCTCCTGCTCGGCGCCCTCCTCGTCCTCGCTGCTCTCCGACTCGGCGCTGGTGATGTCGTCCTCCTCCTCGCCATCCTCACTCTCCTCCTCCTCTTCCTCCTCCTCCTCACTGCTGTGCTGGTCCTCATATGTCTGAGAGAGACAGAGTGAAAGAGAGAGAGAAATTAGTGTTCCAACAGGAGATCAAATCATGAATTGGTTTTAAAATGGGGGGGGGAGTTCTTTCCTGTTACGGTCGAGGAGCAGCTTGTTTAGTGGGGTAAGAGCTCAGCTGTTGGGGTAAGAGCTCAGCCACTCTGCTGCAGTGTTTAAATAGGCATTAGATGCAGCAACGCTAAACCAACAGCAATCCATAAATACACAACTAATCCTCTTGTCCTGCTGCCTCAATAGCACAGTGCGTGCGTGTGTGTGTGTGTGTGTATGTCCGTGTGTGTGCGCGCGTGTGCGCATGTGTGTGCGGGGCGGTGGCTGTGTTGAAGACCGAAGCTGTACCTCCATGGGGTTGACGGTGATGGTGAGGGCCGAGTCGTCCCAGTCCATCTCGTTCTCCTTGCCGTTCTCCTGGTCCCTCATGGTGCGCTGGTGGGCGGCGCGGATGCGGAACACGCCCAGGATGATCATGAACACCAGGAAGCTCACGCACACCACGATCACGACCGTGGCAGCGCTGGGGACCACTGCAGAGGGAGAAGAGACAGAACAGGATGAGTGTGAGAGAGAGAGTGTGTGTGTGTGTGTGACCGAGAGAGAAGAGAGCATGTGAGTGTGCATCAGACATGGTGTGTGCATGTGTCAGAGATGGTGCAGGTGGGAGAGTGTGTCAGGGGGAGGAAACACAATTGGGGGCAAGGCGTAGACAGGCAGCTCCTTTTCATTTTGAGTGTCTAAACAGCATTTGATCAAAACTCAGTATATATTCAGTGGTAGATCGAGGTTAGCCTCCATGCTCCTCACCAAAACTCAGTACATATTCAGTGGTAGATAAAGAGGTTAGCCTCCACGCTCCTGACCAAAACTAAGTACATATTCAGTGGTAGATAGAGGTTAGCCTCCACGCTCCTGGTGCATCCAGATGTCGGGCAGCACTCATGTATAATCCTTAAACTTGCACCCATTAACAAGCTCCAAACGAAAACATTTCATATGTGCCCTACTTTTCCCATGTTAATTGACTCTAATCCGCAGAAAAGCATGCAGTAAAAAGAAAGCAGAATTTTAGAACGAAAAAATTAAGCAGATTACAGGTTTGATTACAAGGGCCGGATTAACTTTAACAAGAGATTAATCTAGGAAAAACAAATCTAGTACAACTATTGTTGGGGACTACAAGGCTTCCTCATGAACAAGAAGGTAAGATGACCTGGATTCCTGGAGTGATGACTATATTCCTGGTATCTGAGTTTTGTTCCCTTTAAACAACAACATTTTGCTCTAGCAGTGATGAGAGGAAGAACTTGTACATGAAGTACAGTATTCAGCAAAGTAGTCATCTACATATCTACACATTCGCTTGGACATTGACCTCTGAGTAAAAGATGACGGTGAGTGTGGGAAGAATTATAAAATGTACTCAAACACCCATTTCAGAGTGGTGATTGTGCTCCTGTGTAAAAGTGGAGTGAATCTAAAACATGATGACCATTGGCCAGATGAGTATGGGACAGGGGTTCACCTGAGGCTTGGTGAGCATTGACCAGGTTGTGTCCAGAGAGGTCCACTGAGGCGTGGTGCACTGGGTTGATGAACTGAGGCTGAACCATGGCATTGTTGGCGTGCTCCATGGGGTTGGCTGTGTGGATGACGTTCACCTAGGGGCAAACATATACAGTGAGAATGGGACATGAGTCAAACACGGTTGCAGTTGGAAAGCTCACATTCACTGTTCTGTTCTTCTGCCTAACGGGCTTGTGCAAAATTCTAGAATTGAATTGAAACTGGCTCTTAAATTCCAATTCAATTCTTGAATTTCACTTGCATTTCAATTGAGGTAGCAAACAGGAAGCAGAATTGCAATTCTGTTGTTCTGTTCAGTTGTGCACAACCCTGCTGCCTAATACACTGTGTGTCTGCTACGTTATCCTATCTAATGGTAATACAACCCTTATGCTGTATTTCATTTGAGGACACGTGAGAATTTAGTAATGCCAGAATCTGAGGGTCCTACCTCCACTTTGAATTCGTTGCTGATGTAGCGGCCATTGAGCTCGGAGCAGACCAGCTTGAACTTCCTGTCGAAGAGGGCCTCCGTGTGCCAGTTCCTGTAGCGGATCAGGTGCAGCACCTGCTCGTAGGTGGCCATGGTGTTCACGCCTGCACACGGGAAATGGAGACACTCTTAGCATTCAGGCAAAAAATAGCACAGGCTCTCATGCATCAGGTCAAGGACCTGCCACTGGCCAGCATTCCAGCAATCCAACACCAGGTTTTGTTCCCAGAGCGTGGTTACTCCTTTGTTCATCTCCACACACACACACACACACACACACACACACACACACACACACACACACACACACACCTCCATTGGTAAAATAAAAACGGTTCCAGCGTTTCAGTCGGAGGACGGTATTCAGGTCAGACACTCATCTAATTCACTCGCTCATAACTCAAGGACGTTGCATTATCAGCGCTGATCTATGATGACTCATAGCAGAGGGCATTAATTGGTGCCATGATCATCATCATCATCATCTCTCTTTCGCATGCATTAGTATGAAGTGCTAACACTTGTCAAGTTATCACTCTACACCATGTAACACAGGTGGGTTTAAAATCACCATAAAAAGCGAGTAAATGGGGGAATTGACAGTTTAGCTGGTCTGTTAGGTGAGTGGGGGCCGCTAGAGAGAGAGAAAGAAAGAGAGGGCTCTACGAAGGGAAGGGAGGGCGTACCGGTAATGATCATGCCCACGTTGGAGGAGCTCATCTCCAGGCCGTGCTGCTGCACCTGTGCCAGGTCCACCTCCAGGCTCTCATGCTCGCCGTCCAGGTCGTCGCCCACCACCGTCACCTCGCACGTGTCCAGGTTGTGCATGATCTCCTCTGACACCACCGTCTCTTGAACTTAGGTACACAGAGGTTTATGAAAAAGAGTCCACAGTATTCTTCTTTTTAGTTTTGACAAAAATCAGCATGAATCAGATTCCTTGCACTAGATATACAGTGCAACCGGAAAGTATTCAGACCCTTTCAAGTTTTCCACATTTTGATATGTTTTAGGCTCATCTTAAAATGGATCCATGGATTTCTCTCATCAATCTACACACACTACTCCAACACTCCACAAAAAAACAGGTGTTTGGAGTGTTTTGTAAATTTATAAAAAATAAATGTCTGAAATATTCAATTTACATAAGTATTCAGACCCTTTGTTATGACACTTGCAATTGAGCTCTTGTGCATCCTACTTCTATCAATGGTCTTTGAGATGCTTCTACAACTTTATTAGAGTCCACCTGTGCCTAAATTAATTCATTGGCCATTATTAGGAGAGGCAAACATCTCTTTATATATGGTCTCACAGTTGATGGTGTATGTCAGAGTGAAAACCAAGCCACAAGGTCAAGATAATCCTGACTGTTAACAATTAACAGTCTTCCTAGATCTGGCCGCTCAGCCAAACTGAGTAATCCAGAATGAAGGGCCTTGGTCAGACAGGTAATCAAGGACCCAGTGGTCACTATGAATGAGATCCAGAGTTCCTTTGAGAGGATGAGAGAAGAGTAAAGAAGGACAAACATGTGTTGGAGTGTTGGAGTATTGTGTGTAGATTGAAAACAAATTGCATCCATTTCAAAATGAGTCTGAAATATAACAAAATGTGGAAAACTTGAAAGGGTCTGAATACTTTCCGGTTGCACTGTACTGTAGATATTAATTTTGTTTCATAACCATTGTTTGTTTTGATCCTGTTATGTTCAGCAAGCTCTCTCCTATTGCTAAATAACTGCCCGTTAATGTAATGGACATTAGCAGACATACCCGTGGGGTCATCCTCGCCTTCGGTCTCAGTCTCTGGCTCCACCTCGCGGGTGATGGTGCTGACAATGCGCATCTCGGGGAAGAGGGTGACGCCCTCGGTGCTTTCGAAGTCGGCAGCGCCGCGGGCGAAGTGGTCGATGCCGCTGAGGCTGATCTTGGGCTCCTCGGGCTGCAGTACCATCACATAGCCCTCGGAGTCCGGCACGGAGATGCACGTCTCCTCGTTAAAGCACCTGACATGGGCGAGGAGGAGGAGGACAGGGGAGGGTTACCATAGGAACAGGCACACTAAACTAAAAATAAAGTAGAAAACTGCACTCTCAAGCATTTGCTCCAAGATGGATGTATGTTGAAGACATGGTGCAATAAAGACTTATGATAAGCTTGAGAGTGCTGTTTTCTGCATCATAATCTGCATAAAGTTCCCATGCATATGTACACTGGCATAATAATACTGAACTAAGACAGAGAGTAAGATAGATAGCTAGAAAAATAATATATGTTTGTGTATGTAGATAACAGGATGAAATGAATTAAGAGTGGGATGAAGAAACGGGATTGAAAATGCCACTCACTTGACCGTGGTAGAGATGCGGAGGTGTCTGATGCCAGGTGTGGGGAACTGCCTGGAGTTCAGGTAGGAGATGTGCTGCATGACCTTCTCAAAGCTCTCAATGTCATCACCCTCCAGGGTCAGAGAAGACTGGTTGGGGTTTAACTGCACCTGCACAGGATTAAAAATATAGAGAAAAAGAAAGAGAGACAGGGAGTTAGTATGACCAAAACCATTTTCTCCAAGGAATAGCTAAATGAAAGGTGGTGAATCACAAGGGAAACTGCTTTCCATTCTCCGAGATGTTCACCTCTGACCTCTGAACCCTGACCCTTGCCCCTTACCTTCACAGTGTTGGCCACCTCTTCAGGAAGCTGCACGTCCAGGCCCTCTTTGCAGGTGTACAGGCAGTCGATCACCTTCTTGTTGTCCAGCTTGCCCGAGCGGATCATGAGCCCGGCAAGGTTGCCCCTGAAGTACTGAGCCATGTGGGCACTGCCACCTACATGATACAGAACGGAGAGGGGCACGGTGAGCAAAAGCCTGCACACACTGGCAAAGTCTGTTTTGGTCTGATAACTTGAGCATGCCACCTCTGCAAGAACTGCCTGCGTGATTGATGGCCATGCAGGTTAGTGTGCCCTGTCAGGATGAGCGTTCGTTGCCCAGAGGCTTTGCTTAGAAACAAATGATGAGATGGGCTGAGCTGATAACTGGCCCCGAGCCACATGCACGTCTCTCAACCAAGATGGAGGAACAATAGAGTTACTGTGATGTCGAGACAGAATGGAATGCCAATGCATGGTTCAAAGTAAACAAAGAACAGGTGGGTAAAGATGGAGTGAAAAACACTGACATTCCATAAACATACACAGCTAATTTGTCCGTTTTACTTTTTAGTGTCTTGGGTATACAATTCACCTTGGACCTTGATATGGCTTAAATCCATAGAGTACATATACAAAATATAACCTTCGATATCATATGTGAAATGTACCTTTTATACTGATTTAAAATTCAGATGCGGTTTCTAAAAATGGCCCAGTCATGCTGGCTAGCAGGAGCTGGCTTTAAAATACAGGGACTCAAAACTGCCTGATCATGCTGGCCAATGGAGCTGAGAGGAAGTTTATTTCAGGACTCGCTGTCTCTCTCTCTCTCTCTCAAGGTGACACAGTAGCACTGCAGAGTGCTGGCCAGCCCTGACAGGCCAAAAATACTAGACACCGTGTCTAGTGTGTTTACGGCAGTGAAACAAATGTTTGCCTTCTCCTCTATTGTGCATTGTATCAAACCAGCCAGCCTGTGACCTGAAAACAGAAACAGGCAGAGCAGCTGAACTGTGGTTCGAAAAGAAAAGAAGAAAGAAATGGATGAACGTAAAAGAGCAAGGGAAGTACAAACGAGCGAAACTGAAGACTGTCTCATGCTATGAAGTGTTAACGCGAGTTAAGAAGCACGTGCGACTCCTCGGAGCAACTAAAACGTTCCCGAGGTGTGGGTCGTTTTAGTTGGGGGAGGAGGCTGGCTTGCATAAGCATGAAGGGTTAACACTGCATATGTGTAGGTGTGTGTACACGCATCGACATGTCTGAGAGACGTTTGAGGGAAGGATTGTGTGCGCAACCTGTGGGAGGCTCAGACACGGCCTCGGTCTCATTGTCAACTCCTGAGCCGTCTGTGGAGGTGACACACAAGAAGAGAGAAAAGCAGGGAGAGACCAAGTCTTCGTTAACCAACAGAAAGAAGGACTCAGTTAAACATGTCAGAGTGTCAAGATATACTTTTCGGACTGTGTTTCCCAAAAGGTTTCATTCTGCTGCAACAAACGTTAAGTTATATAGCATATTTGTTGCAGGAATGTTATTCCTTATTTTGTATGTCACTTTAGATAAAAGCGTCTGCTAAATGAATGCAAATGCATTTCTGAGCACTCTCGCTTTCATTAACGAAGGCTGCAGCACAATGCAACGTTTGAGAAACACAGCCTGGGTTATTTCTTTCATACAAATTACATCCAGTGTGTAGGACTCTTGCCTCCAGAAACAAGAGTGTCTTTCCAATGAATGCATTTCACTTAGAGCTACATTAAATTATCCGTCTAATGATCATCACTTAGCTACGCTAGCAGCCTACGTTGTTATGCATGCAGAATATGTCGCCTCAGGTGACAACATGCTCTATGGATTACCTAAATCTACAGGAGAGAAAGAACGGGAGCAACAAACAAAGAGAATCTACCCAATTAGAGGCATTGTCTGGAAACAAAGAGTAACGAAAGCCAATTGCCGCGCATTACCTTGCCAGCAGGCTCCAATGGTAAGCTGGGTCTCCAGCTTGGAGGCATGCAGGGGGTAGTCCTCGGTTACCAGGAACGGCTCGAAGGTGACGCCGTCGACAAACAGGGTCACCGAGGGGAACTCGATGTTCAGCACGTAATGATGCCATTCCTTATCGCAGACCTGAGATTGAAAGAGAGAGATAAAGAGGAAGGGAAAAGAGGGAGAGAAGATCAAATCAGATTGAAAAATTCACCTCTGTGGAGATATGAGTGCCATGGTGCCTGTTACGGTAGAAACTGTGGCTGTGCAGTCATCATTTAATCTGACAGCAGCTTGCCAGAGTACATAAAATCTACTTTGAAGACTGTGTTCTTCATCTCATACTATTGGGTGAAAATGCTCAGGGGTTAACAAGGAATTTCATGAGAAAGGGGCTTCAATTTATGATGATCATCCTGCAGTGCAGTTTTTCTAGTACAGCTCACTCTGCAGTAGTACAGCGCAGTGACTGTCTGACAGCCAAAACAACTGCAACCCGCATCATGAGCACCCAAACAAATTCAAGCCTTTGAAGCATGAGGATGCAGAACACACACACACACCAATCTCCCCTCCCTCCTCCTTTTGCATTTGCAGAGGGCCCTTCACTCCAACACAATTTCCTTCTGATTCCGTCTGGGTGATTTGGTGCTTTATTAAGTTTCAAACAAAAGGGCTTTTCAATATGAAAACCCACATCAAAGCCCAAACCGACTGCTAAGGGGAGCACAGAGACTTTTGGAATTTTGTTTTTTTTACTTTCCTGAACTCATCTCCCCAGCAGTGTTCTTCCACTGGGAAATGAACCTACCTCAGGCTAGTTTTGTACTTTGCAGCCACTTCCCAGTTTGAAATATTTAAACCCCTACACGAAGTACAGTAATGCTAACAAAAAAGGATTTAACGAGTGTGGATTATATTCTGATACGCGTGCACATGCCGGAAAGAGTAACTCTGCTCTGGTATATCCCATTCTTAGGTCTTTATGCAGTTCCAACCTCAGCAGATTAAGATTCATTTGATTTACCAATGTTTTGAGAAGCTGGAATAATTATGCAGCCAAGATAAAAGAACGAACACACAATTACCAACCTTATCCAATTAGTGCTTAAAACACGACTGCCCAACTTAACGTTTTAGCTGAATAAAAGCAGGATTAAGATCTCCTCCTTGGGTCAGACGGGTTTCGTCGTCTGCTTTCAGATTGGAGTTGGATCTGCTTTAAGCCAAATTACTCCAGCAAGCCCTTTTGCTCACAGTCAGCAAATATTCTACCCAACCACTGGGCACTGTGTGTGCACTCACAAAGAGAAGGGCACCATCGAGAGCTTCTTGGCTAGAACCACTGTGGACTCCTCAATGGTTCTATTTACATTCCTTTGAGGAAAGGTTCTATGGGTGTCAACAAAGGTTCTCTGCGGAGCTTTCAGCTTTGTGAAGGAACCCATGAAAAACCTTTCAATGAAGAAGCTGTGCACCATGGTTAACTCTCACTCAGAACTGACCTGGTCCAGCTTCCAGTGGAACTCGGCAGGCTTGTAGCTCTCGGCCTCTGTAGGGTCCTGCCTCAGAAGCAGCACCAGGCGACAGTTGTGGACGTACAGCGAGTAGTGGTGCCTGTTCATCTCTGCAACAACCACCACCAGAATGATGTTATGGCTTCATACATACAGCATTCATGATAAGATTTGATAAGAGTGGCAATGTGGATAAAAGTCAGGAGATTAAATGAAACTATTCAGTATGACAGACAAACACTTGAAATGCCAAGAAAAACACTCAAGATGACATTTGTTTTCAAAGAATTATTTAAGTCTTCATCTAGAATTCTTTGGTAACATTAAGGCATCTGAATTGCATAATAACTAGGCCATATGGGCAGTTAACCATAAGGTAAACAAAACCCTCACAACAGACAATCAGATTGGCCACAATCTCATCACTGGCCCCAGCCTTAGCTAAAAGAATAGCCTGTGATGGCTACATGCTAATGTCCACATGATGTAATCCTACTTACATAAGTACTATACGGCTCACTGCTTGCACAAGATTGGATTGTAGTAAGACTGGGAGATACTGCACAGTATACTATGAGGATGAACCGCTGAGAGTATTGCAGCCTACACAGCCTGACATGACCCTTGCCTTTAAGGAACCTACAGAACATGATGATGGTGCCATTTTCCTTGACATAGTGGGTTTTATTTTCAGGCCTTTTTCCACCCACTGAAGATAGGAATTCAGTATCAAGCAAAACATTTCTAGTACATACAACCACACAGATACACACATACATACATACACACACACACCTGACTTGTCAGAGTTGCAGAGGATGGTCTCTTTCTCGCGGCCCCCAGGACCATGCCTCATCCACACGGAGACGGTGAAGGGCTCCTTCAGGCTAGTGCTCACCACGCCCTCGGGGATCTTGATGGCCTGTGTGCCGTTGAACTCAAACACCTGGTCGCTGTCGTGGCCGTTGTCTGTGGGCAGGCCCACGGTCCAGTTGGCAGTGCTGCTGGGAGTGGGCAGCAGCTCCACGGTGTTGCCACTGGCACCTGCGACAGGCACAAAACACCATGTGTGACTCATGACAGAATACATCGAAAGTGGTTGCACAATGGGCCTGGTAAGGCATACGTTTTCATAAATGTGCTTTTAAATGTGTTACTGATAAAACAAACAAACAAAAACTCATACAGATCATTCAAACCAAACACAGCTTCTCAAACGTGACACTATAATCCCCCTGAAGTGTTTGTTCAGGACAGAAGCATTCAACCAGAAAGTTAATATTTGTTTGGCCATAGTGCAATTTGAGATGGCATGAGGCGTTCTGGTGCTGTACTCACCACACAGCTTGTGCAGGGACTTCTCAGAGTATGTGTCTCTGTCGCAGCCCTTGCCAATGTGACTGGTCTCCAGCTCAATGGTGGCCTGGATAGAGGTGATTGGCTCCTCGCAGGTCTCCAAGTGCATGCTGGGAAACAGGGCCAGGCTCCCAGTGCCAGGCTCATACTCAATTCGCTTATTAAATCCTGTCCCCCCAGGATGAGGAAAAAAGAAAACATTTGTTATTCGGCAGCGACAACACAACAAAAATAGCAAAATCATTGCATAAAACGATTACTTCAGTTTATGTCTGTGTTGCTGTGCATTCCGGGCCAAACAAATGGCTACCCCTTTTGAGATTAAGTGGCTTATGTACTGTTTACATGATAGGATCACCTCGGTTCACTGAAGATCAAAGCAAAAATAAAATCTGCTAATGTGTTGGGCAGTGTAGTGAAGCGGCAGCCTGTGCTACCTTGCCAGCTTGGTTTGCAGGTGGGCTTGATGTTGATCTTGACGAGGACATCCTCGGAGGCCCGGTTCTTTCCACAGTCGTAGGCGGTCACGGTCAGCTTGTACATGCGCTCCTTGCTGTAGTTGAGTTTCTCTGTGTTCTTGATGTTGCCTGATATAAAAAAAAATAGGAACCTTAGATGTTATTTCCTTTTTACCAGTAGGGTTGCCTTAGAATGGAATACTGTAAGTACCAAAGCAATTGAACATAACCTGTCTATTTATACCCGTCACCTAACAATTTTAACTCATAATTCTAATACTTACAAAAGACTGTCTGCTCAAAATATTCACATTTCTGCATGAACCTTGCACTGATAAGAACAGAAAAGGGTGAAACAGAGGGTGCTGACTAATGCTGGGTTCCATGTTAGAGGGCTTCCCAAAAGAAAGCTCTGACTCTTGGAACTGCTGGGTATGTATTAGAGTGTTTGAACAGGAGATGAGTAAATTCCGACCTCATCTTGTATTTGCACTTCATCTCCATCAGAGATTGAAACAGGAGATTGAAAACATCACTGTTCAGTGAAGTTGGCACAATATGCAGCAGAGCTAAAGCCGTCTCTCTGTGTTCAAAGCCCTGAGCCAAGAGTCAAAACCCATCATTGCATTCAGATCACACCTCAAGGTGACAGGCGTTCACTTCAAAGCTACATGTCGTATTGAATTTTAAAGCAGGCCACTGCTTTGCAGAAATCAATTTCATGGGTGCAGCTTCGAGCACCACAAACTAAAACACTTCTGAATTGCCCTGATCGCCAACAGTGTCACTGATGCCATGTCTAATGTACCAGCGAGTGGCAGCAATTACAGCTAGGGTGACATTTTCCCACCCCCGCCTGTTCATCCCGGTCTCCTACCGTCCTTGTCGATGGAGAAGGGCACATCGGGAGTGACGATATCATAGCTGCAGATCTGGCTGTACTGGAAGGAGCAGTCGGCGTCCACAGCCTCTACTTTCAGGATGTTGTCGTACTTCTTCCCCTCGATGACGGTGGCCTTGTAGGATTTCTCCTTGAACACGGGTGAGTACTCGTTCACGTCATTCACCTGGATGTGGACATTGGCCCTGTACAGGGAGGAAAGGGGATGGGGGTTGGTGCAAGATTGAATTGGGAGAGGATCAGAGTTGAAGGATACAGCCATGAGCCACAGACATGACGCATGTTTCATTCAAAAGCAGATAATTGGATGAAGCCTGCATCGAACTGCTGGATGGACATGTAATGATTTTAGGTCATCTGTGTGACAACCTCTCTCCCCCAGGATTTCAAATCACATTATGTCACGGTTGGCTTGTCTGAACCAAGGAAATCTTCATGTAGCTAATTACTATTTTTCCATTAACTAATACACTAACATTTACTAATACAATTTCTAATAAAAAGAGACAACGAATATAGTAAGTGTAAGTTGAAGTCATACAGCCTGGGTTTATGGAGGTGTGATAAATTGGACATGTCTGACAAAACATACTTATGGGACTTCTTCATGTTAGCTCCGTCGGGACCCTCGCCACAGTCGTAGGCCTGGATGGTGAAGGTGTGCTCCTTCTGCAGCTCACAGTCCAGCTTGTCCTTGGCCCGGATGACCCCCTCGCCCGTGGACTTGTCCAGCACCACCGCCTCGAAGGGGACATTCTGTCCGTGGATCCGGAAGCCACAGATCTCTCCTGGGTACGCCAAAAGATGGAGAGCAAGGAGGCGTGAGTTGAGCGTGGCCATGACTCCGGGAGGGAGAGAGAAAGGGAGGGAAGGGAGGAGGGGAGAGGGATGGGAGCGGAGGAAGTAAAGGGCGGGGTAAGTGTGGGGGGGGGGGGCGTTTGGGGAGGGCATCACGGCAAAAGAGAAGCTACCCACTGCGGCAGATCATGTGGGAAAAACAAACAAACAAACAAACAAACAAACAAACCAACCAACCAACTGACCAACCAAAAACAATAACACAATGAAAACAAGAGCACACCACACATAAATAAAGAACAGCCAAAGTTGTTCTGTGTTTAATTCTCTTGGCAGCCAAGGGATTGTACACTGTTTGTACACTGGTGGGAAGGCGAGGGAGAGGGGTCTGTGAAGGAAGCTGGTAGCACTGTAGGGTGGGTGAGTATTTGGGAGCAGGAGGGGAGGGGGTGTTGTGGGCAGGGGTTCGAGTTAAAGCATAGTGTTTCATCCAAGCCACTTTGATCACATTGCATCCAGACATGCAGTAAGTAACCCAGAAAAAAGAGAGAAAGAGAAAGGGAGAAAGAGAATAAAGACAGAGAAAGAAAGATGTGGAAAGGCATTTCACAGGAATACTTTAATACAAAGTCAACAAAATCAAGAGAAACAACAGAAAAATACAAATAAACAAGTAAAAGTGATAATCGATGTCTGTGAAAAATCTCACAGCCTCAGAAAATTCTGAATTTTTGAGGAAGCCAACAGAAAAATAGAAGATTAAAATATTCCATTTATGGTCATAGTTGATGGACAAGTATTAATGAAGGAGTGTGGCACATATTATTTCTAATACAATTACTGTTGTCCAGAATTTATGACAAAAGAATGGAAGAAAACATAAACAAAGGGTAAATCTTTAAACTGAGAGGCCATTTTCCACCTAAAGCTAGGCTTTTGGCATGATGGAAGTCTTCCTGTGCAATGTCGACTCTCCCACACCCTTTTAAGAAACAAAGGGATGAGAAGAATAAAACAAACAAAAAAAGCAGAACAGTAGGAGTGATCAAAAAACGTAAGCACTGGATGAGAGCCCGGGGGTTAGAAATATCCACTTGCTTGACATCCACATCCAAAACACCAGCTGCAGTCATGCTGTGACCAGGTAGGGGTTAATGGTGAGGAGGGTGGACGAGACCAGACGAGGTGTTTGCTACGGTGAATCGACAGAAAGCTTCGAGAGTTTGCATCAGTTAACAATCTCAGCAAAATTTCGGGCTGGCGCAGGGCTCCAGGAGAAGATAGAACGCATTGGGAACCTTCTAGAAACTGGACATTCACTTCCACTTTTCTTTCTTCTTTTTTTATTTTTTTATTTTCGGGAATCAGATTTTAGAACAATCACCAGAATTGTTGTGCATGTGCATATAACATGGTAACAACTGAAAGATCAGCATGCCATGTTTTGCATAAGACCATCACAAAATATTGTAATTATTGTAAGGTTGTTTAGATATTGTAAATATTTCCAATCTTCTTGTCATAAAGGAGTATCACTAGTCTATGGTTAACCATTCAGATTCCTCAATTTAGGATGTTAAAAATTTACCACTAAATCTTACTCTATACCTGTAAAATGCAACCTATTTACAGGTTATAGGCCATAACCTAGTATTACTACTTTTACCTACTGAGAATTCATATCTGTCTGTAATACTAGACATATGCACATGCTTAGTTGTGGATTTTTCCCGCATGGAGAGATTTTTTCCCGTAAGGAGAATACACTGCTGAAGCACTGTTAGGGTCTGCAAACTACAATGGATGTCAGTCTCATGCACAGATATTTCTAGATACGTTCTTCCCCACAACACACTTTTCATCCAGTTATTGTTCTTTTTCCAACAACAAATTTAAGGTGAGTGAAAAAAAACAAACAAATAAAATAGAAAGTTGAACCAAACAGAAGTGAAATCAAAAGACTAGGAAGAGATCACAGAGCATAACAGGAGTTTCTGTGTGAAATGCCAATGCTTTTTGTTTTGTTTGCGTTAGTGGGGGGTTAATCAAAACAACAGTTCACAAAGCAGTAGAAAGAGCCCGTCATTCACCTTCTTTGGTGAAGGTCACCTCAAAACTCTCTATAAGAGGGGAAGAGAAGATAAACCCAGATCAGTCAGAGGGAAGAAAAGTCGAGAAAGACCGATGAGCAGAGAGAAAAGATAAGAAAGAGGAGAGAAGGATGGACAGTTTATCATGTGGACAGAACATACAAATGGCACAGCAACATTGAAAGACAAACAGAAAGACACTGCAGTTTCCGTCAGACCAGGGTGAATGCATGGAGGACATTTTTTTTTTTTTATCAAGGGACAGAGAGCACTGATATAGAGCAAGTGGTCCATAAATAATGGTTGGCAGGGTGGGTGAGTGGGGAGGAGGGGGGGTATGTTATTCTTT
This sequence comes from Alosa sapidissima, assembly GCF_018492685.1. Lineage (NCBI taxonomy): Eukaryota > Metazoa > Chordata > Actinopteri > Clupeiformes > Clupeidae > Alosa > Alosa sapidissima. The sequence continues at coordinate 29,355,558 of NC_055963.1, forward strand.
TCCACAAGTATTGGGCACACATGCTCATATTTTCCTCATATATACAGGAAGGGAAAACAGAAATGGACTTCCTTTGGGTATTTTGAATACGAATGCGGATATTCAACAAATGGAAATAGAAATTCAGCCACTTCAGATGGACATCATGTTTTGTGACTCTCATAGCCATGACTGCTCTAGATTGAGTCTCAGAGAACCATTTCATTACCACCACCTCCACACAAAATGAACAGACAAAACAAAACAAAATAAGACAAAGGCAAAAAAAAGGCAAAAAGGCAGCTGAAAACCAACATAGCTCAAATGTTTAGTGTACTGTGCTAAAGCTCAGGAGGCTTTAAAGCCGGCCCGTCGACAGTGCTGCGCAAAGGGTTAGTTCTGCTTGGCTGCCTATGCTGAGGCCTGGCTTTGGCACCCCTACCCCTCTACCCCAGCCTCCCCCTTGGCCTCTCGCTGGCCGGGCTGTCCACCCAGGTTTTCACCTCAACAATCCAAAATGGATTTCCCATTAGGGGCTGCTGTTCAAAGCAAGTCATGCAATGTGGGCCTTTGTGCCTCCCCCAATGTCCAGGCAAGGGCTTAACGACGACCTCAGCGCCATTCCAGGAAGACAAGAGGCTTCAGCTGCTTCATGCCAAATGTCAACTAAAAGGGGGGGTGTTAAGGGTGGAATGAGGGGGGGTGGGGGGGGGTGGTTCCCATCAACCTCAACCACAAAGAATATCGACTCAGCCACGAGACTCCGATCCCAAGAACATTGATCTACTGGGAGCAAACAAGTCTTTGTGAGGGACAAAGGGTGAAAATAATAACAAGGAACTGGCATTGCTGTGTGCCACATTGTTACGGTTCCTATTTTGTCCCTGTTTGACTTTCATCTCGGGCATGATGGCCGATTTAGGTTTTTATGAGCCCTCTTTATGAGGGTGTATGGACGGAGCGATGCACTGAAATGGCTGCCCTATATGAAGAGCTGATGGCTGCGTATTACCAATTCAGCTCCAGGGCCTCCTCTCAGCAGAGATGATCTGGGGTCAGCATTCTCGTGCCAGTGTCCAGAATTGACAGAATAGGGGATAAAACTGTCTAGGAAAAGAAAAAAGGACCCCCACTCCGCAATTTAGACTTGAGGTCACCTCTAGCCCACAGCACAATATCCATAAAGGGAAATGTTTGGTGATAAATGCCTGATTGATTTGAACTGTATCTGCACAATCGTTAAAGAAATCTTAAGACAATAAAATAATAAGACACAACAGTCATAACTATGTTGTCTCTTGTGTTATGTATGACATTGTACTGTGTTGTTCTAGAGTGTGGTGGCCCCCAATATGGGTGGAGAGTGGAGGCCCCCAATATGGGTGGAGAGTGGAGGCCCCCAATATGGGTGGAGAGTGGAGGGGAGGTGAACCTGAGCTCAACAGAGGGAGGGAGGGAGGCCTGGGGCTGAAAGCCTCACTTGTGTACCTCGGCCCCTAACTGCAGAGAGGTGCACATTCACACAGGCATGACAGAGGATGACTGTGCTTATTCGTCAGCTAGCAGGGGCCCCTCTGAGGCTCGCAGGCAGGCAGTAACACAGGCACACTCACACTCACACACACAAACGGAGTAGAGACCCAAGTCCTTGCTCGGCCACCCATAGAGTGTTGGCCGGCGACGCACCCGGCTGATCTGCTGACAAGGAGAGGCAGTGCAGCGCCAGAGCAACGTCAGTCACCCCGACCGCCACGTGACTCGGTCAGAGAGAGGAGCGCTGGCCAACAGGGACAGATCGCCCGGCTCTTTGCTCTCCGTCGCATGATCAGAAGGGTGTGCCTCAGTGCCAAACCAGCCCAGTTTGGTTAGGGGGGAAAAAAAAAAACATTCCCCACGGAGCTACTCCAGGTTTGAGAATATAAATGAGCACTTAAAAAAAACAAAACAACAAAGATGACTGCATCAGTTTATTCGAAATTCAGAGTGGATTTTCAAACAAATTGGGTCAAGTAAAGTCCACTGAGATGCAGGTTTTTGAAGATGGGTAGAATGGGGGCTTGATTAAGACGGAAGGAAACACAGAACACCCATGCTGGGACTGGGACTACCACCACCACCACATCAGTCAGAATGAATGCATCCTGTAGTAGGCCATGGAGAATGATCATTTAGCACATGTGCCGAGGAGTTGGAAGTGACATGAAAGCAGGGCTGCTGTGAGCAGGCGGGCCCAAAGGTGATGGTGGTGGTGGTGGTGGCGGCAGCGAGTTGGCGTAGTCGGCAGGAGCCGAGTGCTCACTGCTTGTCTGCATCAAGAGCAGACCCACCAGGGGCCCTGGAACAAAGCCATCTCGATGTGATCTTAATGTCATTAATGAGAGACATGGCTTACCACTGCCAGGGCCCGGTAATTGTGTCTTTACCAGGACAGGCAGCATGGAGGGCTAACCTAAATGCTGACTAACTCCATAGCATTACTGGACCCTAGAATTCTACCGATAAAGCACTTTCATGAATAAGCCATCACAGCTTTGATACAAATGTGATGATGTTTACTGTGTATCAAAATAGATCTACAAAAAAAACAATGTCTGTGTTAACAATCTTTTTTTCCAAAGAGGTATTACAAAAGAATAATCAAAGGCAAAACCCAGGTCTTCACTATAATGAATTAAAGCTGGCCTATTCATTGGTATTCATTGGGGAAATTAATGGGGAACATTCCATTTCAGTCGAACAGTGTTGACATTTACAGCTTAAAAAGCAATCTTGTCAGAAAAATCCATGAAGATCAAATTTGTCAAGGGGCCGCAGCCGTCTTTCAGGATACAACACAATGTCAGTAATAGTCCAAAAGCAGGACTATGTGGCCACTTGTGTGCATATCTACATTTGCGGTGGGTATTGGATACCAGAGAAATGGCTCAACAGTAACACTACAAATAAGTCATACATACAGTAACTACATAAACATTACATTAATATCAAGGGATCCATTAGCAAACATATTATAGAGATTCCAGCAGGAAGTTATTGTTCAGAAGCACTAAACCATCAATAGCTATGACTTTAGATTTACCGTTTGATGTCTAGTTTCCACTTGACTTAATGGGTTAAACGACAGGCTATCAGAAGACAATTAATTCGCTTGCATGGAGACTGACAGATCATTTATCGAGCCCAAGGGGGAACTGTGGGTCGTTGGGTGGATGTGTGGATGAAAAAGTGGGTGGGGTTCTATTGAGGTAATTACTGTGAATTAGCAGATCAGAATCTGACATCACAGACTCAGTGTGGGGGCTCCACAGAGGCCAAAGAGGGCCCCCTCCCCTTACAGACTGGAGACATGGGGGTCTGCATACGACGGTGACCGACACTACAAAAAAAAAACAGCACAATTCACAACACAATTTGAAAACAGCACTCTCACCTGCATAGCGCAGTGGGGCATCTTTGTCCAGGGCAATCAGAGGAGGGTCCAGCAGCACCTTGTCATCATTCTCTGTGACGATGCCGTGATATGTGGTCTCGATCCATGGCTTATGCTTATTAACTGTGAGGAAAAGGAGACAGAGCAGTCGTCAGATCGTGAGGATACAGGGACTGACCACACTGACCAGCGTGACTGATCTGACCCCGGGGTTGACGAGATGTTGAGATCCAATTATAATAGTATTCATGACAGCTTGAGGTGAACTTTAAGAGAGAACTCCCCCTCAGTCTTCTTTGCCATAGAGAAAATAATCTTAATAAGCATCTTCCAGGGGCAATACATCCTGCAATACATCTGCAACACGGCATGACAGCGCCTTTTTGCTTTTGTTGTGTGACATATCCTAGCTGCACCACAGGGCTGACAGCTGCCTTTGAGAGAGAGAGAAAGAGAGAGAAAGAAAAAGAAAGAGAGAGAGTGTGTATGTGTGCGTATGTGTGTATACACTTCCCTGCATTAACGCTGGCACAGCGGGGTGTGTGTGTGTGTGTGTGTGTGTGTGTGTAAGATCAGTATTGGATCTCATTAGAAGGGCCTGTTCGTTGTTTGTGCAGCAGTGCTGCCACCGGCTCGCTTTTAAAACGTCAGTTCCAGACAGCAATACCCCCCCCCCCCCCCCACCACCACCTCACCTCCCTACCAAACACATCCTGGCTGCAATGTCAGGCCTGGAAGCAAAAGATGGAATGGGGAGGGATGGGGAGGCAGGAAAGGGAGGAGAGGAGGGCAGTGCAGTGCAGTGGACGTGAAGGGCAGACCGCTCTCCTCCACAGAGAGACATCAGCCTATCCTATTCCTATTCTCAGAGTCTCAGCAGTTTTCATGCGAAACCTGATATCTTTGCGCCAGACGCAGCATGTACTGATCATTTCACTGCTACCGTACTACTAATGGGCCTGACCGAACATCACTGAATGCTTGCCGCTGATCTCCACAGAAGGCAGCCTCCATCTTATAAAAGGCACATCCTTCAGGTAACCATAGCAATGTTAGTGCCCATAGACTGGCCGCGTTTATGAGGCTACAAAGCTCAGCTTCGCTGCTACTTAACAGGAGGCCTCAGAGGCAGCAGCTGTGGTTATGCCTTTTGGTTTCTAGCCCAGAAATCCATGTTAAGCCCGCTGGTCTCATGACCCCCAGACCTGTTAACAACAGCACAGTAGCCATTTTAGAAGGGGGGGGACCCACTTAGCACTTTCATAAAGATCAGTTTAAAACTGCAGAAAAACAAAAAACATATTGCATATTTTGCAGTGACATCTGACACCACTATGCCTCCTCTGAGGACAGAGCATCTCCAGCAGCAGCAGAATGAAAGCATCTGCTTCAAAGGATATTCATCCCCACACATTAAAAATAAATCAGCCAGCAGGGAATATCAGAGATTTTGGTAGCTGCAACAAACATGCTCGAGCAAAGTCTGGAAATGTATGAGCTTGGGCTAATATTCAGCTGGCTATATGCACCTGGGACCAGAGACTCACCCCAAGGCTAAAGTCTCCCATCTCACAGGGAGCCCATGAAAAATGGCTGTTTAGACACAACACTAGGAAATCGTTGCATCTGTTCGTTATGAAGTGGTACGTGTGACTTTGAGTGCCGTTAGTAGCTAATCCTTTGCTTTTTCAGATCAGATTTCATGACATGCCATCGCTATGACTTTAAAGACAATAAATCTTTCACCGTGACAGAAACAGAGGCAGGAAGGGGGGAGGGGTGTCGATGATTCCAGCTGAAAGATTCATTTCACTGCCCCCCAGTTATGACTCAAGGGAGGACTGATAATGAGCCAACTGACATGATATCAGTCTATGGCTTCTGGCACAACAACCACAAATCTATTTAAACAACTCGAGCCAAATGCCAACAGATAACAAAAGGCTAGCAACAAAAAGGCTAAATACTACACTGTGACCACAAAACACACCAGTGTGTTGTGATTACCATCCTGTTTTGGTGGTGTGAGTCTTTAGGGGGGATTGGTGGTGGGGCGTTGTTGAAGGGTCTGCCTCTGAGTTCCAATCTGGCATGGTTCAGCATAGTAGCCACGCCCATGAGTCATCTTTAGCACCGGCTCGCTCACATGACCTGAAGTGTGCCACTGTGGTTGATGGCCGTCTCTGGACAGATTGCCAGGCCAGACTACGGGGATAATCTGCTTTAGGCCCTGGGGTCAAACCCTAAGAGGCATAGTTAGCTATGTCACATGGCTGGTAGGGAGGGAGGGAGACCAAATGTGACTTGTTTTTTTTTTAATCATGAGGTCAGTGCCAGGATAGGGTGCCCAAGCTGCTGTTTTTCTGTCTTCTCATTCATTGAAAGAGGACTGAATAACAAGGACTAAAAAACAACCAGTCTGGGATTCTGACTAGCATGAACATCAAATAATATAGTAGCCTACAATTCAACAATGTTGTCCGATCAAGATTTTGAAATCAGTTTAAATGTTTAATCAATTTTATTGAAAAATACCTAAAACAACAAAGTGGGCCCTGTATTGAATAACTATACACTTATTATACCTGGTACACTTATTCAATATACATCACTGGCCATTGGATAAAATCATGTTGTCAGTTGAAATCATGTTGTCATTGATGTCAGTAAGGATATCACATAACATCTGTAGAGGCCAGTGGGCAAATATAGCATACAATTAGGCATGACACTGGGATGCTCATTATGAGCACATACCCATGTTTGTAGTACATGTCCAGAACAGGTGGTGTGTGGAGCAGGTTCATGTCAGGCACTAGCTAACCTTAATCCTATAAACAGTACACGTCAGGGAACACACACACACACACACACACACACACACACACACACACACACACACACACACACACACACACACACACACACCACATGAAAAGAATAAAATATTCATTTGATCATTTACAAGCGTTATTAATGACTAGAAAGACCCATGAGTTATAACTTTGTTCTTCTTGAGAGGAGCTAGAATACATACGTTCAACATCTGCAGTCACACAAGCACAAACACACACACACTCATGATCCCCAGAGCCACAGCTTTATACATCACCTCACACAAAGCTAAGCCGAATAACAACACACCAGCTCGACTCTAACATCTGCTGCACATGCACACACACACACACACCCACTCACCAACAATCACACCCTGATTAGGAGCAAATTAGCAGTGGTGCCACTGCTATTTTTCTTCCTGACGCGACTAGACCAGCCATTTCAAACCATTTACACACAGCCGGCCACACACTTCCAATCTGGGGCTATGAGGACCATAATTATTAAGGGCAGAGTTAAACTTCAAAGCGGCCCGCGTGGCTCTGTGGGGGATGCTGTGGTGAATGAGATTACCGAGGCATTTCTGATGTGGCTGATAACTTTTAAAGAGCTCCAGGGCCTGGTATGCCAGGCACATGCCAGCCTGTTTGGGTTGGCGTCGTGCCAGCCTCTCTTATCTTTTCCGCCTCTCTTTCAAACTCTTTCTTCTCAATTCTATCATTCATATGCACTTTGTGCGAAAGCCTTTCAGCATGGCAGGGTCACACTAAAGTAGTCCCAGCCAGCCAACTCCTGCAGAGCAGTTAAAATCTGCAAATCACACAAAATGGCGGAAACATAGAACCATTTAGTCACAGGCTAGGCGTACTACAAAACATTTGCTTTCAGGTAATATGGATCAAAATGAAAAATTAGCCCACGCTAACAACCAAGCTATTTTTCCATTATTCTATACTAATCCTCGAGCTATCATTTGGTGGCATTGAAAACATCCATCGCTAGAGCTGAGAGCCCTTCACTGCATCAGACATACTGCTTAACTCCATACATTGGAGCAGATGCCACACACACAGACGTATAAGTTACACTCCATCCATTTAGCTCCCAAGGGCAAAGTGAATAGCTTAATTTGCATGCATCCTCCTGGCACTGTGAAACACGTAGCAAACAATGTATGGGTGAATGGCATGGGGTCACATTAAGGGGTTGAAAGAGAGTTGCGTAACATGCGTGACAAGGTGCAAACGGTCTGCTGTGAATGCTCATTTCCTGTTTCATCTCCACACACAATATCCCGATACTGCAGTGATGCTGAAGCACACGTTTACATTTAAGCAAAATAATCACAGCATGGATATTTTCTGGACATACTTCTATTTTTAACATCTCACTTTGAGCATTTTGACGCAGCGTATCAGGGTACTTTCTGACCATGTAAGCACCTCTTTTCACATGATGATATTAAGTTTGTGTGAGTCACAATCATTCAAAACTCCCACATATGCCTCCAGTACTGTTTGATTGCAGATATGAATTCATTTAATTTATCATGAAGCCAACTAAGCTATTTGCTCCACATAAGAGTATGGAGAGAATGCAGCCTAGTTCTGATGACAGCACAAGGGCTGAAAAAAACAATGCAAGGCTTTGGGACAGGGACAGAGGCAACTATTTACTTTTCTCTCTTTCCCTATCTGTGTCGGCGGGTGTGTGTGTGTGGTTACAGGCTTTCGGGAATGGGTTAAATGGGCTGTCTGCCACTGTGGAAGTGGAGGCATCCGGAATACCCCTGCCAAGCCTGCCACAACCACCCCCTCCAACGCCCCACTCCAATACAACGCTTAACTGCTAACCTCAGCATTCCGGGGACATAGACTGCGGCTGATCGTGGGTGGGAGAGCCGTCTGGTCACAATTGTGACTGCCTCCTGCTCCTATCAGCAGCCATCTTGCATTCTAGTGCATGCGCTCTCTTTTGTCACCGCTCTGCTACAGTGCAGATGCATCAACTGATATGTGATCACATGATCAATGCACATGATCGATCAAAAATGGGCTGAAGTCAGACAGCATGGGTCATGTACAGAATCGGTGGCTGGAGTGGGGTTTGGTGGGTCAGGATAATGTAGCAGTGCTGCCATGCATGACATGCAATCCTTTTACCCATCATGTAAACCTAGTGACACCTAATCTTATAATGGTATGTGCACCCGTTTCATTCACCTGCAAGGTCATAGAATGCAGAGACGCCGCAACAAAGCATGGAGGTGGTCTGGGGGACCAGGATGGCTCTCATGGGTCAAGGTTCAAGGCTTGCTTGGTGCATGCATCTCAAATTGCTCGTGAAGTGGTTTGAAAGGTTTTGTGCTGCTCTGTGCCGATTGTTTTCCCACGTCTAAGGTTTCAAAATATCAACAAAACAAGTTGGGTCAGGGTTTAAGCCAGAAAAGGTCAAATGCATGCATATCTGCCCGAATAATAACCGGAACATTTAAGGAGTCTGCAGTTCATTGACAGACTAAGGAGGTAATTGGCAAACAGTCAGAGACCTAAAGAAAGCAAAAAAGGAAAGGAAATGAGGAATCTGATAAGGCCGTTCAGCCCATGGGGCATATTTTGCTGTTGCAGCCAAGCGTGTCACAATTCGCTTGGTTCCGTTGTCTGACCTGAGCTTTATTCAGACATCAGTTGGGTGGTGGCTTTCAGTAGAATGAGGAAACGTTGGCAAAAATGCTGATGGCAACTACAATGCATTGATGATAACTACAATGCATTGATGGTTCCAACTCAATTCTACACTCACAATTTTTATACTCACTTTGAGTACTACATCCTCACTGTTGCAACACAATACTGTTTATCAGGTCAGGTCGGTCTTATCCTGTCAGAGGTCTTTTCTTATTGGTCAGCCAAACTTGAGAATCTAACATGGCATTCAACCTTTTGTGATCCTTTTCAAACCCAGAGAAAAGCCTATGTAACATGTGTATTGAATGAATCCGTGGTAATGCTTAACAAAAAAAGTGTAGGCTAATCTCGCTGACCGATTTAACTAGATTTTTGAAAGACTCTTTTCTTCCAGTCAGGATGACACTACTCTGCAAGGTGATGGTGTTTGCACCCTGCTTGGGGTGAACACAATGGCAACAATCTGTACCAATAAGCACACGACACCTCCCTGCTCCACACCTCTGACGATTGTAAGGTGCGAGATCTATCGAGAGAGGTGTTAAAGATCAGATAGGAGAGAGGAGCTTGTTTGCAATTGGGAAAATGGGTTATGGGTGGGTGGAGCAGTGGTGGTGGGGGTAGGTGGATGGGGCAGGGGGTCGTCATTGTCGTAAGATCTCTACCTTGTCAAGTTGCACTAGAGACAAAAACCTGAATGCCTCTTTACAGGTGTCCAGTAACGGCTTCAAGCACTCTTCAGCAAAGGAACCGTCTCTTTGACCCGACATACAAATTTGTCACAGTTATGTGACGTCTTCACAGAGCAAGTTGCTACTCGTGAGAATGGGCAACCGAACAATGGGCTTGTCCTAATCCTGCATTACAATGGCCAGCCTGCCCACACACAACGTGGCCCACAAGCAATGGCTATGCCACACCTTTGAAAGGAATTGTGAAAAGTGGGGAATGATATTCACCATCATTGCACCCTTTCACCCTTGTACAACATTCATCTACAAGTAGACAAGTAGGAAGAAGGAATATGGGCTCTCTGAACAGTGCTTATTGAAACACAGTTGACACGAAGAGGCATTCAAGATGCTGCCAGTAGATGACAAAACTGCATTAGTCATTCAATGCGATTCCTCCACAGATCATCTTTGATCTCTTTCATAATAACTCTGCCACCCCCTTTGCATTACTGGCATGACCCAGAAGAGTTTTTTGTGATGGCATCAAAAATTCATTTAATTAAACTGTCAAAACTCAGCTCGTACTTTTTCATTTCAGACGCCTGCATAGAGAATTAGATTTAAGACAGGAAATGCTACCATAATCCCTTAGTCAATTTGTCCACAGTCAAAAATACAGGCGCACACTCCTCTGTTTGCGGTTGAATTGAGAAGTGTCAGAGCTTGTTGAAGCAGGCCCTCGTCAATCACAGAGCCTTGACTGTTCACAGCAGCCTAACGGCCCTCTCTAGACAAACCTGTGGGTGGGGGCGCCCCCAAACGTCCCCAAAATATCCCTCCCCCACTGGTCAAAGCCTCCAATGCCTCCCCCCTCTCTTTTCCGCAAACAGAGGAGCCCTCACAGCCACACCAGGGCAGGCAGGGGGTCAATGTATGCTCAAGCAAACGTCTGTTTGTTCAGTGGGCAATCAGGGCTCGCACAAACAACGCAAAGGCATTTTCACTGGGGGTGGAGGCCTTAGGAGGGGGTGCACGGAGGGGGTGTTGGGAAGGGTGGGGCGTAGTGGAGGCAGCTACGAACGGTGTGAAAGCTCCTCAATCAGCATTCAGCGCCAGCCACACAAAAGAGCCAGTGAAAGTGAGAGTGGAGCAGGAGGAGGGGGCGAAGGAGGAGGAGGACCCAGGCCCTGTGGAACCCAAGAGAGCACACAAAGCTGGTTTTCATTCCCACCTGTGGCTGTAGAGGCCACTGGGTGCCTCGCCTGCAGGTGAATGTGCTCTCTAGTTACCTCGTTCCCATGGAGCGTCAATGCAGTGACGCATTTGGTCTAGAGTAAAGAGAGGGGCGCAATATTTCTTATGGTGACAAAACGCTCCAGGGGAGTTTCAGATTGGAAAGTCATCATGTGCCTGTACTGCATCTGCATCTTTGCAATTACGTTGTGATTAAATTTGCTGCCCCTGCCAAGAGAGAGCGAGTTATCCTTCCGAGGTTTTCTCAAATATTGTAATATGGCAAATATCTTAATGAGGAATGATTATACCGCTTCTTGGTTTGTTGTCAGTCAAAATAATTTCTGCCCAGCTATCTGCCTGCAATCATTATCATCATGACTTTCTTATCAAGGGCATCTCAAGAGGAAACACTTGTCTACATGACCAACTACATGGAAGTGACCAACATAACACAGATGAGAGCCTTCTCCATGGCCCTAGTAATGGTTACAGCGGCCTCCTCACAAACCTGACGCACAAATACAAAAGCACTCACACTCACTCATACATACCCACACACGGCACGCACACAGTAAGGTAGACATTTCCTGCAAGTTAATAAGTTCCTGAATAGTACATTATTGGTTTAAGCGACCTTTGGCGACAAATGAAAGCTAAAATGCCCATATCTAAGCCCCATGTAACAGTGGACACATTGTGAGGCTGTCATTCCACAACTTTGCTCCAATCTGTGGGCCAAGAAACCCCTTTGTTCCTCCCTTGTTGAGATTCCTTGAATAAATAGGCCAACAAATCGAGAGGTAGCTGCGCAACATGGAGCTCATAGGCAAGCCAGTGACATAGTGTGTGTGTGGGAGGTGGAGCGAATCAAATAAAAACTACTGAAGGTTAACTTCACACAAATCAACATCATTTTTATTCTGGGCATCTGAGCAAAACCATAAAGACTTGACAAGGCCATGCTACATTTGTTCTCAACTTCAAGCCATGACACATTCCTCTGTGAGAGTTAAATGCAAACCACTGGGTATATTTAGTGTGGTAGTGAATGCTAGGCGTTGTGAGTTATCTTAAGCTGACTGAGCGTAAGCTGACAGAGTTGTTGCCATGACCATTCCATGCCGTTTCAGGACCGCAGGTCTTTCCATGTGTTAAGAACCATGCTGTTTAAAAATGTGCAAATTAAAGATTAAAAGTTTCTTAATGTATGTGTCCAGGCAGGCCTGGATTTATGTCAGAGCGGACAGCCATTTCCCTGGAGAGCCAGAACGGTCAGTTCATTTCACACAAGACTTGCGTCCAGGGTGCTTTCCTGTCAGTATGACGACCAGTGGAACTCATTAACAACGACTGTATGTTAAATAGTACACAGGATGAGACAAAAGCTATTAGTCAATTAACCTCTGGTTCTTCAATACCAAATCACAATTTTCCAGAGAATAATTAAATGACACAACTGGGATGAAATAGTCACTCCATGAACATATCTGCTTGCTTATGAGCTGCCTGCTTGAACTTGAGAGGAGTGTGGAAAAGATAGCAAACAGAGCAGCACCTTGCATTGCTGTACCTCTACTGGGACAGGCCAAGCATTTGACCGGAGGCCACAAAAGAGGAGCATGCAGCTGGTTGCATCTGTTTATATGAACAACATGCTTCGAAAAAGTTTTATATAGCCTTGAGGATCAGTGTGAAACAAAAATTAGGTTCCTTTACTGAGGCACCAGAAATTTGGGTTGTACAACATGCTGTGACTAGAACAGAAACATACAGTAAGTAGAGTAGAATACGGTATGTAGGCTAGGCCTATTCCTATCAAAACCAAGAATAAAATACATTAATAAAAACAGACACCTGAATTAAATGTTGTTTGGAGGTAGGCAGTTCTTCAGGGAGATTTCAAGATCATGGCAGTCATAACATTTCAAAGGAATAAAATATGATCTCTATTACCTCAATGAATCTCTAAAGTGTTAACACACTATCCCACACTATACTCATTTCCTGATGTCTCTGGCCAGGTACTTTTTCACCTTCACCAATTTAACAAAATAGGATTTGGATTTGCAAGCCACGTGCCAAACACTTCCTCAAGTCCTTGAAGAGGTTTGCTGGGAGAAATATGCCAAATGACAACATATCCTCTATGTTTAGACTCTGTGACTGCTATGTTGGACCACAAATAATGTAAACGAACACCCTTAGGTCAAACCATGGAGCTGAAAGTGAATGTTTTTTCAGCCAGAGAGAAAGGCAAGCACCATCCAAATATGGAAATTGCACATGTTGCTTGCTTTCCATGTAATGGCTGTGAACAAAGCAGGTGTGCTATGCAAACACATTTGGTCAACTAGAGTAACAGACTTCACAGGAGTGTCATCTGCCCATAAACCCAACAGCAAATCTCTATTCTTCCCAGTGTTTCATTTGGCTTATTTTATTCTTTCTCCCAAATGCTTTCATTATCTAAGCCTATATCTTGGTAGATGTTTTGTTCTTTCTCTATCAAATTACAACTGATTAATTTAAGTAAAGTAGAAAAGGCACAGGGAAATTGTTGTAAAAGGATAAACTACCCAGGTATTGTGTCTGCTTTTCAGATGGTCATCTGGAATCTTGAATGACTGTCAACATTTGACACCAAGGCTTTGAATAATCAACCATCAACTGTGCAGCAATTTGTTTAATTATCTGATCTCATGCTGGTGGAGATGGTGCATGCATTCATTCCCAGCTGCTTCTCATTGCAATATGTTCCTTTTACAAGTCCTAGCTACACCACTTCCACAGGAGACAGTCTAATGTGGGACCGTGTTCTATTAAAGTATCGAGGCCATATAACTGTAACCAATAAAATGGATGATATGGGCTATATAAAATATGGGGGAGGGGGACCTGCCTGCGATTTGCGTTTAGAAAGAAGGGGGAGCGCCAGAAGACTTGAGGGCTAGCTGTTGTAACGCCAGTGAAAATGGAAACTTCGATTATAGCCTCACAGAACAGAGAAGAGCAACGCTGGTGGGTAATCCATTTACACGGCACCACCAACCATTCAATTAAATTAGTTCTGTGCTTTAGTTCCACATTGAAGTATCGATGAGAGACTGACCGCCCTGCTGCCACTGGGCTAAGTTCAGACGGCTCTTTCACGCTATATTCATCATCTACGGAGCGGCTTGGCGCACCTGCTGCGATGATTTAGCTGCGCTCGAGAATGCGATACACATGAATTTTTAAATTACCATACAAGTGTTGGCAAGTGGATCTGCAATGCGTACATTGGTAGATGGATCACTTCATCCGCATGGTGTTCGTTTGAGGGCTTATTTGACATTAGGCTACACAATAAATCAAACACAACTAAACTACACTGCCATTGGCACTTGGGTAGGGGCGAGTCGAATGTAAAACCAATGTCACTATTAGCCTAACAGCGGTGAGAACCGCAGGTATCAATAAATACTGTAATAAAATAAGTATGCTATATGCTAACCCTGGCTCACAACCGCGTTGGTTAGCCAATAATAACAAAACCCTTAACGGGGAGTTGCCGACGGATATTGTTTTACCCGATTAAGAACCCTCAGATAGCTTGGCTTCTACAGCAAAGGACATTCCTGCATAGATTTTATTAAATGGATGGCATTCTGAAAATACGCCAAACCACCTGCACCTCTGGGAAAATTGCCAACAAAATGTTTTGTAAATTCAGTCGTTTGAAAATACCAATGCGCTTTACATTTTGCAACATATTATAAGCTACACAGATACTTTGGGAATGAACATCCATCCTATTAGGGTGCGAGACCATCCTATCGGCTGAGTACGTCGCCCATCCGGCATCCCCACTGAGCCTAAATCAGAGGTTTAAAAAGTATTTATTATATCAAGCACAAATCAGCCCCCTGAAAGCAAATAATTCGAATGAATAGTTTTTATTTTTACCACGGAAACAATCCCTCTGAATGAACGAGACCGTGAGGGATAAACGCAGCGTCTTGCGGCTTACCTTTGGTTGCCTCCACCGCACATAATAGTCCAAGGACCAGTCCGATTGCAGACGCGAAGGGTTTATACCTACGGAACTGCATCCCGTTTTATAAGTAAAAAACACGAGAGACGTAAACACTCTTCTCTATTCCTCGTCAACGCAATCAATTATAATTCACCCTGTAAATAAATATCCATAAGATGTAATTCTGCAACCGCGATAGTTCTAAGATGGCTGCCGCCACCGCCGCTTAGCTATTCCCTTCAATCACCCCTCTCTTGCAGTTTTGCAGCTGTATCCAACGGGAGCGGTGGTAGCGTGACGTCAACACTGTTATTGTGGGAGTGCTTGCTGTGCCTATTGCCCAGTGCTCAACCAGACAACTAACCGAGACCCAGGGAGGGGGGCAATAAGAAGTCTGTTTGTAGAGGGCAGTGCGCACTGTTTTTTGATCTAGATCTCTACATCCGTGGTGAACCTGCTCTGCTTTTTATCATCTCCCGGGTTAAAGAACACGTAGCCTAAGGCATATAGCTATATTTCAGTCCGGCTGCACATAGCCTACATCATTTTAGCCTATACACACATTTACATTTAAATAGTCTATTATTGTAGATCCATCGCTTAAACAGATAATACATAAAAAAATATGTTGAAATATACATATTATGATGTGATGATTATCCAAAGTAAAATTTGTATGGTAGTGTTTGTATAGCCTATGCTATCAACCTTTTGGGGGGAAATCATTTTGTGGCCAGTGTTATATTGTCATTTCATTTATCTCTAGATTGAATGTAGAGCAATTTCATCCTGGCTTTGAAGACTTTCTAACCTTCACTCTTACTGCAAAACATTATTATAACCACACACAGGTTGGATGCAGGGAATATAGCGGTGCATGTCTGAATGCATGGCAAATGTGTTTACCTTAGTCAAATGTATGGTTACTTAAAACCAAAGTCTTTGTCTTGTATTTGTCTTTGTATTTGAAAAAGAAGGGCATGGGACTGAACCATGGAGGAACCCAAAGAGTGCATAACTGCAGTTTTGCAGTCATTTGTCATACTCTCATCAGGGTCTCAGATTTCCACATCTGACGAAGCACTGTGCACTTCTAGAAAGACAGAGCACTGACCCCCACCATGAGTAAGCATCTCCTCCCCCCTCACTCTCTTTCTCACCATTCTCTCCATCGCTCTCTCTACCTCCCTCCCTCCTGCCCTTTTTCACTCCTCCCTTTCAGTCTGTCTGTCTCCAGTAAAATTTTAATTAAACCGCACCATGGTGTGAGCGTGGCAAGGTTCACAGAGGGGAAAAAGGTATGCTCAGAGAGCAGGGCTGTTCTTCTTCGTCGCCTGACTGCAGCATGCTGCCGGATAAAACAATGCTGGGGAATGCGATCACACAGGAGACTGATGAGTCACGGCCGCATGGGTTTTAAAGGTTACAGTGCTCACAGTTTGCTGAGTGAAAGAATTTGTGTGGCTCACAGCAGAGGGCTGCATTAATCGACGAGAGATTTCAGTGCTGACTGAAAAATGGTGAAGGTCACAGAGGTTTGACATAACCCTCTGCATGCCTTTGACTTGCATCTGATGTGATTCCCATCATCAAGATTTATATAAAAATCAACACTGACTTTGGGGTAAATGTGGGAAATACCCGTGACGTAAAAGCCAGGGATTTAGCACAGGTGAACAGTTCAGTGATGTTTTTGCACATTGTCATTTCAGAGGGAAGTAATCCTGATGAATTAGGTGCACATGAACACAATGCTCTTGTGCACGCTGAACCACAAGACTCTCTCTCAGCTCGAAATAGCTTAGTAATGCCTGGGAAATATAGGTAAAGAGGAATGCTTACTCACGAGCACAGTCATGTAGCCTCAATTCACTGCCGGGTCTATTAAACCGGAGCTGCCTTCCCCCGGCAGCAGGGCCGGGGCACAATGGTTATTTGTTCCTCTCTGGCAAGGCATGAACTAACTGCTAGCAAAGCCGAAGCCTCTACAGATGTCCATTCCTCTGGAGAAAATGGGGGCAACAGAATGCTCTTTGTGGATGCTCGTGGACAATAGCTTGTCTAGGCCAGACTGAGTGTTTGCCACAACAGTGAGACTTGAGCGGGATAAGGGCACTTCCTCCGGGTACACAGCTACCTTTTATATCCTGGGTCATAGAAACACCCATAAACACTTCAGAAAGAGACTTTGTTCTCATGCCAACCTCGGGGATGGGGCTGAGAAGGATCTTTGATCCTCACAGTGCAAGAGTATATTTCCCCGTAGAAGAAGCAGCAGACAGGATTTGAGGATTTGATTTATGAACTTCCTTGGGTGAGAGGGAGCTGAGCTTAAGCTGCGGAAGTGTCCCCCAAATTCCGCGCTGTCTCATCCTCAGCGCTGTCAGGCTGCCTTTTTGTCAGCACGTCGGCTTGCGGCTACAGATTACAGAATGGTGTGAGTCAACCATAAAACTCACCGGAGAGCTGAAAGCAGAAAAATAGATCACCCAAATGACTACAGGACTTGCTGATGGTTAAGTTTGTGCAGAATTGTATAATTTTGCACAATCTGCTGTCAACTTTTCAACAGTTCAACAGTTCATAAAGAATGCAGAAAATTAGGATGGCATCAGACAGAAATGCTTACATTTGAAGTCATCCCATAGTCTCAGAATCCATAAGCTGTAAACATCAAACATTGTTTGTACCCACTGGCTTTCAGTGTCCTCAAAACATTCCAACATGTTTAATGTGTGTGTGTGTGTGTGTTTCTATTCGCAGCAGAGTGATATATGTTTGGTGCCATGAAAAAAGATAACCGTATCTTCCCAGCAATTTCTACATGTTCCACCCACCAGCATGCTGGCACTCTGCATGACGTCCTGGTGGCTTCATGGAATTTCATTGTCAAATGAGGGAATAAATTAACTGGGATGATTAGTATAATGTGATTTCTCATGTATTATCCATCAAAGATTTCAGAAACAATATTAACACAAAAATCAATGGTGCTAATGTATCGGTAATTACCCATTTATGTACGTAAAAAAAGTTTTAAAGCTATTTAAATGGAATAGCAATTATTGTATATTAAGTGAGGCAATACTGTTATTTCTGCTTTGTTTGTTAGTTTCAACCACTCAATAATATTTCTACTGTATCTCCTGAAACAGGATAATAATCTATCTGATGATAATCGATCTGGAATTTATCTCAATTTTGAAATACTTAACGTTAAACTGGATGTTCATTATCTGAGACAAGTTTTTTCTTAATCAAAAGTGTCTCAGTTTGAATACCTCATGCAGTTTGGCCAGGAGTGTTAAGCTTTGCAAAGAGAGACATGGTTGCCTAGGAATTCTAAAACGACCTCCAGCAGAAGCATTTCGTTAAGCTTAGAAGGTGAACAGTTTGTCTTTTCCATGTATTAAGCAGAGCACACATACAGAGAAATATGTCCCAAAGTAAAAGAGTAACATTTTTATCTGAGAGAGATAGAGAGGCAGAGAAAACAAAGCCAAAATAAGTCAGCTGTCCACATTACAGCTGAGCTTGTTTGGAAGCAACCTGACAGTACAAATACAAGACAGCCAATAAACACCATCATTTTTTCAAACCTTTAATCCCAACCACACTGTAACCTTTCACATCTGTGAAATCCGTGCAGAAACAATATGGACTCCACTGACTCATATATTCAAACCTTCCTCCTTTGATTGATTAATAATTTGCCAATGCATATTTCATATAAACAGGGGACCCACTGCAAAGTCTACCCAGGCTGTGTGCTGCACTGATTAATACATGGTAGGGGCAGCGGGTTCTGAAGTTTTAGGAATACATGAATTTTGATATGTGATGCCTGACTCAACATTCATCATTGCCGCGCGATGTATGCATGCCTCTGGGAGAGCACCGGGGCTGTGGGAGAGAGTTCATTTTTAAGTAAACACACTGGCTCTGGCTGACAGAGGCACAACACATCACACAAAGCCAAAGATCATGAAAGTAGGAGAGAGAGAGAGAGTGAAGAAGTGAGGGGGGGAAAATAACAACCTTGCCAATTACAGGGCTCAGCTGCAGTGCGGCAACGTGCTTAAGTCGCTCAGTTGCGCAGAACGTCTTCATCTGTTGCTGGGTTGCCTGTCCCTTGACAACAGGGGCGAAGCTGAGGAGGTTGCTAGTGTGACAGGGTTGACGATGAAGAGTCGTATTCTCAGGAGCCGGCAGGTCCCATTGGGGAGAACACATCTGAACACACATGTGCAGGTTCTATTGAGATGTTTAGTGTGTGTGTGTGTGTGTGTGTGTGTTTGTGCATGTGTGGGAACAAGGCAGATGGTTAACAGGGAAAATGGGAAGTTAAGAGTTAAATGGCCTGTGCTATAGAAACAACTCCTTGAGGCTTTCTTTCTTGAAGGTCTCAACAACTTGTTTATAACTTCCTCACCGTTAGTGTGCTGTTTATAACTTCCTGTATGGTCACACATAAGCAACACATTTCTCTAGAGGTCTAATTTGACAGTATTGCTGTATATACAGTGAATAGAACAGTAAATATGGCAGTACATCCTGTGAGACCTACATAACATTTCTACTTATACCTTCGGTGATCTTGTAGATTGTAACTTTTATATTTTTAACTAAGAATTTACTGTATGTTTTCCTAATTGCTTTTCCAGGCTATATTAAACATTCAGGACTTTCTCGCCCTGGCTCTGAATGGGAATGTGTCCATATGGGAAACTTGTTGGCTTGGTGGGGTCAGGGGTGTGATGAGGGCCGATGGAAGGTTTTGACAGTTGTGTTCTTTTAAGACCTTGACCTTTGAACTGCTGTGAACTGCTGAACTGAAATTCTGTGAACTGCTTCTGACACACCATTTCACGCCCCAGCAGAGTCCCTCTGCAGCCACTGCTCACCGGACTGTTCTCCACTGAAGGACACACACACACACACACACACACACACACACACACACACACTCTCCAGTCACCAATCAGTCACCTGTGACTGGTGCCTCTTGAGATGGAGGTGTGCTGCTATTCAGATGCTCTCCACTCCATCAGCATAGAGCCTCGGGGCTGGACCCACGCTACCACGTCTGCTCTTATTGGGCACAAGGACTCAAGGGGGCACTTCTGACATGGCTGCAAGCATGGACTCACATGCCTAGGTATGCATTCACACACAGACACACACACACACACTCACTATACACAAATAGACACAGACTCATCTGCACACAAACACACAATCACAATGCACACACACATACACACACCCAAACACTTACTCACTCATGCACATAAGTTACACATACACACACACACACACACACAGATAAGGAAACAGACACAAATGTCGACTGACACTCCGAGTGATGTCAGGGCAAAGGCTGAAAAATCAAACACTGAATCAGAGAAGCACACTCCCTCAAACCACACAAATTAGGATGACCAAAACAAATACTGTGCCTAGCACGACTATGCACACAGATGAAGAGAGGCAGAGCTCTGTAAAGCAAAACAAAGAGAAAAGAGAGCGGCTTAGACAATATGTGGGACAGTGGGACATCTGCGATCCCGTTCACTTGCCGCATGAGAAAACCTGTCGTCCAGATGAAGGAAGTGAGCCCACTCATTATCCCCACAACACCGCTCAGAGGAAAGTGGGTGATATAACAGAAAACCAGAAGAGAGAAGAAATGGGACTCATGCCAGCTTCCTCCTCCTCCACCACCTACTGCCTCCATCTCCCTCACTCCTCTCTCTTCCTGCTTCTCTGTTGTGTGTGCAGTTGGGTGTGGAAGGCCACAGGCTGGGCAGCAGACTCCAGTCGGGGTGGATCAGACTGGCATCGGCCATTAAAGGGGGTCAGTGCTTAGTCAGGTGAGGCGTGGCATGGTGCGGCGTGGTATGACACAGCACCGCGCCTCGGGCCATAGCAGCATTGACTTGCTGCCAACGCCTGTCACTAGGCCTCAGCTTCTCCCCATGCCCCCCCCCCCCCCCACACACACACACACGCGCTGCTCAGAGAGAGTGTGAGTCAGTCATACAGACAGAGAAAGACGGAGCCAGTGGAGCTGCTGTCTTTGCCCAAGTCAGCCATGAGTCATGTCAGGAGTCCTGTATGAGGCAATGTCACATTTTCCTGAAACAGAAAGAGGAAATTGTCTCATGGCTGGTTCTGGCAGAAGACTGAAATAGTCAGAGAGCAATGGTCTGGACAGTCTGGCAGTGGCCAGGCTAACTACCAGACAGACTCGACTGGATGGAAAGAGACGGTTGCTTTGGTCAAGGAGGTGATGTAATGGATGCCAGTGATGGTGGGTGATTTCTGTGATGGTGAAAGTCGGTGCACTCCATGATTGACTGTTTGCTTTGTGTCCTGGGAAGTTCACACCTGCCTCCAGTGATTATTGGCGTGGCGAAACACCTGAGACATGCAATGTTATTGCTAAGGGCAACAGTGTCTGCAAAGCTCAAACATGTTGTGTTTTTCTGTGCGACCACTGAAGACCCAAATGATATGTTCCTCTGTGTAATTCAGTTTTGACAGACTAATAGAGGGGATGGTGCTGTGGTGAGCAGATCCCTCTCCACTGTATCAGCCGCCCAAGTGACACTATCTGTCATGTCTGCTCCAGCAAGCAGGGGCTCACTGAATGACCTTTCAATTATTGATCCCCCTCAAGCATCAAGCACATCTCTCTCTCTCTCTCTCTCTCTCTCTCTCTCTCTCTCTCTCTCTCTCTCTCTCTCTCTCTCTCTCTCAAGGTGTGGTTGTGTGTCAGTACACAGTATCACAGTATCAGCAGAGAGAAGCGTAAAGTGATTCATACAAGGCTGCCAGCACAATATATGAGAAATGAGAGGCGATTTCCAAGCTTCAGGCAGAGAAACAGAAGCCGGTCGTGAAGAGAGACCATGCCTTCATACATCATCACATTGCACCTCACCAAATGTCCCCATATACCATTAATGCAAAATGCCACAGTACCACTCTCAGGTCTTGAAAGGTCAGGATATAGAATGTGAAATGCAGATTTGTAATTTCCTGATATCATGTATTATATTTATTTTAAATTATAGCAGAACAACTCAAACATTTGGGGTCAGAAATTGACATCAACATCTGTACAGTGCATTCGTATTGAACTCAAAATACATGACCTTCGTAGTCGCTGAAATAGCTGTGTTGGTTCAGATGGAGGAATTTGTGTAATTTCACAGTGTCCAGATGAATCTTACGTCACTCCCTCCAACACCCATGGGAGAGAACTGGGCATGTGTTTCCACCCAGCCAGCCCTCAGGGAGTCTGTAAATAGTCCACTTGTCCATAGCTGCCGTAAAAACCCTTGTTGCCCTGGACCTCTGCACTCACACACGCACACACACACACACATACAAACACACACACAGAGGCAAGCCTTGTGGATGGTGGCAAACCTGTCCAAAATAACCGCTCACTCACTCCCGTCTGAAATAGTCTCCCACTCAACATTTCCCCCTGGCCAGTCAGCCAGCAAGCCCGCGCCTTGATAAATGTGGTGAGGTATTTTAGGAATCCGTCTTAGGATGAGATAACACGGGGACAGCTGCTCTCTAATTTTAAATTGGACGCCTAAGGATAGAGGTGCCTCAGGAACCAATGTGTCCCAGAGACAAGACTGATTTCGGCCCGCTGACGTCTCAGCAAATAGTCTCCGTTTATACCAGACAGATGCTCTACAGAGAGAACAGGGCCGTGCTCGGAAGGAACATATCAACAGAGGGGAGCGACTGATGGAGTAGGAGACAGACTTGAGTGTCCCTGAGTGAAGCAATGACAGCCCCATATTGGAATAATGGTTACTATAGCAACACAACCTGTACATGCTGACTAAAAAGAATGATCATGACTCTCTTGGGTGTGTGTGCGTGTGTGTCTTACATTTGTCCTCTGCTTGTTTTATCTGCCCTTCACCTGAGTGGACACACACACTGTATTTTAAGTCTCCTTTTACTGTGTAAGCATGAGCACATACAGTATACAGTGTTGTGGGAACACTATATCTTAATGCATTCCACTCTGCAAAGCCCGACCATCTCATTATTATCTCTCTAACCCTCACCTGCGCTCTTCTTGACCCAGACTTATTGGAAAGCTGTGCACACACACACACACACACACACACACACACAGACACACACACACACAGACACACACACACACACACACTCACACAGAGAGAGACACACACACACTCTCCCAGTTATTCCGGGCAGGTGAAAAAGATCTTCATTGCCTGCTGGAACGTTATCTCTCAGCAAAACTGAAAAGCCATTTGCTCTTCTCTGCACAGGAGCTGAACAGCTGGTGGTGCGGAAATGGCTTCAGCCGTGTGTTTATACAGGCAACAAGAGGCCCGTCACACAGACACATCTCCCGCAGACTTATGGCAACACACTGATCTCATAATGTTGCAGAAAGTAAACACACGTCCCTCACGGTGAAAGATGGGGCTGAATGCTTCTTTGATGGGATCGTGATAATGTATCTTTGATGTGGTGATGGGGGACGACTGGCTTTGCCATGGCCACTTGTTCTGTTGATGTTTGGGGTTATTAAACCAACACGATGTAGGAGCACACTGATGAAGGCACTGCACTGAAATAAAAAAATATGCTGTGCAATAAAATTGAACTTATGCAAAGTGTGGTCTTTTCTCCCTTTTCCCCCTTAGTTACAAGTTCGGTCTAGCACTCTAGCTAAAGAGACTGACCGAATCCTGCTTCTGTTCCTGTATGCAGTGTAGAGTTTTACCATGAAATAATAGATTCACACTCATGGATTGACATTTTGAATGGTGTCTGTCATTGCCACTGTGTGGTAACTTTGGTGTAGCAGGAAACGAGGCCCCTTTTTCAACGTTGCCCCTTTAGCATCATTTTCCATTATGAAGGGCAGTCCAATAGACTTCCATAGATCTCAATGAAATGATTTCATTCATACTTTAAGTGCTATGCATGAAGCAAAGAAACGGGAGAAGGAGGGCAGGGAGTGGGAGAGCAGGCACGGTCAGCCAGTCAAAGGAGCAGCAGCTCCCTTCTGCGGCGGGCGCCTCAGGGTGCCCTGCAGATGCGCTGCTAGTTCCCAGGCAGCCGTCCTCCTCCTCCTCCTCCTCCTCTTCCTCCTGAGGCTGCTGAGTCACCATGAGTCCTGCTCCTGTTCACACACCACACGACAGATGCTGATCTATTACACTGATAAACAGGAGGTGGCAGAGGGGGTAATTATTGACAGAGATGAGTTGGACTGTTTTTATAATAGATGTTTTTTGGTTTTGTCATGATTTCTGTTGGCTTAATGTAAGAATAGAAACACAACTTGGAATCCAGGAATTTCAGTATTACTCCATCAATACCCAGCAAAACTCCTGAGTTGTACACTCTGTTTAGAAGAAATACCTCCCGCTTAAGCAGTCTGTCTTTTCAGGTGCACCACTGGGTCTTCTTCAAACATTTCCTGCCTGCCTGCCTGCCTGCCTTCTCAGAGGAATTCAATCAGGTCAATTCCATTTTCCTCCAGGTGCGTAGCAGCCACATTTCCACACAGGAAATGGCTGAATCTGCCAGTGTTTTGTACCCCCCCACCCCCCTTCTCCCTCTCCCACCTGCATCCCTCTCTGTTGTGCTTCCAAGCCCTTATCTAATGTGGAGGGGGAAAGAGTGTAATAACTGCAGCTCTGAACTTTCAAGTCGGTAGCAGCTTTCATTACTCACTGCCATGGCAACTGCTTGCAGAGTATCATTCTGTTTTTCCCGTTCCGCGTGCAGTTTATCACTCCCTATTTTTTTACAGTCTATGATCACTCCTGGCTTCTCCTTTTCAAGTGCACAGAGGTGGTAAGGACAGCAATTGTGTATGCTATGTGTGGTATACAACTCTGAGCTCAGTATGGTTAGTCTCATATGCTCTTTGGTCTAAATTGGTCTGTTTTACTTGTAGGCCTATATATATATAAAATAAATAAGATATGCACAGACAGGCTGATGTCCAACGACGATCTTCACTACTGTGTCATTATCCCTTTTGCCAGTCAGTCTAGAAGCAGCACTGAGCCACGTGATTACCACTTACTGACATTTTATAGTCCCATTTGTCTTTTTTAAGGCAACAGAGCTCAGTCTCTTAAACATATCTCCTTCCATCACGATAAACTGGTAGACTAATATTTAGCTGTGAAAGTTCAGGGCTGTAAATGATAGTCTGGAGAGCCCACAAGCTGCATTGGAAATAGCACTCAACATTTTTCAACAGGCTCTCTCTGTGTATTTATGGAAGCGCAAGTCATCTTGTGCTTGCGGCCCATGTGTGTCCTATACATGTGTGCCCCCCACAACATCGGAGCGTCCTGGAGCCTAATCAGCTGTGAAGCCTGACGCTCCAGTCTGACCCTTCACTCATAATTGTATCAGGGTGAACTTTAAAAAGAGATAGAGCGTGCTGATTGCCAGGTAGCCCTGGACCTTGGCTCGGACGGCACTGCTTCGCTGATTGCTGTGTAATTATGGTTAGGAGATGGGCTAGCGCCCAGGTGTGTATGGGATGGGATTTTTGTGCAGGTTTGTTCATTGAGGGTGGTGGGTACATACTACTTTACATGCCTTAATTTATAAGTACTTTTTTGTCTTTTTTATTCTCATCAGTTCTGCAGACTTTAAAAGTATAATGAGGCAGTCTAATATTCTGCTTGTGTTTCTGAGCTGCTTCAAAATCTCAGCTAGACATAAACATGGCAAATTATCTACTGAAATTGAAAAGAAGCCTAGGACAATTTGGATGTAGATTAGGTGTTCCTGCACTCTGTTGTTAGTTTTGATTGAACAGAGAAAAACAAACAAAATTCAGCAATGAATATTTAATTGATCATCATTGCAAATGCAGACTGTGTCTCTTCAGTTCAAGGCGAGTGACCAGATCACAGATAAGGCTATACAACAAATATTCAGGGCACTGTTCAGTGAGTAAGAACAATAACAGAGGACCTCACATAGGAGATTCTTATTCAATTTTCCACTATCTTAAAAAAAATAGAGAAATGTTTCGGCTTATCTAAAATGGCTTTTGAATACCTGAAAGGGTGAGGGGAGAAAATGTCCATGGGCTCCGTCATGTGGAGTGCTCATCAGGATCGCTGATATCTACAAATGTTTTTCCTCACAATCCTTCCGAGCAATTACTTCTCAACACAGATGGTATCTCCATAATTTCTCCCCCCACACACATATCAACCCACTGAAGGAAGTGGGAAGGCTTCCTGATAGCAAAAGCCATTAGTCTGTGGGAGGCACATAGCATGGGAAAGACTTCTAGACAGACACTAGTTGCAATTTAAACACACACACTGACTGGCAGGTGTGTGTGTTCCCAATCGTCCCAGTAATTACAGTAGAAGGAAAGGAATGAACTTTTTGGCTGTGCTACATTGTGCCTCAGTGATTGGAAGTTTCAAATCCACCAACCATTAGAAGATAATTGGTCCATTTCAGTGAATGAGGTGCAAGATGACAAGGGGGTCAGACCTGAATGACAGTTTCGGAGATTGCATTAACAGCAACATAGGGTTGTGCCTCAGCAGAGTGCAAGCCGCTGCATTTATAAAGAACCTTTTGCCATTTAAGTAATGGCTAATATGCAAAGTAATGATTGTATAAAGCTTTTCAATGCACATTATCCTAATGGCATAATGTCTGAATATAATACCAGGGCAACTGTTAATAGTCTTCTTGTCTGTGTTCATACTTAATTGAACATGGTGGTTAATTTGGAATATTATGAAACATATTCACAAGCTACTTCAGTCTTGTGGTTTATTCAGCTGTCATTTTTTAGCAACCCAACAGCTACAGCACAGAATTGCTGTTAATTCTTTACATAAATGACCTCCTCACAAAAGTCAACGCACTGTAGCAAACATGAATAAAGCACAAATAAGGTCACGTATGGTTTATAAATACTGACGTATGACATGGTTTGTTCATGTGAACTAATGCATTAACTAATGTTGGTTAAAGGAACCTTTATGGAAAGTGTGACTTATTTCTGGTATAATGCTTCCATTGAATAATCTAAAATCATTTGACCTTGTTATCGGTGAACCAGTTAATGTGTACAAGTACAAGTTGCTTTACAGTAACTAAATAGAACAATAGATTATCAAACCAATAGAAAAAAAACTGAGGGGAAATATAGATATAGATAGCTATAAATATATAGCAGATAATGAAAAATAGAGTGAAAAGCTCACTAGTAGGGAGAAACTCACCACCGGTTTACTGAAAGCTTGTATGGCTAAATTGAGGGACCAGATGGTGTTACTCTCCCTCTCTTTTTTCCCTCTTCCCAATCTCCATCACACACAGTATATGCCCATCGCCACTCATCTCCACTGTGAGAAGAGGAGGATCCATCAGGGCCCTCACGATGAGACAGGCCCAGACTCCAATCCCTCTTCACCCCCAGCTCGCCATGGCTCATCACTATCAACAAAGCCATTTGGCACATTGCTGAGGACAATGAGGAGGGATTGAGGGTGGCTGCACCAGACCCCCCCCCCCCCGCCCACACACACACACACACGCACACACACACACACACACACACACAGCATTATGCTGCAGATTCACTTCAGCTCTCTTCTAAGCTTATGATTAATTTAGCAGAAATCTCCCTCCCATTCGCTTCTCCGAGCATTATACAATTCATTTTTGCTTCCCTCGCATCTTTTCAAGACAGAACTTCAGCCAAGCATCCAACAAATCATGTGAAATGGTGCTAGCAGTCTGCCTCAAGCAGGCTACTTGAGATGGCCGTCTAGATGGTGCTGGGTTGTTTTTTAATTTACTGCTTTCCTTAAATGCATCATCTGCTAAATGGTTCTCCTTGTTTATGCCTCTGTCTGGAGTACACCAAACTAAACACAGTTCAGTGGTGACTCCCCACACACCATTAAGGAAAACAGATAACTAAATGCAAATGAGACACCTGCTGAGTTGAAATACGGAAAAGTCTTCCACACCAAAGCTTCTGTTAATGAATGCTTTCATAGAAGCATCATGTCTCGGTAATTAGGGGATGGCTAGCAACACTAACGCAAAGTCAAATTCATTGCATGCTGTTCCGTAAGTAATGATGTGTTGTCTGACTCCCTATGCACACATTGACAAGTTTCCATAATAAAAAGATAAGCTAGAAAGGACAAGAAAGTCATGTTGCGAGATGAAATTGAGGCGTTTCATAGAAATACAGCATATCTTCGAATGTTGTGCAGCTAAGCTAAACCAATAGCATAGGGTCTGCCTGTGGAATGGTGTGTGCAAAGACAGTAGCACAGATGGCAAGTAACTGATAGTTGAAACATCTCCAAATTCAGACACCTTGTGCCAAGCTGACAATGGCTTCGGTGTCCGCTTTGTGTGCGCTCAAGTGCTTCCCTTCGTGCGGGGCCTTTCAGTTAGAAATGCAAACATGTTGATGCCTCTCAGAGGCTCCCTGTGCCTGTTGCACCCTCAGGAGAACATGGACTAATGCCACATCTTGATAGTCTTGCCAGCAACAGACTATGCTTAACTGGAGGCAACAAAGACCCAAGCGGAAGACTGCAGTAAGTATGCAGTGATTGTGATGTCATGTGCTTTTAACCTTTCCATTTTGTGTGCAGTCATTAAAGGGTCGCAGCAAGTGGTGGGCAAAGAATCCAGTCTTAGTTCCTCTAATTGTTACTCAAACTGAAGCTGCCTTCCTCAAGAACGTTGCTGTTGGTTACAAAAGCTGAGTGGAACTTAAAAAAAAAAGATTAATTTAATGGACATGGCAGACCATCGATCGGGCTGTACTTCTGCCCACTGCCCAGACATAGTTTGTCTAGGCCTGCATCAGATAAGACATCTCCATGCCTTTCTTTCAGTTAATCTAATCAGCATCTCATAACCAACCAAATAGAGTGAAGCCCCCCCCCCACATCCTTCTCTCACGGTCTTGGCAGGGGTTGATGGTTTAGAGTCGCAAGCTGGCCCATGCTGTGCTTGCTTCGGCTTGTTGACTGCTGTCTCAACGGAGTGGTGTGCGCTAAGCTACAATGTCCAGACCCTCACCGTTGCGTAATGTGGCATGCCGGAGGCAGTTATCACCTCACATTGGAGACACACACACACACAGAAAGAGAGAGTGTGTGTGTGTGTGGGGAGGGGGGGTGCTCAAATCTACTATACAAGTTTGCCAGTGGTGCCCGTTAGTCACACAGCTCAGATTTCCCAGGGCACCCCTCAGCCAGTCTGGGGGCTTAGCATGGCCGCAGTTCAGCTGAAGGTGAAGGTGAAGGCACGCAACACTGCAAACCAATTCATTACCACCGCAGCCAGCCAGTCAGTCTAATCCTTTCTTACCACTTCAGAATAATACAATTTTTGAAACCTTGGAAGAATGTTTTCATGAAGAAAAAATCCATTCCAATTTTGTGATTACCTTTCAGATTGAAATACATGGGTCATTCTGCCAGCTTGTGTGTGAAAGTCAAGTGCATGGCATGAGGTGAACCCCTCTCAGCCCATGATGTGCCAGGCGTAATGCAGTCGGCGGTGACACGCGCTTGTTTAAACACAATGACAGCTGGGCTCTGTTCCCGAGCCGGCCGTCACTAAAGCTCCAGGATTTATTACATCTGTGAGAAGCGGCTTCAGAAACCGTTCAGAAGAGATGTTGGTCTTTTCAGGAGAAAACACACACACACACACTGAATGATTTAGACTACCACTGTCACCTTCTGTGGTTTGGTGCACGACATCATTGGTTGCCATGACTGAGCTGATGGAATACTCTGAGAACAAAACATTGTTGTTTTGTTCTCAAGGACACACCAAAAATAAAAAGAGCCATGCTTGTTGACATTAAGGCGGATGAATGTCACCTAAGGCATTCACGTGTGAGCAAACAGCTCTCTGCATACCTCTCAGTCGATGAACGGAGAGAGAATCAGACTGAGTGCAGCAGAGAGCTGACAAAGTCCTTATTAATACAACCACAGCAGCCAAGACAGCTTCCAAGAATTTGTCAGAAATCCTAAACAATGTGCTTCAGAAAGGGCCAGGGAGATAAAACAAAGGAAAGTAAAGAACAGAAGAAATGGGAAGAGTGCAAAAGATAAGAGGCAAAAAAAGATGGGGAAAGAAAAACAAAATTCTTTTCTTCGGACAATCATTTTAATGTAGCTGATGGTTCACTCCCACACGGCCCTAGATGGAGCGTTATCTCAGTGGCGTGTCCTGCAGGACGGCAGTCCTGTGCTTGCACCGCCGCTGCGGATATGGCCAACGCCAGTCCCCGAGGCTTATCTGATTGGTGCCCCGTGCCTGGAGATGACGGGACTTCCACCAAGCTGAGAAAATATGAGGCCGATTATGAGGCCGGCACGGCATGAACCATCTCCTGGAGAGACCCTGGCTGTCTGAGGCGTGGAGGAGGAGCGAAGCTAACACAGCACAGCACAGCATAGCACAGGCACTCTGCAGTCTCCGCAGACACATTGCACTACAGGGAAACGTGACTAAGGGAACATAACACACACACACTCCTAATAATAACCCCACAAAGCATGCGGCAGCACCATAACATTGTAGCTTACACGTGTGCTTTGTCAGTTGTTTGTCTATTTGAGACAATGCTAATGAAAAGAAAAAGACAGAACAGTATGACAGCCTTCTTTATATTCTTTTAATGGTTCAGTTGGTATAGGTTTTGGAAGCATTTAGTCAAAAGACATGGTCAGCAGCCATATAGCAAAAACCAACTAATCAGTTATCAATGAAAAAAAAAAAAATTAAAATCGCAAAATCAAAATACAAAAAAAGCAACACAATTTTTAGAACCCAAAGAACGACAGCTAGGCAACATCAGGCCATCACATTAAAAGATATACAGCACTAGGGATCATAAACAGCATGCTGTCAATTATTTAGACTTTAAGTCCAATGTAAGTAAACAGACATTCTTATACTAATAGAGACTAGAGATGCTGGGCCTAAATGTACAAAACCTGATGTCATCACAGTAAGACTGTTGATTAAGGGACAAAAATGCATAGGCAAAAATGTTTTAGAAACAAATAAAAACAAAAGTAAACATATAAAGAACAGACTTCCTTGTCACTGACAGAGAAATGAAATATGTAATTAGCCATAACACTGAGGACATTCAGTTTCAAGATTTCTGCCATTATTGCCAACAAGATAAAATGGACGACAACAATAATGATAAAAACCTATTATGTCCAAGAGGACGACCTTCCGCAGATATCAGGGATGTACAAGTGATGGTCAATGAGTCACGATTCTTTGAAGAACTACTGAAATGAACACTTTAAAAACCCCAAGGCAAGCATGCTTAATTTCATAAAACATTAAGTTACACTTGTTTTTTTTTTTAAGTTAAGCATGTTAACAAAATATATTTATACACATTAAATATTGCCCATGGTGCCATGTCATCACCAAAAAAGACCAAAAATATAATGCAGATTAGAAAAAAAAGAAATGAAAAATTATTTTTGACATTCCAGTTCAGAAGAAACTAACTAACGAACACGATTATCAAGTGTTTCTGTTTGAGGTCTCAGGGGGTAACTTAATGGTGTTTAAAACACTGTTCTGGATATTCCCTTTTAGCTCTTCATGCTATTGGCATAACTACAACAATTAAAAGATTACAGAGTTGGGAGCTAACTATGTACTGTGTCCGTGCTTCTCTTGCTGTTGGTGCAAGGATGTGTGCATGATGTTTTAAGGCTGAGGTTCTGAATAAGTGTGACTGGTCTTTAGTTACCTCTGTCTCATAGCACAGTGGAGCTTTGATTTGGGGTTTCAAGAACAACAGCTAAATACTCTGCTAATTACATCTCACAAGTCAGGAGATTCATTTATTTTTCGGCTACTGATCAAACATTATACAACGCCTAGTTCCACAGTGTCTGAATTTTTGCAAACATGACCAGGATGATGAGTATGGTTGTAAATTACAGTCCATCAGGCCTTGTGTCATGAGCAAAACACCCTTCACTGGAGTTAGAGTTTAACAAGATAAACAATAAATTAAGAACTAAGACATTCATCAGATTCTTAAAATGTTACAAAAAACACAGTTGGCACACGTCATTCATTGTCCTATTTTTCTTACTGTTTATACAATAAAAAACAGGTTAAGTCAGTACATTTCAGTGAAAAGACTTTTTCTGTGAAGGAAATTTGTATGCACCTTTTTTTTTTTAAAAGAATGTGCTTGCTTATGTGTGGATTCTTCCGGTTTCATTGTGGACAGTCTGTAGGCGCCTCAGCACTTTAGCTTTTAGTGTGAAATAAAAAGAAACTATGCAAAGAGCACTTCTCATTCATTTGAATGAGGAAAACCAAAACATGACACGTCACATAAACACCCCCTTTGCCTGCCTGGTTCTGTCGATAACAATCACACAACAAATGAACATAATATGACGGCCCTTCTAAGGACACCCTTGAAATACATCTAGTCCCTCCCCCCCACCCCACCACTGTCTCCCCTTTAGTTTGACCAAACAAATGGATAATGTTGGTCCATTCACACACTCTGAGACATACACACATCAAACACAACACTGCCCCAATAATACATGATGCAAAACAAAACATATAACAAACAAACAAAAAACTCCTCACAAAACAATGACTAAAATCCAACAAAGAAATGGTTATGCACTCACAACAGTTTCTCCCATTTCTTCTCTCGGCGCCTTCCCCCATCACCATGGCCTGGGACCACTGGAGTGAGGGTGCTTAGTGTGGCAGTTCATATCGGGAGGAGGAGGAGGAGGAGGAGAGGAAGAAAGGTGAGAGAGAGAGAGAAAGGGAAGGGGAGA
The DNA here is from genome assembly GCF_018492685.1 of Alosa sapidissima. Taxonomy (NCBI): domain Eukaryota; kingdom Metazoa; phylum Chordata; class Actinopteri; order Clupeiformes; family Clupeidae; genus Alosa; species Alosa sapidissima. The sequence goes on from NC_055963.1 coordinate 29,388,332, forward strand.
GGGAGAGAGGGAGGGTAAGGAGTGGAAGGACCCAGCCAAGTGCCCATGATGGATTCACCCCCCCCCCTTCCATCCCTATCCCAACGCTCGTCCACTCTCCTGTTCCATCCACAGTGTTAGGTTTGGAGGCGCGACACGACACAGCACAGCACAGCAGGGCGCGGCGTGTCGCAGCAGGCTGGTGGAACGTCACTGCCTCCGGTCCTCCGTCTCTTGTCGGGAGAAGGCCATCACCACGTCCTCTGCGCCTGCCAGAGCAGCAGAGAGATCACAGCGTAAGCATTTCTATTATCTGAGACAGAGAGCTTTTCTTCCAGCCGCAGGCCAATCTGCCGACTGATGCTACGAGGATATGAATAATAACCCTCCATCAAAACACTCTGGGCTGTTTTGGAGTCACACACATGCACGCACGTACACACACACAAAATAACAACATTAACTGCTGAGGAGAAAATTGAGACTATACAACTGGGACAGGCATTGATTGGTGTTGTCGTGATTACACGTCGGTGCATTTCAGGCAAAATAGTGCGAGTGAGTGAGTCATGATAAATGACGGAGGATTTTCAGCTTGTTCTGAGAGGACAAAAAAACACAAAGCCAGAGCAGGCAGTCAAAGACACTAATCCCTAGCAAAACCGTCTCACACATAGGCAACACAAAAAAATCATGCAATGACTGTCCTAGAGGATACAAGTCTTGTTTGAATCTATGACTGTTGGCTGCACGTTAACCACCACAGTCAGCGAGTGATCAGCTCGGCTTTTGTTTTTGTTTGTGTGTTTTAATCCACTGATAATCTCACCCACAACACACTATTTATCATTTCACAGGCGCTGGCCCTGGTGGATTGACATACATCACTGCTTTTGGCATAGATGGTCCAATACACTTTAGCCTACTAAGATTCTATTCCGTTCAGTTCTTCTATTTATAGCTCTCCACTGTCGAAAATCTCATTTGGCCTCAAAGCAAAAAATATAAAAACACTCACTACCAAAATAGAGAACATTTAGGCCTAGGGCATACAAATATGGAAGGCTGTGTGTGTGTGTGTGTGTGTGTGTGTGTGTGTGTATGTGTGTGTGTGTCCACTACTGCATGAAAGCATTTTCATCAACCGGAAACAAAAAGCATACCTATGCAAGTAAAGTATACATGTCGGATACTGTAATATTGTTCAGAAGTATCATGTCCAATATCTAAACGCTTCAGTTAAGTATAATTGTTTTGGTCTTTTAAACCATGGTCCCCAAATTCACATGGGAACCGCTAATGCCACAATATTCATTTCCACCCTTTAAAGTGGCTTTGTTAAATAATCCACCAAGCTGTTTCCCAAAGACTGTACTTTCCAATCACAAACAGAAGAGGCACTTCCTGAAAAACGGGCACACATTATGGAGCATCCAACCCCCTCAGCGCTCCAGGAGTAGTTGACTCTAACCTTTGACACTGACAACATTCGACGATGGATGGTTTGCTGAGGCTGAAAATAACGAACCAATCAACAGGCAGACAGCCACTATATCACTTCTCATACACGTAAAGGACACCAACTCCGACTGCAAAAAGTATGTGTGTGTTTGTGACGTTTGCAGGTGAGTTATTTCCTAGTGGTGAGTGTGTGAGTGTGTGTGTGTGTGTTTTCTAGGAGGGGTAGTATCCGTACACTGAGCTGGATGACAGCCTGTGCGAGCACACGGCAGACCCACTTGTGATTTCAGTCAGGTCTGACGCCAGATACCGACAGGGATGGAAGCGAATCAATTCAAATCCTGGATTACGAATGCCGTCCCAGACAGGGAAAACAAACATGCGTGCACACACACACACTCACACACAGAGAGTCAACAAAGGCTGCCCCATTGTCCATGACGCCAACAAGCACAAAGACCAAACAGGACACACCTGGGGTCAAACAGAGTGATATTCATCAGTTAAAGTGCCCTAAGGTGCCCTGTAAAGTCTTAGAATGAGGCGTCAAGACATGTTTCAGGGGCTCTCATAACAGGATCATTTCTCTCAGAATAGACGCATCACTCACTACTGGCCCTTGTCTTGTTAACTGCAGAATAGTTTATGGTCCGCAACGCAGCTTTTCCTCTATCAGAGACAAGAAATGCTAACCCCACATCCTCCTCATGTCACATCCAGTATGCATTTCTGCATAGGCATTTTTATGTACTTACTGTATACACGTAATTGACAAGACATGTGCTTTTGAGCTTGGTGCAATTTTGTCATTATGTGGCCATAACAGCTCCATTATAAATTATCTTGTGCTAAACCAATCACAAACTGACAAGAGGAGTGAATGGGGGTGGGGGGTGGTGTCCATTAGACACATAATTGCTGTTGCTTGGCGAGTGACAGTTAAAAATACCCTACCGAGTAGGTGGCACACGCATGTCTTATTTTTACAGCCAAATCAGTCGCTGACATCTCCAAGAGACACTTGGATATGCTCTAGAGCTGAATGCTCCAATGTGTGTGTGAGAGAGAGAAAGAAATAAAGAGAAAGAGAGAGAGTGTGTGTGTGTGCGGTAGAAAAAAAAGGAAGGGGAAGGTGAATGTTTGCTCACCTTCCCTGTAAAAAAAAAAAAGAGGGCTGCACATGCTTCCTATGATGCTCTGTTGGATTTGATTATGAGGTAGATGAAAGTAGGCCACAGACTATATTATACACATCCATCACACAGGGAGGGGGGGGGGGGCGAGAGAGAGGGAGGAAGGGAGAGAGAGGGGCTACGAGATGGGAGGAGGAGAATGAGGAGGGGGAGTGAAGCCAGCCTTTTTCACAGGCTGGTTAAAAGGCTCCCCTGCACGGTGGGCTAGGAGTCTGCCCAGCACATCAAAAAGGGCCATAATTAGGAGGTTTCCGCAGCAAGTTCAGGTCGACCTGAGCTTAATGGGCATAAGCGCAGGGGGAGGTGGCGGGGGGGACAGGAGTTAAGAGGTGGGGGAGGGGAGGTGGGCTTGGGGTGGGAGGGGAGGGGTCCTTTCATGTGGACTCAATCCGTCTTTCATGTGGGAGGAGACTGCCGGGTCCAATCTGATACCCCCCCCCCTGCTGGGTGCGGGATTAACGTCCTTCTGTAATCCCGCTGTCTGTCGCGCAGAGGGGGGGGACGCACACTTCAGACGTGCCCGCCTCCGTCACGCAGGCAGGTGACTGCGGTAAGACCGCCTGCTCTTTCGCAAGGCGATGCCAAAAATAAACACAGCCCCTCGGTGACAGGTTGTCACGCTGGGAACTGCAGAGCTTTCAGCCAGGAGTACGTGCTCAAGGAGAAAACACACACACACACACACACACACACACACACAGTATACATGATGTATGTCAGTACAAGAAAACAGCTGAACTCGATGGATTGAGGCACAAACAAAATCATCTCAGATATGTATCCGTCTCCTTTTCTAAGCATTTGCCCCAGTGGTGTTATCCTGTACTCATGCTTCCACACAAGGCCCTGAGGAAGAACACAATGTCCCCGCAGTCCAGTCCACACGCACGAGCAGGAGCAGCAGCAGCAGCTACAGCTACAGACGCTGCGGAACCAGCTTCAGGGGTGAAGGCCACTCTGTCCTCCAGGAGCCTCTGCAGACCCATCCTCCACTACACCACCACAGCAGTCTGCCCAGCTCAGACATAATTCAGCTTCCCCCAGGGCACTGCCAGAAATCATTAGCCGCAGTCGCCACAGTGCAACAGTGCCCCTGCCAACCACCGGGATGGTAGGAATGGCCTCTGCATCACAGTCAAGGTGGGGGGTGGGGGACATGATTTCTATTATCCTTTCCAGTAACGGCTAGGTCTGTATGGCTTGATCTTTGTAAGGATGGTTCTGGGTGAATAAGCAGTGCTCTTTACCCTTGATTATCAGTCACAGAGACATCACCCACGTAGACCAGGGAGCATTATCTAGATCAATAAAAAAAAGGACCTCCTTCTAAAGATGAGTGACAGGAATAATTTATGCCAATTAACACAGCAGCAAAAGGTTAATAACTCATATATATATATATATACACATATATATATATATATATATATATATATATATATATATATATATATAGCCTTTTTATGAACTGCCATAACCAAACATGACAAACATGATAGGTAAAGTCAAAGTTCAGTTCATCAACTCACTTGGATTTATGGCTTATGTACTAAGGGCCTTGAGATATTCTCTCAACATGAACAGGGAAGTAAATAAAACCCACTGGCCTCTCTAATCTACACATGTATTTTCCTTCACTTCCAATCTCGTCCTCCATGACTCCAAGACTCTCTGGCCATATCTCTGCCACGCTCAAATCAAACATTCCACATAAATGTAAAGATGATATCACTTTTGTCAGGGCTTAATGGTTAACATGCTGGCGGGTCCCCTCGGCCTCTCCCTCTCTCTGCCTCTGTCTGTCTGTTGTTAAATGAATTATTGAGTGCTCTTCAAGGCTTGCGCAGGGGGACGTTCCTGAGAGCGTGGAGATGGGAGGAGCCGTGTGGCGTGTGGTAGGGATTCACGTGGATCAGGAACGACACATAAGCAACAGGGATATCTGGAGCAGAGCTGCATACGGGCCCCCTATCAACAACAACATCAACAGCAGCCATCCCAAGCTGATAGGAACAGTGTGTCATAGCGCGCAGAGACTCGATCTGGCAATCAGCATCTCTTTGATCCAGAATCATCTGTGAGTTGCGTAATGAGGGCTCAACCTTGCATAACGAGCTGTGTGTGTGTGTGTGTGTGTCGCGTGTGTGTTCGAAACAAGCAGAGGTTAGAATGCTACTGGCCACAGGTCAGTGAACATCAGTTCTGGCCTTCAGTCTTGGCAGCATCTGTTCTGGGCTCCGCGTTAAACTGGAGGCAGCAGAGCAACGCTAGTCGCTAACGCTTCCCCTTCATGCCTTTCATGGTCCTGGCTTCCTTAACGACGAGTAAGGCAGCGAGCCCCTCCCTAGGACGCGAGGCGCGGCACAGCGCGGAGAGTCACACGCATACGCGCTCGCACGCCCTCAGCCAATGCACCACAGACGTCAGGCCCCTCTGAGCCCGTTGCCCCGGCAACAGATCATGGAATCAGATTGCATCACCACCACCCAGCAGGCTGCTTAGGCCGGTGAACAAACAGCTGCGGGCGAGCTTCAATCCACCTTGCAGTAACTCCCTCCTTCTCTGTCTCCCTCTCTTTCTTGCCCTCCTTTCTCTACATTTCTTCCAGACCCCACTGTCCCACCATGTGCTCATCCTGCTGAAGAGACTGGGTGGGGGCAATATGGCCGTTTTCTGTAATCCACAATTACGGAATACTTGCAGTTTATTTGCAGCTTATGTTTAATATTTACTGTAATTATAGTGCAAGACTTAAGTTTGCATATTACATACAGCCTAGTTTAAGCAAGTACTTGTTTCTTAAATCTGAAATAGCCTTGCATTACGAAACCATCTTAAATGCCAAATTCTCCGAATATTCCATGAAACAAAGTTAAATAATATTACAATGTTACACTGATTTGAGTTACTCAGATCAATGATGTAAGTTTGACGCACGTCTGTCTTCTCGAGTTCTATTTTAGGGTCTAGGCAGAATCTTAACGGTCAAAAATGAGTGACGACAACAAAGCCATCCAATCTGTTCTTTGGGACTGGGTCCTTAGACGTGTCCCCAAATGCCACAGAGCCATTGAGAAGGGAAGAGAGACACTCCGAATAGGGCAGATCGAACGAGTGTAACAGCTGTGCTAGGGGGAATCACAGACCGCAGTTAAGGACACAATCTGGATGAATAGAGGGGCTGAGGACATACTTCACCTCCACTTACCGGCCAGCGTGTACAGCCACAAGAACATGACATGTGCACTTTTAAGTTCCGTAAAAAAGCCAGGCCCAGGGGATAAGGTTGGCTCCCTCGACCTATTCCTACTCTGTAACCTCTCTGCCAGCCTTCACTCTTCAACAGAAAATGAGAACAAACTACGTTCAAATAATAGGTACAAACTATGTACATTTTAAATATGCAATGTAAATCCATTTATTTACTGCTTTGACAGTAAATAAGACGGGGAAGGGGGGGGGGTGTAAAAAAAGAAGAGGGAAGATGTCAGAGCTGCCATTTTAGATGATGACTAACAGTAGCAATCCTGTTTGTGTCCTCTGAGGGAAATGTGACCAAGGCGAGAGCCCTCTTTGTGTCCCTTCAGTGTTACAGGGGAGGGGATTAGGCTGCCAGAGGGGATTATGGGGGAGACACAAAAGAGGCTCGATTCCACAACTGCTGATGTCTGATACATGAGGAGAGTGTGGTATTGTGAGCAGAGTCAGCCTGGACAATGCCAGGTAGCGTCCTATTGTTTCTGCCTCCGATCGAAGAGCACAAACACCCATGTGTGTCTGTGTTGCGCACTTCCTTGGAAGCCATCTGTGCTTTTGGGGACAGCACTGACATTGAACATGGCTGACACATCAGGTGTTCGATTAAAAAAGAAAAGAAAAGATAGACCCAGAGATGGCTGTGATGCTTCAGCTTCCCACCTTTTTTTGTCTCATTGTTTCACATGCAAGTGTGTGAAGTACGAGAGACAGCAACACAAAGTTGCACCTCTTGCCTACACTATGTTTTGGTGTGCAGCTATAAAAAGCTAAACTGTCGCGCCTGCTGCCACAGCTTTCTCACACCACCTTTTTTCCAATTTGCACCCCGGCTTGCCTCCCTTCCTGGAGGCCACCTAATGAGGCCCACACCTCTCCTGCCACCGCATGGCGCTGACGCTGTCCTCCCCATTGGGGAGCTGCGCTCTTCTAGGCGCCGTCCGCGTCCCCATGACAACCACCCACCATACTCACCAATTGTTTCTGACACCCCCCCCCCCAGATGGTCTGCGATGACTGCAGGATCAGGTTTCATCTTTGCGCCCACCCCCTGTCTCAGGGATCTTATCTCTGTTTTTTTCCAAGGGTTTGATTTCCCCACATCAGGTGTCACAGCAGGGGAGAAAGGCCGGTGCAGTAATTAGCATACCGTTAAGCTCTGCTACAACAGAGAGTGCACTAGACCCTAGCCAGGGAATCACAGAATTCAGCCACACTTTTAAGTGCCTTATCTGTATCTTCAAGTCCTGAGGTAGCCTCCCTTTCATCTTCCAGTGGTGGGCATCAATAGAGACATTTATAGGGGGTGGGGGGTGAGTGCAGTGTTCAGCTGTGGCCAAACTTCAGCAGGCTAGTCGAATTCTCTGCAGGCCCCATTTAATGCGTTTTTGGTCATCGCAGTGCCTTGTGCATTTTGATGCGGCATGAAAAGGGACCCTTCCGCCCACTGCCTCTCCTCCTGAAATGCACCACCCATCATCACCCAAAAAAAACTTTCAACTTCAAGGCACCCGAATAAATTAAAGCGGGATTAAAGGATTCATAATTTGTGTGTATGCTAATGTGCCAATTAAAATGATCTGGAATGCAAATGAGGCTCTGCCCGTTTGCTCGTCGGCAACCGAGCAGAGAGAGAGAGAGAGAGAGAGAGAGAGAGAGAGAGAGATGCACAAAAATGTATTTCTCAGAAAACTGTTTGAACTGTTCCACCTCTCACAAATATTTCCTTTCGCTTGTTCCTTTCGTTGCAACAGTCAGTGTATGGTGCAACATGGTACATTGCATTCTACCACGATGACAAAGCAGCACCTCAGATGCTTGCGGCCAGGCACATACAGGCCTGTTTGTGGATGTGGCGCAACAAAAGCGGGCGAGGAAGGGCCTGAAGAGAGCGTTCGACTGGGGCCCCTCACTGTGCCACCTCCCCCTCTCTGTGCGACAAACACAAATGCCTTACTGTCCCCCTGCCTCAGATGAACTGGGGGCTCTTTCACAGGGCTCTCATTAACCGCGTGGATGCCACTTCCATTTACTCAGGCAAACATTTGATACTCTTGCATGACAGCGACGGCACTCTCCCTCCAACAGAGGCACAATCGCTCTGGTTTCCCCAAAGAGAGGGAACACTGTGGATGAATGAGTGAATGAAGAAAAGGATGAATCACTCAACAGCATTCAGGCTTTGTTTCTATACAATCACTGGCCATAACAGTGTCTAGTGGTCTGTGAATATCTGTGGCAGACGCAATTGTGAACTGCATGTACTATGTCAAATGTCAAACACAGTCATCATTTTTGTTATGGTATTTGGAACCATGCATTAGCTTACTAAATGAGCAATCATTCTGTGTGTGTTTTTTTTTTAGCTCTTTGTCCTCTTGTAACTCTTCTTAGAGATATGACTTTCACTTGTGCTTCCCTGAGGGTGGGTAGTCAGGTAGGCTCTCTCTCTCCCAAGAGCACAGTAGCTTCTCACATTAGGGCCCCTGGATCAATATTTGTATTGGTGGAGAGAATACGATATAGGGGGTCTCCCTAGGGGAAACTACTAGAAACCCTGACTGCCTGCTCAGCACTTCTCTCTCTCCTCCACGACACACCAACCATTTTGTGTCGAGAGGCTGTTCTAATTTAAGGCCATGCTTAAGGAGAAGAGGTCAACACCACAGACGAGTTCAGCCCAATGATTGGTGACCAGATACTGTAATGAGGCGCTTATCGTGTTTCCCAACCAGGGCTGTGCACCAGTGCAAAACACAAAAGGACACGGCCATCAATGCTATTGTGAGTTCAGCTGACACAAAAGCCCACAGAAATCCATATATGGCCAGTTATTGGTGGCTGTTTTTGTGGCATTGTCACAGTGTGTGAAAGAAAGCAGAACAAAAAAAGTGCATTTCACCCATGGAGGAGCAGGCAGCAATGTTCCCATCCCACCATCAACAACAACAACACAAGGGGTATCTTACTAACCACCACCAATGTGTAGCACTCACATGAGTGATGCATGGCAGCCATAACGCACTCTCACAACACATCAGCTCGAGGTGGAGATTGAGGGAATGAATGAACTAGTCAATTACATTGAGGGATGATTATGGGGCCAGATTGAATGAGCCAGGTCGGGAATTTAGCCAGGACATATGAATTCAGATTCCTGCAGGGAATCAATAACCCTGTTTATTCCTATGAAATGATGATGAATTCACTGGTATGGCTTTAATGAGATAGAAGGTCTTCATCGACTGCTTGGGTGCACTGAGCGAAGCTTCTAGAAAAATAATTCCTCCCCGGGAAGATTCTACATGATTATACGTGATAATATGAACAATTGCTTGAGTCCCTACGTTTACACTTATATTGCATTAAAATGGGTATTTAAATAGTAATAATAATAATGAAAACCAAGCATACCAAAAGCACCAGTGTTTCAAGATGCAAAGTACTATCTGCAGTACAGAAGAAAGCAAACCTTCCAATATGTGTGCACTGGTGCTACAAATCCACACTAAGTCTTCCCAGAACAATTAGGAATGCAGATTTATATGTACCTTAAACAACCCTGTTTGTGCATTATTGATGAAGACTGCGCTGGGGAAAGAGAACGAAGAGGAAGAAGAAACAGAAAAAGAAGAGTGCGGAGTCTTGACAGCGCCTCTCACGAAGAGCCAAGCTTTCATGCATATTTCATGACCCTAAAGTGGGGCTAAATTTGACATGCAATTCCACGGATTCTGGGTCTGGATACGCTCATAAACACTCAAAAATATGTTTCTTGATCTATGTCGCATCCTCTGCAAAGAACCATATAGCATATAGCACCCCCCCCCCCCCACACATTCAACCACCAGCCAGAAAAGGTGGTCCGAGAGTGGTAACCATTCTGTCTGTGTAAATACAAGCTGAGCGAACAGAGAAGAGCTAAAGCCTTATAGACAGAGTCTGACAGGGACTTGGAAACTTTCCACTGAAGATGATTTGGCATATGAAACTGGTGGGCTGCCGATAAGATTGGTCAAATCAAGGGAACTAATCCCAGCCGTTTTGCAAGCCATGAAACTGGTGGGCTGCCGATAAGATTGGTCAAATCAAGGGAACTAATCCCAGCCGTTTTGCAAGCCATGTTCCGCCCTACTGAGCGGCACATGGTGAACTCATTTATTTTACTCTGGCGCCCCCATGTGGTGGATATGTATATTAAATGAGAAAAAGAAAAAAAGCAGGTATCTAATGTAGCTCTGTGATCAAATATCATTTATAACACAAATGTTCATAAACACTGCTGTAATATTTAACATCTGGCTGCCATTATCTATTCCAAATGTCATTTATTCACAAGATTCTACGTATGCAACTCAATAATCTAAATAACTTAACCGCTCATCTCAGCCACACACACACACACACAGTGACCATCTGTGTAGGGGATGGCAGAGAAGGTTAGGAAGGTTAGATGCCCTGTTGATTCCTTTCAGTAAAGGGAGGGGTGGTATCTTACCCTGGTCAATGGGGTGCTGCGGTAGTTGGCTCATCTGACTGTGCACCACACCGGCGTAATTCCTGAGGAAGGCCTCCTCACTGGGCGTCAGCTACGGCAGAGGGATGGCAGACAACAGCAGCTCAGGTTAGTAACAACGACAACAACATGACAGCTTATTTGTTGAAATAACGTTACGTGTGAAGCCTGGGAGAGAAAAAAAAGGGGTCGGGGTTCAAGCAGGATTTGAAATACTAAACATGGTTTACTGGATCACACTGCATTAAAACGTGTTGCAGAGGACATTTTCCAACAAGGCCTAGAGCCCATTTATCAATGTGGAATAAACAGCTCTTGAAAGACGATAGATAGTTTTATCTCCTATCTATCGATTTGATTTATGAGCGGTGTGAGGTACATGAATGCATATTATCAGTGTGGGATCTGGGGGGGGCCGTGTGTGTGCATGTGTGTGTGCTTGTATGTGTCTGTGTGTGAGCACGTCTGCATGCATGTGTGTGTGTGTGTGTGACCGCATCTGCAAACGTGTGTGTGTGTGTGTGTGTGTGTGTGTGTGTGCGCAATCAGATACTTACGTTAGATCCCATCTTCTTGAGCATTAGCAGCACCCGCACCTTCTGCTGGATGTACATCTCCTCCGGAGTCTTCCCAGGGGCCTCCTCGCGGTTCATCCCCCCAGCTCCCGCAGCACTGCTGGGACACACACACCAGCAGAGCACAGCTCAGCACAGCTGGAGCTTCTCTCTCTCTCTCGTACTTTTTCGAGTTTTGGTCTTAACACTAGCGTGCTAGCTAACTAAAAGACATGCAAAACCTTGCGAACACCAACCAGAAGCTTGCTAACTGGTGTTCTTTGCCGATACAGTCAGCAATGTTATGCTGTGCAAGGTTTTCTTTCATTTTTGCAGTGTGTTCCTGTCTGGGAGACAAAACTTCATAGTGCATATCCTGGGTGGCTGGTAGGAATGACATATGTGATGCTAGCTGATTGAAGCAAAGGCTACAGAAAGAGAGGGTTCATTACAATGCAATAAAAGAACTTCTAAAACAGTTCTAAACCACTCTGCTTCACATTGTGCCTAACTTGTGCCAAACTTGTGCTTGAGAAAAAACACATCTGAAAAGGTGACTAATTGTTGCATATTGATGCGTTAACACACCATCCCAGTTCTCCACTCTACCAGTTCTTCTAATGCATTCATTTTTAGTCTTTAGAACACTTCACCACACCACACACACACACGCTAACATCCTTTATAAAGTTTGATCCTTTTGCTATGTTTTGAATCACACAAATACAAACAAACAACAACAACATAAGTAAGTGCATGGCAGACCGACACCTCACTGTTACAACATAACAAATATCAACATCCCGTCAACAGGCTGTTGTAGACAAGCCCATTACTGTAAGACATCCAGCTTTTATGGAAAGCCTGAACCTGCTGGCAGCCCACAAACCGAAACCAACGCAAACATGGCCCTATAATGACTCCTGACCTCGCCTGGATCCACATCCTCCAGTTAACCTAATTACCAGTTTGGATATGTGACCGCCAAACATTTCTGGGGCTTCAGGCTTTTTATTTTTTTCTTATTTTTTAGAAGAGAGGGAAAAACAACTTAATCCACCCGATGTCCAAATGAATCTCCACCAAATGCACCAAAAGCTTTTAGACATATCTTTAGGCTTTGGGGGATTCTTGTTTGGGCTTTGAGCTGCAGTACATGCAATGATAGCGCAAAGACAGATGCTGCCCTCGTTACCGAGATCTGGGAGCTTAAAGGCAGTAGGGGCCAGCAGTGAGAATATCATTTCAGTTTTGTTCAGTAGCTTACAACACACCCACCGCCCTACACACAGATGACCGGACTAATGAATTATGTGTTTATACACAAACAAAACAACACAAGTCAGATGTAGATTATAGGTTACCATCTCTCATGCAAGCACAAACAGGCAAACATACACACACAGAGAGAGACCAGACACCGATGGGGGCAGGGTACAGCCCAATTGTGATGATGGAAGTGGTTGTGCAGGTTGGCACAGCAATAGAAATGGTCCCCATCAATATTTCATGGGAGTTTTCACAGAGCGACTCACCCTACCCTGCCCTGCTCTGCACCGCAGCCCTCCCCTCCATAACCCCCCCCCCCCCCCACTCAACATCCACCCTGCTCGCTAATGACCTATTTTCACATTCAGACTCTGCATGGCCTTCAAAAGAATGAGAAGGAAAAAAAAGATTGTAGAGAGGAAGATGGGGGAGAAAGAGAAGAGGAGGAGGAAGGGAAGATATGAGGAGATGAAGAGTAGGAAGCACAGAGAAGGCTGTGTGGACAGAATGAGAGAGGGGAGAGAGAGTGAGTGAGAGAGAGAGGGGAGAGAGTGAGAGTGAGAGAGAGACAGAGACAGAGAGACAGAGAGAGAGAGAGAGAGAGAGAGAGAGAGAGAGAGAGAGAGAGAGAGAGAGAGAGAGAGAGAGAGAGAGAAATGTGTTATTTGCTGACTGCAAAGAGATGCACGACAGCATGTGTTTTTTTCAGCTCTCGTCGTGGGTTTGTAGGGGAGGAACTCCGCATCAGTGGAAAATACAGTGGAACCCAAGCTGATTTTCCAGTTGGAGACAAATAGTATTGTTAAATGAAAGTGTAGCTAGCAAGAGATGTGCTGCTTCCATAGAGGGAAAATAAAGAAGACAGCAGGGTAGACACACACACACACACACACCCTTTTATTTCTCAATCTGTCACAGAGAATCCCCCAGGAGACACCCCAACTCTGATACGTCTAGCCCTCTCTCAAGGGCTTGTAATATATGTTGACAGCCTGTTTGATGTTAGGCTTATATTTAATTGAAAAGCTGACTTAGGCCCCCAAAAGCCCACCCTCCTCCCAAACTCTTGCTTTCAACCCCCATCAACAAGCCACACAAAGATGCTCACGCATGTCTGGACTGGCCTAACTCAGCACCACAACCTCATTGAGATGACCTCATTCAGATGGGCCCAGGTGATACTTTACAATCAACATAAGGACAGGTGCATATTCATCCTTTAAACTCTACTGCCACTACTTCAGGGGTGGCAGTGCAGCTGATGGGCATTTCCTTTGCGATGGTTCCAACACATAGTGTGTTGTGTCTACAGTCTGCAACTAATGATTATTTTCATTGTCCATTCATCTGTCAGTTGTTTTCTTTAATCGACTAGTTATTTGATTATTTGGTATAATTTTATATTATAAAATATCGGAAAATGGTGAAAACATCTACATCAGTGTTTCCCCAAGTTCAGGATGGCGTCCTCAAATGTCTTGTTTTGGGCCGTACTGGAAGAATATTCAGGTAACTAGCCTAACTGTCACTGATGAGTAGAGAAAAAAAGAAAATCGAAACAGATATTTATTTTCCTTAAAAAACAATTGATCAATTCAATACTCCCTAATTGTTGCAGCTCTGAATATCACATACTGCATAACAGCTACTAGTTCAAGCATAATTATCCATGGTCTCTGTTAACAGTCATTCTAATAAGTCAAGAAGCTCAGTCTCAAAAGGACCTTGTCTTGTCTTTTCGGATAAGGGCAAAAAAGTAAACAAAAAAAAAAAGACTATATGTGCTTGGGGTGATGACTTTTCAAAGCGAACAGGAAGAAAGGGGACATGAAAGACAGAGAAACTGTGTGGGGGGCTGCCTGTGTGTGCGTGTGCATGTGTGTGTGTGTGTGTGTGTGTGTGACCAGGCACACCTTGGGGGGAGGCAGCTCTTGAGAGGGAAACGACAGAGCGGGCTCGTTTGATCATGTCTGCGCTCTCTGGCTTCTGACGGGGGAGAAGGCAGACCAGCTGATGACTGCGAGGATTGGCGAAGGTGAAAACAACAGCGGAGGCAGGGAGCTTTCAGACAGCGAGGGTGCACACGCACGCACACACACACACACACACACACACACAATGCATACAAACACACAAAATGGCCTCGCACAGACACAGACTAAGCACTACTGTCGGCAAAGCTTTCCCAAATCTAAATGCAGGCTGTCATCAAAATCATTAGCAAGAAGTCTACAAAGGCGGAGTGAGTGTAGTCTCCTGCCAGTGGTAGCACAGACTCAGAGTCATGTCACTGAGGACATGAGAGAGGACGGGCCTAATCAATGTGAAAGAGGCGCCATCTATTTTTAATGAGCGCGTGAGGCATCACTCAGACAGAGGGCGTTCTGAGTGCTCGCTATCAGACAACGTTTTTTTAATTCAAAGCCCTCGCGCCCTCTCATCGAGTGTCATCTGTGACATCTGCTTAAAATGCTACAAGCGAGTGCTAACTGCACCCGCTCTTCGGGCAAGACTAGGGCCAGTGTGCCGGAGGGCCCCCAGGTCCTTTCATCCAGACAGGTCCTCTCCTCAGGCTGACAAACTGCAGCAGACGCCCGCTGGCAGAGACAGAGAAAATTGGTCAGAAATACGAACACTCTACTCAGCTTGAAGAGGTACCTAAAATGGCTCAGACAACATGTTCTTTTTTGTTCTCCATCCTCAGAATTCCTTTTGAAGCTCTAAAATAAGCCACTTTTGGAGCCTCTCTGGCTACAGCTCCACATTGGGTTTGATGTTTCACTTTTTTTCCAATCTTGTCTATATATATATTTTTTTTTTTTTCTTTTTTTTTTTCACCTCACCCATACCCTACTTCAGCTCAGAGAAGATTCATCTGTAGCAGAAGATGATGTGCTTGTTTCTGGAGAATTCCACAGGGAAATGCTTCTGTGGATGAGGAACACAATGCAAATGGGGAAAAAGGAGAGAGGAAAAAAAGAAACACGCCCACGCACACGTCAAACAGTTGTCAAGACATGTCTCCAACCCGTTTTACAAACGAACTGGGGATGATTTCACCATGCTGTTGAAGTACACTTGATGCCAGACTGGTAAACATTAAAGATCTCTCTCTCTCTCTACATCTCGAGACAGGAGTAGACGTCTGCAGAGAGGAGGAGGCAATGCAGATGTGTGTGCGTGACTAGCTTGTTAGGATCATAGAGAAGAACAGGGTAGGGCCCTAGCAATCTAGGACCCAGTGTTAGCATGATGCCCCCATTGCTTTAGAGTCAGACTGAGAAAGGTGTAGGTCGGATGGAAACAAATATTCACACAGAAACACACAACGCTCGTTTGGTGCTGTTTAAGCATCTCCAAACTGTCTACTGCAAGGCAGTCTTCCTCTTCCAGTTTGATTTATTCGGGCAGTTGGCAACATTATGATGCAGCTGCTATGCAATACAGTATGATAACACTATGTAGAAAATGGCACATGTTTGGCACATCACCATACGTTTCAATAACGTGGCTTATCACCATGGAACTGATCGCCTCCGCTGCACAACAGTCCAAAAACATGAAGACCACCTGCCACCCAAAATGCAAAGGCTGTCAGAAGATCAGGATTCAAATTGCTCTCAGCCAACCAGACTGTCAGTACATTCAACCTCTGATTGCCATCTCGTCCCTCTCTGTAGCTCTTGATTGTGAGTTTAGTTCAGGAGAGTTAACAACTTGCATTTATAGTGCTTTTAACAAGGCACCCAAAGAACTTTACAGTGAACGGGGAACTTCACTAACCACCACCAATGTGTAGCACCCACCTGGGTGATGGACAGCAGCCAGTATGCACCAGAAGGCTGACAACGCAGCGGCCACAGTGAGAGAGAGAGAGAGAGAGAGAGAGAGAGAGAGAGAGAGAGAGAGAGAGAGAGAGAGAGAGAGAGAGAGAGAGAGAGAGAGAGAGAGAGGTAATCAGCAAAGATCCTCCACGTACAGACTGACTAGTCCCTGAGAGGGGTCTGTGTTTGGCCAGTAAATCTCAGCTTACCCTGGCTTAATGTCACACTAAACTGAAGCAAACCCCATGCCCTGGCAGCCACCAACTGCTTTTAGTTGGAAAGCATCTGTACCGTCTTCCTAGGGTCATGACATTTCACAGTGGCACTAATATGTTTCTTGGCTATACACACAATGTGTGTTGTGGCTTGATACTGATCCATTTGTCATGGAAAATGGGCCAACTGGCACAGTGTTGAACTGACTGAACTCGCACAAATCACACATAAGACTAGGTATGTCACAATCATGAGATACTACCATAATGTACTGCTAAATATTGTGTGACACAAAATAAACACTTAGTACGGCAGCGTTTCCCTCTGGTGTTGTTTGTTAAAGGTACTTTTTTAAACCGCTGATAAGGTGAGTAAAAAGCACTATGATTTTTTCCTGATGTCTCCAGCTCTTCTCAATGACAATAACAGGTTTTTACAGAGGAGGTATGAAACTCAAGATAGACTCTTGCAAGAAAGGCTGCAAAACAGAAAGCCTACATTAATATTCTATTTTAAGGCAACTGGTTAGTGACTGCATGACAAGGAAGGGGGAAAAGAATAGCAAGATAATGTAAAAAAACTCAGAGAGAAAAACAAAAAAAGAGCATGTGACAGTCTAGCAAGAGAGAGCAAAAGAGTAAGCAAACAAGAGATTGGACAAATGAATGACAAAGAGAGAGAGAGAGAGAGAGAGATTCTGTGGTGAATGTTTTGACATGGCCTGCTCCCCTTACACCAGCTCTGGCTTTGGGAACGCAGCGAATGCCTGCTGCGAGAGATTACCCCTAGAAATGCGATAGGCCCTTGCATGTGACGGGGGTCAGGGAGGTCACAGGCCACCATCCCTGCCTTCCAGCAGCAGCAGCTGGGAGAAACACAACTCCCTCTGTGTGCACTTAACCCAATCCATCACACAATTTCCTCAGCACACAGGCCCAGCGAGGGAACAAGACGTCCACTAAACTCAGCTAGCGAATGCCTCATCAATGTCCTCAAGAGTAGTCAAGAAAATCTCCATCTTACAGAGTCAATGAGCCGGCACAGCCCGACGAGAATAGCCAAGATCACTGGAGATATACCACGCTCAGCCTCCTTCCAAACATTACGATTGCACCCATGAGTCCATTTAGCCACCCTCAGTCTTCCCACTCCCACTTCCCAGGCAAGATGAATGAGTGCTGGAGTTGATGGAGGCTTGCACTGCAGTTGTTGACGGCCCAAACAAAATATGAAGTGGGTCAGCTGGTCAGTAGAGGGCTCTCCTCCAGACACCACAAACAGCTGAGGGTGCTTTGCAGAGGCATAAAGACCAACGCACACCGGCGCCGCCATGAGTGCGGCACACTCCGCTTTTGACACTCAACTACATTACAGTGATGGCCAAAAGTGTTGGCACCCATGCTAAAGTTGACTGAAAAGAGGAATATAAAATCATCTTTTGGAAATTGATCTTAATGCCTTAAGTGAAAAATGAGGAAATATCTAACCTAACCTTTAGGTTTTATCTAACCAATTTTCTTAGTGAATGAATAATGTATCATAAATAAATGTTCTTCCTTAAAATACAGGGGTCATAAGTATTGCCACCCCTATGTTAAATTCCCAGGCAGATTTTTATTTTTAAAGGCCAGTTATTTCATGGCTCCAGAATACTGTGCATCCTGATAAAGTTACCTTGGCCTTTGGAATTAAAATAGCCCCACATCATCACATACCCTTCACCATACCTAGAGATTGGCATGGTGTTATTTCAGTTAGCCTATTAGCTGGTTTGATTTGCATTGAGCTCAATGAGCAACAAACGGGTACTGATAGCACTTCAGAATAGGCAATTAGGTCTAACCAAGAAAAATCTACTGACTAGAAGAAAACTCTCTATCGATGTTTCATGTCACCTTGTGTATGAGCACCTGGCAGATGCTCATACACAATACAGTAGCTTGTGCGTATTATATATCTGGGTATTGACCCAGGGCCAAGGGTGGTGGCACCATGATCTGCCAGTTGAGAAGTTGGACCATGCCAGCTGCAAAGATTGCTGGGGTTCTGAAACAAAATATTTCTTCAAGGATGACCAAACGCAATCACCACTAGGCTATTTTACTCCTAGGCATGTGACTGGGACATGCAAACAATACTGACATAACTGACCACACACCCACCAGCAGCGCCGAGCTACAGTTGTGCGATGCTGCCGAGCTCCCTTTATTTTTATAGCACAGTTACCATTCTGCATTTACAGTTGCTACACAATGGCCGCACTATCTGCGGACAATGGCGATGAACTAGCTCGTGAACTTATGATTGATAAGTAGGTCAATGTCTTGTTAACGCCATGCGAGGCATGAACTCACAGGCAACTCCCAACTGCACCCTCACAAGACCCACAAGTCCGCCTGTGCGTCACGGCGGCCAGGTTACAGGGAGCCCATTGTGGTTTGTGGTAGCACCAATATGTTGGGCTGAAAGCCTTCTCTGCACATGTGTTGGACAAGGCTACTGGCAGGCATAACTCTAGAGACCTACTACACAATGCTACACACATTTCCTTTCTACTCACTATGGTAAAAGGGTTTTAAATCAGGATACACTGACAACATTACTGTATTATCCTTCAGTCACTTACTCACAAGACATAAAGATGCTTTGTCTAAACTCAGGACAAGGAGAGGCACTGATTATCTTGTTGCACTGCACAAATGAGCATGGGGGGGTATTTTGTGTCAAACATAGGTGTGTGAGACAGGCACTCATGCAGTCAGCCAAGGCCAACTGGTCCAACCCATGGTTTGCATTCTGGAGGGGCACAAGGAATTTAGATTGCGTGGGACGTGCCCCCCGTCATGGCACAGATGGGAAGGCGAGGTGGAGGAGATGGATCCGGTCAGACGTTAATCTATTCTAACATGAAGCAATAGCTCAGGGGAATGTGCAGACAGCGGGAGATAAACCGTGTAGTTCATTTGAAAGTTCACAAGTAGCCAGGAGAGAAACGGGCCAACCCAGACACCCACATCACACTTGGAGTGCCTGCTACAGGCAGCGTGCCAGAATCCACGGCTGAATGCGATTCGTTAGCGGACCATTGGAGGAATCAAGCATCTTGTGGGCACAATGAATGCATGGGTGTGGAGCGCCCAAAATAGAATTCGTCCGAAACCAACAGTAGGTGCAAAGTGATGGGTGTACCAAGACGCATTGCCGTCCAATGGCTCGTGCCAACAAGTAGTGGAGTTATTTAATTACTGTTAGTTTAAAGTTACTGAATCACACTCAAAATATGACAATACTTGCCCTGGAAAACAACAACTACAACGTAAACAGGAGGCTGGGTTACAAAGAGCCATGTCCTTTAACGTTATAGCCTACTGCTGGTAGCATAGTCGTTGAGTATGAAATCAACATAAGGCGTACGCATAAGTAATTTCATGCGTTCCACTAACATACAATCATAAAAATGAGCATAGAGTCTGCACACACATCTGTATGCAAACAAAAAGCTAGCAATAGCTATAACAATCACTAAACAATCAGACGTGAAAATACAGTCCTAGTAAGCTCCACACCCCAAGAGTCTCCGAAGTACAACCTAGTTACTGATGAACAGACGAAATAATGAAAGTTGTACTTTACGTAGAACTTAAACGTTTCTGTACTGCTACCTAGCAAGCTAGCTAGCTGGCTAGTTAGCCGAAACGCCGCTTCCTGTCTTCTACAACTAGCCAGCAGCTTAAACGTTATTCCAGCGAACTCATGGAAACGGGTAACGTTAAGGTCTATATGCACCGAAAGGCGACTGACAACACTCCGAATTCACATTAACACATACATTATGCCCACTAACGCCTTAACGGTCTGTATTGGTATAGGACAATCGAGAAGCTTTGTTTCTTAATTACTGCAAGTGTGCATTAGCTGGGAAGCTCTAACAAAGCCTGAATGAAGTTCCTATGAGAGGGTAGTTCCATCCAGGTAGCGCAAACACTCGGTGTAACGTTAGGTTAGCTAGCGAACTACTACAGGACCTACGATGATTTCGTT
The DNA here is from genome assembly GCF_018492685.1 of Alosa sapidissima. Taxonomy (NCBI): domain Eukaryota; kingdom Metazoa; phylum Chordata; class Actinopteri; order Clupeiformes; family Clupeidae; genus Alosa; species Alosa sapidissima. Next base: position 29,408,640 of record NC_055963.1, read on the forward strand.
GCAAGTATTGAAACTGGAATTTCTTTAGACTAATTATAGCTTACCTCTCCTGGTCCAGCTTTCTGTCGTTTGGATTTTATTTGAATGGTGTGTTGTTTCTAAGGAGGCGTCCTGTTCCGGGGTCACATCCCGACAGTCTCCATCTCCAAGTACGCCTGGCTGCAGTGTGCAGATCGGGGCCGGGCTCAATGGGGGGCGGAGCTCAACGTTGAGCTCAGCCCACGTTGATCATGTCCCTTCCTGGCTGTCTGTCATCAATGTTTACCTGGTTTCCATACTGTCTACCGAATTTAATGTTTCTCAACATAAGCTCCTGTAAAATGTCAAGGAAGACCTCGAACTACTTCAAGAGGTTAAACATTGGAGTAATTGAGACTGTCACTACACACAAGCTACAGTAGGGTATGGGCTACCGAGCCTACAAATGCATGCCCATTAGTTTATCTTAAGCAAAATAATTTTTACTGTCAAGTGGCAAGTCGAGTGTTCGGGAGAAATGGCAGAAGACCAAGGGAAATTAGGTGCAGTCCGACTGTGTATGTGCAGAAACGTTTTCACATTTTCTCTAGTGAGTGAAATTGTTTATAAGAAGTATCCCATTCATATATTTTTCTTTTTGTCACATGAAATGCTCAACAGTCTGGGCCTTCTTAATAAGGTTTGCACCAAATGTGACAGGTCTAGCACCAGGACCATCTCTTCTACTGTGGATCCGTACTGTGGTCATGCAGATTGCAGTTTGGCCTTGTTTTCTGAAATATTCAAGGCCTTCCCTAGCCTAGAAATCTAGACGCACCCTAGCGGTGGCAAATTAATTTGCTCAACCTGTACGTCTATCAAACCACAGGGATTTCTATTGGTTGACGCCGTGGACGTCATCCAATCACAGCGCTCTATTTTGTTAGAGAGTCTTAAGGCGGGCTTAACAGGATAACGACAGTCCTGCGACGGTGAACAACAAGGAAGGTGGCTATGGCGAACGAAGAGCGGTTGTTTGAATCGGCGTTGGCGTCAACTTTGGAGGAGTTGGACTTTTTTTTTTTTTTTGAAAGTTGAGCAACACAATGCACTTAAGTCATTCCTTTCGAAGAAGGATGTATTTGCCGTTTCGCCGACCGGATACGGATATGGTCGTAGCGCTGGCCTATTGCATGCCACGCAGTTTGAAAGACAATTCTCTGCCCGCCCCTTGGATTAAGCGAGGTGAATGGTTTGATTCCAGACTATACATTTCAATGATAGGATGGCCCGCCAGGCTAGGCCTTCTCTGTAAGTTGTCTGGATGGTAATAGCATAGTTGCTCAAACCTGTATGCATCATTCAGCATTAATTGTGCCTTATAGATGTTCAAACTGTTCATGCTATAGGCACTAATTTATCTCTTTATGGGGGTGAACAGAGGTGTGCACTCGTCTTATAGGCCTATAGTACAAATAAGTAACCAGTTCTATTAAGTCAAGCACCTGTTTGGAAGTATTTAAAGTGTGTGTGTGTATGCATCCAATAGTTTGCTGTGCTACTGCTGTTTTGGCAATCCATATTGGGGTCTTGCTTGATAATCAGGATAATATTGTTGTATACTGGTGCATAATTATCCCTTATAAAATAGAAATAGATACTGTATGCGGTTTCATTGTGCCTTTACAGAGGGAAGAGCTCCCCTTTCCTTTTGGGACAATCATTTGGAGTGGTGCAGATGCGGTTCCCCACTCAGCTTTTCCAACCAACTGGAGGTCTCGTTTTATGATCAGGAGAGTGGAAGCAAGCGGCTGCCATTTGCCACCAAAATGCGCCCTGATCCTACACTTGCATAGAGGTGTCCTGAATGAAAAAGACATCACAGACATCCTTGCCCAGGCAATTAGGGGATCAGTCGACTCCAGGTCTGAGAAGATTTTAGGAAAAACATTCATTTAATTTGTTAAATCTTTATGTTTTTCACTTCAAGATTAAACACAAACACATGCACAGCATGCACAGACTTGTTCTGTTCAAGATTCCAAAAATACCGAAACACATTGTCCTTGATGTATGCATTTGTTTATTTTTTTGGTATTTAGGGACTGAGCAGCATATACATATATATACACAGACTTACACCCAAATCAATAAACACACAGGTGCACACACACATGGGCTATAGATATTTATGTGTTATCATGTGTTATCATGCGTTATCATTATGTGTGTGTTTTTATGATGAAATGTGTTGAAAATGTGATGCAAAGAATTTTAGTTGCTAAATAAACATGATATATGTTACAATGTATTGGTTGATTTGACATTATCTGTTAGTATGGCTACAAAATGTATGTCTGGCATAGTGCCATCATGTGGCATAATGTGGAATGGCTTTGGTAGTCCTGGCCTGGCCATACCATTTCTAGATGATTCACCAGATTTATATCAGATTAAGTGGTCAGGAACCTTAGGTGTGTGTGTTGATTTTTGTAGAATGTGTGTGTGGGGAGGGGGAGGGGGGCACTTTCACTTTAGTTCCCTTACTTTGCAGTAGGCAGGGGTGTAGTCTGGTGCGTGTTTAAAAGAAGAAGGTGAGATGCGTTATTGGTTTCCTCTTGATGAATGAACTTATTTTAAAAGAAGGAATAAACTGTATAACTGCAATATTAACTTAAAGTCCAAAAGTAAAGATCCTAAGGTGATTCAAGTTCGATGCATGACTCGACGCACCTGGTAGACACGGTCAATAACTCTCTCTGCATGCAACTGCTACCCCCGTCTGGCCCGCGTCACTGCACCACCTTAAATAGACAATTATCTTGCTTCCTAGATGGGTATACTCATAGTGAAGGCACACTAACACAAAAGATAACACATTTTATTTATATTGTAACCCAAAATAAATTAATGGCTCCTACAATAGGCAGACCTTCTAGTGCTAATATTGTGATCTTTGTTTAAAGAGGTACATGTAAGACAGGCATGGGGCCATTTCATGTGATATAAAGGTTCAATATTCACAGACATGATGATGTGTTCAATTACTACTATAGCCTTAGGATGCACAGTAAGATTTGTGCATTTTTGTTTTTATAACAAGCACATATTAGGTGTGGGAGTTTATGTTAAACATATCTATAATTTAACTAACACCCATGCTTATATTTCTCAAGGTTACATTGGTGGGTGCCACACATATTGCTGTTTTAAATTCTGGATCTCTCCCGATTAGAAATACGGTTCTTGTTTAGGTCTACTTGTAGTTCTTTGCAATATTCCTACAGATATAGATGGGTATACTCATAGTGAAGGTACACTAACACAAAAGATAACACATTTTATTTATATTGTAACCCAAAATAAATGAATGGCTCCTACTATAGGCAGACCATCTAGTGCTAATATTGTGATCTTCTTTGTTTAAAGAGGTACATGTTAAGACAGGCATGGGGCCATTTCATGTGATATAAAGGTTCAATATTCACAGACATGATGATGTGTTCAATTACTACTATAGCCTTAGGATGCACAGTAAGATTTGTGCATTTTTGTTTTTATAACAAGCACATATTAGGTGTGGGAGTTTATGTTAAACATATCTATAATTTAACTAACACCCATGCTTATATTTCTCAAGGTTACATTGGTGGGTGCCACACATATTGCTGTTTTAAATTCTGTATCTCTCCCGATTAGAAATACGGTTCTTGTTTAGGCCTGCTTGTAGTTCTTTGCAATATTCCTACAAGGTAAATGAATGAATGAATCTAACTTCTCATTTCATTTATTTATTTAAAGGACAGCGCACATTGATCAACATTTCTGTAAATGTGCCAGTGTTAGCCAGCAGGCTAATTTTCAACTGTAGTCCATTGGCAAGATGTTATACTAGGCACATGGTGGCTAAAAAAAACATATTAAGTCACATAGCAATTGCCATACAGCAATACAACATAATGCCATAATACTAGCTCCAATAAAACATTTAAAACATAAGACATATAACCATACAGCCATACAACCCTTAAGGGATCAATCAAGTAACCACCTATCATCTATCTATCATACATACACCATGGGTTACAGGACAGCTAAACTATAGAGGCAGACCAACATTAATGTATTATGAGAAGTGCTCACATTTTTGTATGCTCAAAAGCCAGTCCTTAAGATGGTGTGTGAATGTATGGTGAGAGGTGGAGTTTCTAATGTCCACTGGCAATTGATTCCATAGTTTAGAGGCTCTCACAGAAAAACATAACTGGCCAACGGAACTGGACCTAAGTGGGACTACACAGTCCCCTCTTGTGGTTCTGCTGCTAGATGACTTTTGCTGTATAAAAGTGCTGAGTGGAGGGGGAGCCTTCCCATTAATGATCTTAAAAATTAGGCATGCATCACTGTGTTTTAAAATATTTTCCCAACTAAGTAGGTTATATTTGTTAAAAATGTTACAGTAGTGGTAAAGTTTGTTTTTTTGTCCAAGACTTTAAGTGCTTGTTTGTGGAGTGATAAAATAGGCCTTAATGTTGTGCTACATACCTGGGTCCAGCTTGTCATACAATATGTTAGGTGAGGGATTATCATAGTATTCATGTATAGATTTGCTACAGGTGTTGTTGTCAAACAGTTCCTTATATACCTAAAGTTCGCTAGGTTATATTTGGTTATTTGCACTACCTTTCTCACTTGATGTTTAAATGATAGGGTAGAGTCAAGAATAATGCCCAGATATTTAAACTGTGTAACTGTTTGAATGACCTCCCCAGACACACAGACAGTGGGTTCACAGTGAGATACAGTGTTGCTTTTGCTAAAAAACATACAAACTGTCTTCTTAACATTGAGATACAACTGAGAGCAAGTAAGCCATTTACGTACATGTACCATTGTATCGCTGAGCTTGGCAGCAGCTTGGGCTTTAGTTTTTGCATGAACATACTGTATATGACTGTATCACCAGCATACATCTGTACCTCACATCCAGTGCACACTGATGGCAGGTCATTTATGTAGATGCTGAACAGAATAGGGCCCAGGACAGATCCCTGGGGTACACCAAGTTCGTTCCTCAGGGGTGGTGATGTCTCACCACTAACTCACACACTGAACTCTCTTTGACAGGTAAGATCTCATCCAGTCAGTAACACTGGATGAGAAATTAAAATAAGACATCTTGTGGATAAGTATTTCATGGTTGACCGTGTCAAAAGCTTTTTTCAAATCTAAAAAATTGCTCCAACTATGCCTCCTTTGTCCAATTTTGATTTAATGTTTTCCACAAAGAAACAATTAGCTGTCTCTGTGGAGTGATTGGCTCTAAAGCCAAATTGCATGGGGTGCAGTTTAAAAGGACTACTGTTAAGATGCTCAGTCATTTGCTCAGCCACACATTTTTCAGCGATCTTAGACATGATGGGTAAAATACTAATTGGCCTATAGTTATTCATATCAGTTGTATCTCCTGATTTATACACTGGCACAACAATGGCTGACTTCCAGTCGTTTGGGAATTTTCCCTCTTTAAAAGAGGTGTTTATGATTTTAGTAACAGGCCCTGTGAAGGAGGCAGCATGTTTCTTTAAAAACATTGAATCCAGTCCAAATATGTCTTTTGATTTGGAGATCACAGTCAATCTCACAGAATTGACAAAATGGCTATTAAGAATAGTCACTATTTCAGCTGGTTCCTTATATAGGGTACCATTGTCTTTGATCTCCAGCTGCTTTGTTGCTTTATTATGTCCTTTCCCTGTTAGTTTATGCAGACAGTCCCAGACTTGTTTATGATTACCCTTAGCGTCCCGTATGAGGTCAACAAAGAAGTTCGATTTAGCTGCCCTGATTACCTTTATTACTCTATTTCTCAAGGACACAAATATATGCCTGTCAGTCAATGAGTTGGACTTGAGAGAGTGCTTTAAAGCATTATCTCTCTCCTTCATTAATCTCCTTATGTCACTAGAGATCCAAGGGAAGGTATATCTACTATTTCCTTTATGAATCGCTTTGTTATGTTTTGGATTGTGGACATAAGGACATTTGTGTCATTATCCACATCTACACAAGTTATGATTTGGTCCCAGTTAATATTTTTGATTTCCCTGTCAAATTCATCAACATCACACTTGGGTATTCTTAACTGACTAGATTTGGTGTTAGGTTTTAAATGAAAGCGGGATTTAGTGAGCTTTCTGGCTATAAGAGTGAGGTTATGGTCAGACAGACCTATAATTTACTGCTGCTTAGATATTTTTACTTTTCATGTGTGGGCAGTAGGTGGCAGTGTTGGAGAGTTGATTGCTGGTTACATGCATGAACTGGACCTCTTAGTTGCAGTTTTTCTCAGTTGCTTTGGCACATTTCTCAGATCAGAATTGTAATTCTCTAAACTGTTAACAATGCTTTAGTACATCCATGCAACTCATTTTGTACAAATGTCTGCTGTTTTTTTTTTATTTTCAATGGTTAATGCACTATACTGGTTCCCTGTGGATTATAATAATATAAATATATGTGACCTGACAGACAGGAACGTCAGAATGTATAGAAAGATGTACAGTGGTGCACAGATCTGACCAAGGGGTGTTTTACTGTATTGGTCATTTTTCATTAATTTCTTAATACTGTCACAATATCTGTCAACAAAAAAACCTTTAAACATATCCATTTTTACATATCCACTGTCAACCCCCTCCACACACAATGTGTAACTGTGTAGTTTTTAAATACAAAATAGTACTGCCTTGAGCATTGTTCATAGAAAATACTTACAAAGTAAACTGTCATATTGACAACAAGGCAAAAGAGTTTGACTATCCTGACATAAACAATGGCATCATGACTTGTCATTTTGATTGCACTGACAATTTCAATGGCATAAATATTTGCTTTTGAGGCATAAACTAAACATTGAGCAAGATACACACTTTTGCAGGTTATGTAGTGCAGTTTGCACTATTTTTTTATGGTATGTTGGTCTCAAGGGCTCACATCAACCTAGCCCATAATCACTAATTTGTGATTTGCTCCCCCCCCCCCCCCACGGCAAAAAATGAAAATGCAATATTACACTGCTAATCTCCCCTATAATCTTCAGTTGAGATGCTCTGAACTGCACCCAATTGTTATGTGTATGATTAACCTGACATTTATATGTACATTTAGTGACTGTACACCCATAAGCCTGTAGATGGTGGTGTTGAGTGAAGGGTTGCTGGTAGAGGATGATGAGGAGCTACAAGGCAGGACTGTTTTACACACTCTCTCTCACAAACACACACACACGCATACACACTCACATCCACACACACAGACACACACGCATGCACACACACATCCACATGCACAGCCACGCACACACACATAAACACACACACATGCATGCATACACATGCACACACATACAGGCACAAACATACTATCGGTATCGGCAATTATAATGGCCGATAAATAATTACAAATTCAGTAAAGCAAAACTGAATATTGATCCCTCATTTAGGCTGCATTTCTGCTGCGTTCCATAGTTTGTCCACCAGATGGTGCAGCGTCTTGCTGCAAGACACACATGCTTTAATAGACTTGTTACCACTTCACTCACTTCCTACAAGGACAATGCAAGAGTAGCTTACGGTTTCACAGCTTTGTGGCTTGTGTAATGGTAGGATGATTTTCACATGAAATGTAATTCCCATTTGTTCTTGAAGCCAAAATAAACCTGAGAAATGCTTGGTTTTTACTCTAGGTACATTAATATTACACCAGCTTAATGTTATATCCATAGGTAAAACTAGATGTACCGCATAGCGGTACAAAATATGACCGCCGCTCAGTCCTGTACATCCGTTCCGCGAAAATAAATCACACTTCAATTTGTCTCCATATTTTACTCCATCCCTTGTGTGTGTGTGCGGCTGCACAGAAAGTACCCTACTGGTGCTGAAAAGGTGAATAGATTGTAGAATAGCCAAAGAAGATGTAGAATTGTTATAAAACCTTTAAAATCTCTAAACAATCACAAGTAGGGCAGTTCATCACAGTTCATCCATTGCAACTGGATTGATGAAAGGTCACTTACACCTGTAGGCTACATTGTATTTGGGAAAAGCAAAAGGTATCAGCATAATGTTATTTATTTATTTATTTATTTATTTATTTTTTATGTATTTTTAAACAAAAACATCTCTGTCGGTTCCATGCCGTTTTCAACAGCTATCAAAAACAAAGGTCATTTTTGGATGGATGGATTTTTTGTGAATGTTTCTTCTTCTACATAAGATTTTAGTCATCTTTAGTTCATGTAATACTTTATTGTTAATGCACAAATTAAGTAACAGTAGCCTAGTCTGAAACGAAATGCTGTTTTACATCTACATGTAACCAGTGGTGCAAATAACTGACATGTCCAAATGGGCCTTGATGAAATGCGTCGCTAGACTGTTCATACACATTTTAACGGGCCAAAGTTGAAGAGCTTTTGTCCGTTATTGTTAGTGCAAATATAGGCTGATTCATGTTCCCTTGCATTGTTTAACTGAGGTGGTAAATTACAGTCCTTGTAGGAAGCGTTCATTGTTTTTCCAACCCACTTTTAACTTCCAACAAAATTACGTCTCACTGCAACGATGCGCCATCTAGTGGACAAACGACTACTTCTCGCCAATACTGAAAATGCAGCCATGATGATGATGATGAATATTTATTTTGGCTTTCTTTTAATCCTACTGATTTTAATTTTTTACCGGGGGGGGCAAATCACAAATGAGTGATTATGAGCCAGGTTAATGTGGGCCCTTGAGACCAACATACCATAAAAGATTCACAGAGAACTGTGTCTGCCCTACCCTCCTTTCGGGGGGTCCAGTCCAGCGGGGGGGCTGCAGATGAAAACGAAAAATGACGGTTCCATGCTATCCATGTGGGGGTACATGCCCACCAAGTTTTGTGTACCCCGGTCTTTCAGTGTCCCGGGAATCCTTGTTGGTGTATGTCACTAAATGTACACATAAATTATTTTATTGTAAGGCCCCCCATAAACGAAAGTACACAAAACTTGGCATGCATTCAGAGGGTGTCATAATGATCCTACACTTTTAATTTCGTGCAGTTTTGACCTTGTCAGCCAGAGATATTGAGATGAAAACACCTAATTTTTTGCTTTTTAATTTTTAACTAGGTGGCGCTATACATGAAATAAGTGGTAATGGGATGGGTTGACATGCCCCCTTAAGACCAACATACAAAAAAAAGGTGGACCTCCTAGGCCCTACGGTTCTCGAGATATTCACAGAAAACTGTCTCCGGCCACCTACAGGCCAGTTGGTGTATAGTAACATAAATTAATTTATTGTGTGGCCCCCCATGAACGGAATTCCACAAAACTTGGCGTGCATACAGAGGGTGTCATAATGATCCTACACTTCCAATTTCGTGCAGTTTTGACTATGTTAGGTCACAGATACCTTCAATTACACCACCTCATTTTTACTTTTTTGTGTTTAACTAGGTGGCGCTATACATGAAATGAGTGGTTATGGAATGGGTTGACATGGCCCCTTGAGATCAACATACAAAAAAAAAAAGGTCCTCCTAAACCCTACGGTTTTCGAGATATTCACAGAAAACTGTGTCTGCCCTACCCTCCTTTCGGGGGGTCCAATTCAGCGGGGGGGCTACAGATCAAAACGAAAAACGATGGTTCCATGCTATCCATGTGGGGTTACATGTCCACCAAGTTTCGTGTACCCCGGTCTTTCAGTGTCCCGGGAATCATTGACGGAAATTTGGGCATGCGAAAAATAAAAAAAAATAAAAAATCTGACTAAACCTATATGACCGCCGCTTCGCTGCGCGGCGGTCATAATAATGTTACCGTTAGCACTGGTTGAGCAATGGAGGCTAGTTTGATTCTTGGTGTATTTGTGAAACATAAACGCGGTTATACCAAGCAAATTGATAACAGCACTGTAATTGTCTCTTTTGACTGTCATCCCATTCTTTTCTGATCATACTGACAGGAGCTAAGTTAGTTAGCCACAACACTAACATTCGCTAACACGATGGTTTGCTAATAGAAGATATACATGAAAGATAACCTGTCTATGATGCATCCTAAACACCGGGCTGGGATATTTCTGCTTGCTAAATAGTTTTTTTTCTGCTGTTGACTTGCTCACAGTCCTTGCTACACGAAATAAATACTCACCACAGGTGTGCCTCAGGGATCAGTATTAGGACCCTTGCTTTTCTCTATTTACACCACTTCCTTAGGCGAGACCATTCGCTCCCATGGATTTGACTATCACTGTTATGCAGACGACACTCAACTTTACCTGTCTTTCCCACCTGATGACTCTAGCGTTTCCCACCGGATTTCTGCATGCCTTAAGGATATTTCAGCCTGGATGAAAGATCGGCATCTTCAGCTTAATCTCTCAAAAACTGAGCTTTTGGTGTTTCCAGCTAAAACAGCTATTCCCCAACAGATTAACATCCAGCTTGACTCAACTTCACTGACCCCAACTAGATCGGCACGTAACTTGGGCGTTGACCGACTTAACTTCTCTGAGCATGTAGCTTTTATTGCAAAATCATGTCGGTTTATGCTTTACAACATTAGGAAGATCAGACCTTATCCGACAAGATTCCACACAACTTCTTGTTCAAACCATGGTCATCTCCAAGTTGGACTATTGTAATTCACTATTAGCTGGCTCACCCGCTTATGTAATAACATCATTACAGTTGATTCAGAATGCTGGAGCACGCCTGGTCTTCAATCAGTTACACATGTAACTCCTCTCCAAGTTACTCTTCATTGGCTCCCTATTAGCCTGACGTAGTCATACTCAATTCTAGTCAGAATTGAGTCACTTCCCGACCTCAAACGTTGTGGGCGGGACTAAGGCACCCAGGCTACCTCCCTATAGTAGCCAGAATTAAATTTAAATCTCTCACTTTGGCCTATAGGACACTGACTGGATCTGCTCCTAGTTATTTTAATTCAATAATCAAGGCATACATCACCAACCGCCCACTGCGGTCTTCTGATGAGCGTCTGTTATGTCGACCAGTCATAAACACTAGGTCTAAATCAAGACTCTTTTCCTCAGTGGTTCCATGCTGGTGGAATGAGTTGCCCAGTGCTCTCCGTTCCTGTGGTAGTTTTGGGCCGTTTAAGAGGGGTCTAAAGACGTTCCTGTTCAACATGCACTTAGTTCTTTAAGCGCTTCTTATGCGTTATGGTTTTTATAATATTGTTTTATTTCCATTAGGCTGTTGATTAATTTGACATTATTGTTTATTATTGATATTCTCCTTAATTTTTTTATATTATTGATTGACACTATTGTTTATCATTGCTTTTTCCCTCATTTTCATTGCTTATTTTATTAGACTATTTATTGAATTGACATTGTTGTTTATTATTGCTATTATCCTTATTATAGTTTCACCAACATTCTAATCTGTTCCCTGTTATATTTTAAATATTATGTTGTTTTTTGTATTTGTGTGTCGCTTTGGACAAAGGCGTCTGCAAAGTCCCATAACCATAAATGTGAGCTTCTGAGCTAACGTTCATTCCCAAACACCCACTACTACACCCTAGTTTCAGTCTTCATTTTCTTGCATTTCATTGCACTCACACACACACACACTCACACGCGTGCACGCACACACTGGCACACACATACGCACACACACACATATAAGGCACACACATACAAGCATACACAAAAGTTGTAAGAGTAGGTGATGGAGTAAGAGATGGAGACAAATTGACAAGCATGATTCATTTTCGCGGAGAGCATGTATCGTAACACCCCCAATTATCACCACTTTTGTTCGGAAATTCTAAAACAACGATGTTTTTTAACACTTCAAAATAACATTTGCTAAATGAACCTTACATTTTTCAGTAGTTATAGGTGTGTAGATTTGCACAAAATCTGGTTTGGTTCTTAAAGCGATGGTTCGGAGTAATTTCACTCTAGGGTCCTTTGCACCATGACCCCGAGCCAAACGCCCTCCCAGAACCTGTTTTCCCTTGGTCGGACCCTGGTCGAGTAGCGCTGTCAGAAACGAATGACTTTCTGCAGGCGTAATGGAACCAACTTAGTATCTCGTAAATTACCCCACTAATAATGCCCTGAATGGTACGAAACTTCTACAGTAGTACAACTATGTTCTTTACTCATAAAATGAGGCATTGAAAAGTTTGTAAGTACACCAGGAGTTTATTTAACACTTGCCTGATGGATGCTACTCTCTGCTACTATTTACCCGCTGCGTTTTTAGAAAGAATATCGTAAATCGTTTTCAGAGGCGAATTCTCCGTTTGAGTGTAAACGAAGGGCACAAACTAAGGGAAATGTCTCCGTTTTTCAAAATAACCATATGTGTATACAGGGTCTTTGGAAAACGTTGTTTGCACGTTTGCATGTAAACTGAGAAAAATGGAGTTTTAGGCAGCCAACGTCACAGTACAGAACTTGCACCTGCACTAAAAGTGCAACCTATGTTTACATTTTCATTTGGCTATGGTGATCATGGATGCAGTGTTTCCCAGAGAATGGAATTCCATTTGTGGTGGTTGGTTTGCAGAATTAACTTGAATACAACAGTTTTTAACAAATTAGCACAGCGTGGTTATGATGCTAACCAGATTTAAGCACAATTTAGTACAACCTGGAAAATCATTGTGTGGTGGTCAATGTTGATTTTGTGGTGGGCCGCCACAAATAAGTCAATGTATGGGAAACACTGATGGATGCATTCAGAGTAGCAGCACATTTATGTTGGTGCGAACCCTTTTCGTCTGTTTGCATTTGCAAATACGGTTCAAAAGAGAGAGAAGAAGGTATTTGTTGCTGTTGTTGCTATTTCCGGGATTCTGATTGGTTAACATGGGCTTGAGCTTCTCGTTATACTGCCACCTACAGGTTTGGCATGCTCCTGACACATATATACACGGGTTAGTGTCAACGAAAACTTTTCTGAAAACTGACAGGTGTGCACAATGTTATTTCTGAAAACGGAGAGGGTGAAATGTACATTTATGAAAATAGCCAGCCACGTGTAAATGTAGCCTAAGAGAAAGAGGGCAAGAAACACACTTAGGGATACTACCCCTAACCTGGCCCACAGGCTATAGATGTATTTGTGCCCACCTCTGCTGCTATCACTGCTGTTAGAGCTATGAGCACATCTGCATCATCCTGAGCATTGTGAACATCATACCCTGCACATTCTAGCCTGGAAAATCCAGACCAAAATCCGAAAGATTAAGGGTCTGGCTACAAGTAATGAAAATGACCGAACTGGAGAGGCAGCACCAAGCATGAATTTGAAAATATCACTGCACGCAATTAGATAACACTACGACCAATGTTTACTGACTGATTCCGGACGTCGACGCAATTGGATAACACTACGACCAATGTCTCCGGACTTCAACGTCACAGCGCTATCGTCATCTGTTCTGATCTGATCTGATCTGCTCGCCTCTGGCCCGCCTATATCAGATACACTAATGTGATTGGTGCAGCTCGGCTCCAGGTAATGAGCATCATTACTCATCGCCAGAGTCACTCACTGAGCAAATAAACCTCTGAAGTTTGCCTACAAAAAATAACCAAAACGGACATCTTTGCCCATATAAGGAGATCCGGTTGTTAATTGAAGCTAACTATGGCAAGTTGCATTGCAAGTTAGCTCAGGGGTAGCAAAAATCTAAGTGTGCCGCCTTCACGTACCGGAGATCACAATATCCACTCGAAGGCAGAGGACAAAAGTGTGTTCAGGAAAACGTCTGCATTTCAGACTTTTTCATCCCCGCGAGAGTTTAACAGGTGCGATAATTCAAAATCCCCATGTTATTTTCCCATAGGAAAAATCGCCAGATACCGGATGTCAAAGATGGCAGCTTTTTTGTAGGCGAACTTAAGAGGTCTATTCAAATTGTGCTCTGGATTTCCAGGGTATTAGTACATTCTAGCCCTTTCCCCGATAGACTGCAACAGTCCCGCCCACTGCTGATTACAGAAGTAAGAATTCAATACAATTTCCCCATACTTACAACTGGAGTACAAGCCATAAAATCGTAACCTCCCATGGTAGACTTAAAACCAGCTACAACATTACTAAGCGATTGTACATGCTCATATAGACGCCAAAAGTTAATGGGGCATCAACCTTGTTTTGAGAAAAAAATATTTTATTCACGATTTACAGGAAAAGTACTATATTACCCAAAATTGTAATGTGTAAAAGCCGGTAAAAGCAGAGCCTTTGATTGGTAGAGATCGCCGTTGCAATTGAAGTGTTTATGGCACTGTTCCCGCGCCTGTCATCTTGTTACTCGCTGAAATCAAGATGGTTACCGAGGCTGTCAGAACCGATGTCTGGCTGTCCGATAAAAACGGTTGAATTTAATCAAAATCTTCTTGTGGGAGATTAATCCTTGAATTTCCCCTGGGGATCAATAAAGTACCTATCTATCTATCTATCTATCTATCTAAAATAGAAGCAACCTTTCTATTTCTCAACCTTCTTCAACCTTTTTTGTGCCACGGCACACTTTTTGACACTTAAAATGTCCCAGGGCACACTAACATCCTGTGTGAAGAAAAAATAAACATACCATAGCCTAAAACTTCAAATAATACACAGATATGGCCTTATTATGGCTTCTATGCAAGACCTGCTCAATAAAACAAGCGCCCTCTGTTTCATTTGTAGGTGACTATATCTAATTTAATTGTTGTTATGAACTGGGTATAATTAGTTCCTCTTGGAAGAAGTCTGTATCATCACACTGAGCAAGGTTGTGATTGTGTTTTCGTGCCTTTTTCAGACATGCGCGACACATATTCTGATGGCACATGGCATCCTTTGCTCGTCGTTCCTCTTGCTGCTGTTGATGGTTGTGTCGTTGACAGGCATTCATCTGGCGAGTATTGCGTGCATTGTCTCAATCCCACAGTGCCTTGCCCTCTCCTGACGTGCATGGCATGCGTCATCTGCCACAGCTTCACGGCGCCTTGTCTGAAGCGCAGCGTTGCTTGCCAGCCAAGCGCGCCATTCATGGTCTGCCTCAGCTTCACAGTGCCTTGTCTGACACGCAGCGTTGCTTTCCAGGTTTGCATTTTGGGCTTTGACTGACGTGCATGACGCATTGCCTTACAGTTCCTCTCTCTGTTGATATGACTATTTTTAGGCATGTTGGCATCAGCAAAGGTGGTGTACAGCAGTAGGTCATAATACGGTCTGCAAAACATCAGATCACCCTGATTAAATGTAGATATAATTGTATTAGCATTTCAAGCAAAATTAAAGGCAACTTTAGAAAGGCATAATGTTTCCAAAATCATTTGGATGGCACATAACCTCATAGCATGATGAATGGCACAACCGCAACCACCCCTGGATCCCCATCATTAAAGAACTTGGACTTCTTCGCCACCCTACATTCATAGAGGCTCCAGTCGAGAATTCCTCTTTCATAACCTGCCAAGCTGCTCTGCTACAAACATCCCATCTCTCTGGTCATCCGTCACACGTCTGATGCTTCCTCAGAGCACTGTCGCTCCAGCTACCATCAACACTGGAAATATTACGAGATCTCTCCCCACACATTCCAGGGGACATTGGTACTTGAGCAGCAGCTCAAGGCCTCTGGACTGACTGTTCACAAACAGGCATACAGGGAACACAAGAGGGTGTATGCAGAAGCTCTGAGGGATGCGTGGCCTAGGTTTTATTCCACCATCATCAACAACCCCCTCACTCTCCCATTCTGAGACCACCGAGGAGAGGTGCAACATGCACATCACTTTTTTCAAACAAAAAGTTATCTGCTCATACCTCTCCACCACTGCTGTCCTGCCCCTCCCAACTGCCAACCCACCGTTTAAGAGTGTCCATCCCCTCTGCTCTTTCTCCGATGCCACACAGGAAGAAGTGGAGGATGTTAAGCCGTCCACCTGTGCCCTGGACCCTTTCCCTTCAGCACTGCTGAAGGCTAACATCTCTGCCGTCTCTTCGTTCATCACCAAGATTATAAACCACTCCCTCCTGGCCGGCCATATCCCATCTGCGTTAAAAACTGCTTTCATCAGACCTCTACTGAAAAAGCCCACCCTGGATCTAGAAGTTCTCTCCAACTACAGGCCCATTTCCAATCTTCCGTTCCTATCAAAGGTTCTGGGAAAAAACAACGCAGAAAAACGGGAATAACGCGAAAAAGACAAGGGCCTTGTCTTTCGTTTCAACTTGAACAATTCCGATTTCTTATTTCGATTCCGGTTCCTAACGATTCTCGATTCCGATGGCAGGGTCAAAAAAAGTTTAGGATATTTTAAATGAGCTAGCTAACCAACGGTCTTTCTTAGGGTATCTGCACATTTTCCAAGTGCAAATTTAAAGACTTTTAAGATCTTTTCAAGACATCTAAATGAAAACGGCAAAAAGATATATATGACTGTTTATGGAAGAGTTTTTTTTTCCCTACTAATTTTAACCCCCACCCCATTTTGGATGTCTACAGAAGTTACCAAATATATTTTGGTGAAAGAAAAATAATTGTGTGTGAATTACCTTCACAGCTATAAATGCCCAATTTTAGGGTCTGGGCTGTTTGCTTTTGAAGCTGGCTGTACATATTTGGTTTTGCTTATTGCTGAGGCTGACTGCTCTTCACCTGTGTCTGTAGTAGCCTAGGGCTACTTGCCAAAGACATGTGCACTGGACTGGATTCCCTTATTTTTCAAAGGTAGACTAAGCTATTTACATATTTTAATAAGCCTACTTTATATAATTTAGGCCTACTATGTGCATCTATTGTCCAATATGCAGAACAGCAAATTAAAGTTAATCCACTACTTTACATTTTGAATACCAGTTGTATCTAAACCAACCAAAGCTTGACTGAAACATTGTAAAACCATTGACCATTGATTAATTAAGAGACAGGTCCTCCTCGCATGATCCTGCTGAAAACTGCTGGTTTCATCTCAAGCACGCACGTATTATGAACGCACATATTTTTTTTTTATGTAGCAGTCGCCGACATTCAAAAAATATGCGGTTATATTTCACAACTTTTGCAAAGTAGGCCTACTGGGAAACGCTGACAAGCAAGCTACTGGCAGATATTACAGGTACTGTAGGCTATTATAACTTAGACAGATATTTTCTTCCCTAGGCTAGGCCAGCAACACATGCTGGAAAGATGCAAACAGATCAACTTAACATATACAGTATTTCCTCCTGATTGCGAAGCACTCATCCATAGTTTGTGAAACGATGCTGCGTCCGAGCAAAGACTTTAGATGCCAAGCGCAACTCCAAAAAGGAGAACAAATGAGCGTCCGCCTTGAGGCTGCGCCGGACGCCGGACAGGGCTTTTAAAATCCATATGTCCGGCCTAAATACGAACATATGGCCAACCTATCGCTAACTGGCTTACCAACTCTTTCTCCCGCTCATTCTACCATAGGCTCCCTCATTCCACATAGGCTACCTGTCTATCTCTCAGGACTCAGCTACACCACGAAAACGTCAGGCATATTATTTTGTACATAGGCCTACTATGAAAAACATCTTCACTCTGCAACCACTACACTTCCTCCCGTAGCCTAATAGCCTAGTCACTTATACAATTGCGTTTTAAATACACGAAACTGGATGGAGACATCACATCGCTCTCTTGCACTCGCTGGCGGTCCCATACGCACATTTAATACCTCTCTTTCGCAAAATTCAGTTGTATTTAAAGGGACACCAGGCAACATTTTCGTGTTAATTAATCATCTTCGTAAGTCGGTATATGGTTAAATGACTCATTACGGGGCGAATGAAGGCTCTCTCGCCCGCCCCTACTGCCTGTAGGAAGAATATCCCACTTGCAAGTTCGGTGTATCCTACCCGCCGACCGAAGCAGGATCAGTTTACAGCACAGAGGCAGGCTAACGAAACGTTAGAGATTGTTGCAAACGTGTGTATAATGGCAGAGCCGGCGAAGAAGCCTTGACGGAAGACGCAAAGAAAAGGAAAAGAGCTTCAGACCGAGCGAGGGGGAGTTTCGTAGAGAAAAAGCATCAGGCTTGCCTAGTGTGCCTTTAAGACTTTTTAAGGATCCGCGGGAACCCTGCTTTCTGACCTTCATGAATTTTAACTATGCACTTCTATGAACTATGCGCTTCTTCGTTGGTGTTCAGCCGGTTCTTCTTCCAGTCAGTGGACTGGGAATCGAAACTAGGAATCAAAATTTAAACTTTTGAGTGATTCCGGGAAAATCGCAAAGATAGCCCGAGTTCCAACCAATAGTGTTTGTTTCACGCATTCAGTGTGTGGTTTGGATGAGCCAGACGGGCGGCTTGCCTGTCTTTAGCTTCACGTTTCTGTCCAAAATTGCTTGAAAAACGTCCAATTAGCTGCCAGAATTCCAAACCCCTCGATTCTGTGTCTACAATTCTATCCATTAGGCTACCAAATTTCAGCTTGTAGACTAGTTGATCAACATTTTGCCTATTTTTCAACAGTTTTCAAACTTTTTCAAAATGGTAGGCTAATCCATGAGAAAAAAACAACACCAAAACATACGTATCTGTAGCCTGTTAGATTGAGGTTCTATTTCATAGTTACAGACCACCAGAGGCGATGAAAACATAGTGGAAGATATCATGCGCTCGCGCATTGGCTACGAGAACTTATTGATTGGTTGTCATCTGGTGACATCATGACGCTACAATATATAAGCCTGCAGATTCGTCATGATCTTTCTCTTTTTCATTCTCGCCTGGCTGAGAACTGTTTTTTCGACTTGAACTTGGGTTGAGTAGTACATGCTCCCCCATTAGCTGTTGTTTATCAACACAATCGGATTCGGAATCTTCGCGTCTCCCGACCTACCCTCGGCTTCCAGGATCTGGTTGGAGACGTTAACGTTACCGGCTTGTGGATATAGCAGTGACTGAACTCTTCTCTGGTAAGTACACTATTTCTGCCAGCGAGTACCTATTGGTATCCAGGGTTCCCTCGCTTGGTATTTCACTGCTATTCCCAACGAATACCCTTGGTGTCCAGGGTCACTTCGTTTGTTGACAGTAGTAGCTAACTTACGACCAGTGCTAGCTGCAACGAAGGTGAGTAAGCTACATTATCGGGCAAGCCAACAATTACTTCTATTCCAACGAACACCCTTGGTTTCCAGGGTTCCCTTGTTGGTGTAGATAATAGCTCACAGCTATTTACATCTGCTATTCGTTGCTAGCCCCGCCTAGCTACAGTGGATATTGTGAATTAACGTTAGCTCGACTCTTGATTACCCGCCGTGTCAGTGCTGAACCTCCGTGACATGGAGCACTCTGCTTTTTGTACACAATGCTTTGCAGGAATGGACATGTTGGATGGCCATGACCGCTGTCCATCCTGTTTGGGCATGGAGCATCTTATGGAGGCGCTATCTAACCCCTGCCCTGAGTGTAGCATGATGCCCCTTGAACAACGGCAAATCCGGTTGTCAGTTGCCTATCCAAAGGCATCGGAGATTTCGCTTAAAGCTGCAGGCAATATGCGTGGTGTCAAACGTAAACATTCTGAAGACCTGGAGCAATCGACATCCAAGCGCAGATCTTCTTCTGCTAAGTTAGAAAAGCGAATGGATGAGCTTGCTACTACTGTTCTGAAATTGCAGGCACTCCTATCGGATCCTGTCATCAAAGCCGCTGAAGACCACACCGATCAGACTGGCGGTGTAGCACAGCATAGTGCCCACACTCTCCCATTGCTTAATGATTCCTTTCACCGGCAGCCACAAGAAGTGGATGTTATGTCGGTGGCAGCCTCAGAATCTCTCTTTATTGATCCCAATGGTCAGCCACCCACTGACACACCGCTAACGCCATCACAGCGGTCCTCACTGCACTCAGCGAGTGGCAGTGAGTATGAAAGTGACACATCTTCCGTACACTTATCAATCCGTGACAACATCAAAATGGCGCTTGCCAGGTTGAAACTGGACTTGCCTCAGGCCCCAGTGGGCCCTACCAACCTCCTGTGCCGCTCAGTGCCAGGGACAAAGGACGTGCACGTGCCTCACTGCAAAGACTTCACTGAAGTTGTGTCTTCAGCATTTCAGTCAGCTTTGAATTTTCGGCCTGATCGTGCTGCTCGCACGTTGGCGGCCATGAGCGCGCCAGATACCATCGGTCTTGGATCAATGCCGGCATTGGAGCCCTGTGTAGCCTCTCTTATCGTGTCGCCCGATGAAGCCCTACGCCAGGATGTGCGATGCCCCAACAAGGAATGCAGGCGCACTGATGGCATGCTGGTTAAAACCTACAACACGGTTGCAAGACTTGGACGTGTGGGCAACTCAATGGGGCATTTGCTCCTGGCCTTACATTCTACTTTGGACACAGCCACTCCAGCCGTTGCTACATCTGGTCTGCTTGATGTCTCTCTACAGGCACTTGGTGCAATGGCCAGCGAATGCGGGCGAGCTCTGGGTCTCCTTGTCCATGTGAGACGACAGGTCTGGCTAGCACAGTCACCCCTGCCAGAAGTGTGTCGGAACAACTTGCGCCTGTTACCGCTGTTGTCTGGCCACCTGTTTGGGCCAGCTGCGCAGGAGGCATTGGAAAGGAGGACGCGGGTGACCGAGTCGCGTTCGCAACATGTTCAGCGCCGGCCGCCCTTCAAGGAGCCACAGGTAGGCGTATCAGCACCCCACCAGATGCCTACAAACGGCGTGCACCAATGCACAATCTTGGCCGGCACCCCTATGGCCAACACCGCAGGTCTGCCCCGCCGCCACCCCGTGCGGCTATGGGCGCACGACCACAACCACCGCCTGCAAGGCAGCCGCCTTTTCGGCGCCCCCCCAAGGCCAATGAATCCACAGGTAGACGCTACTGACTGCTCAAGGTCGGTGGTGGCTTGTTTTTCAACACTTCAGCTGCAATGCTGGAGGGCAATAACAACAAACAGTTGGCTTCTCGAGACTCTCGAGAAGGGCTACCGCCTGCAGTTTCGCCGCCGACCTACACCGTGTGTTCATGTTCATCCCACCATAGTGAAGGACCCTCTTCAAGTTCTTGCCCTTACTGCGGAAGTTCAGCAGCTGTTGCAGAAGGGTGCGATAGAGGAAGTAGACCCTCAGGTTCATGTGGAGGGATTCTACTCCCATTATTTTCTGGTTCCAAAAAAGGATGCGGGGTTCAGACCCATCCTGGATTTGAGACGCTTGAACATGTTCCTCAAGCGCTTGCCGTTCCGCATGTTGCGAATAGCAGATGTGATTCGAGCCATAGAACCAGGTGCATGGTTCATCACAATAGATTTAGAGGAGGCCTATTTTCATGTGCCCATTGCGGTGGAGCACCGGCAGTTTCTTTGGTTCAGTTTTCTGCAAAAAACGTATCAGTTCAAAGTACTCCCCTTCGGGCTTTCTCTTGCGCCCCGTGTCTTTACAAAGTTCATCCAGGTGGCTCTAGAACCCTTACAACAGGAAGGCATCTTAGTGCTACCGTACCTGGACGACTGGCTACTGTGTGCAGCAACCCCAGAGCAGGCGACAGCCAATGCCAATCGCCTTTTACGCCATGTCACAGCCCTAGGCCTCAGGGTCAATTGGGAGAAAAGTTGCCTCGTTCCTTCCCAATCTGTGAATTTTGTGGGCATGCACCTGGATTCCAGGACAATGCGGGCCACTCTCACCAGAACCAGACTGGATTCAATTCAACATGCCCTTACAAGAATCCGCACAGGATGCAGGATACCTTACCTTCAACTACTGAGACTGGCAGGACTGCTCACAGCAGCAACCGCAGTCATTCAGCTGGGACTACTGCACTTACGACCTTTTCAACGGTGGCTGATTGCGCTACGCCTGTCTGCAGTGCACAACAAGCAGACCTTGGTACGAGTGACAGAAAGTTGCAGCTCATGTCTACTTCGCTGGCGTCGGGAGGACTTCCTGCTGTCCGGAGTGACTATGGGCCCACCTCCTGCACGCAGGGAGGTAATCACGACGGACGCCTCCCTCATGGGCTGGGGCGGCGTGTGGCAGCATCGAGGAGTGAGCGGTCAGTGGGGTCCTCACATGAAACGATGCCATATCAACTTTCTGGAATTACAGGCAGTCTTCCTGACTCTGAAACATTTCGAGCATGTTCTGGTGGGAAAGCATGTGTTGGTCAGGACCGACAACACTTCAGTGGTGTTTCATATAAATCATCAGGGCGGCACGAGGTCCCTCCCCTCCCTTCAGCTGACGCTGGCACTTCTGACTTGGGCGGAGACACGATTTCTCTCTCTGCGTGCGAGACACCTTCCCGGCCGCCTCAACACCGTGGCAGACACTCTGTCCCGGGGGGGCCCGAGACCAGCGGATTGGTGTTTACACAAAGGGGTGGTGAAAATGATCTGGAACACTTACGGTGCAGCAGCAGTGGACCTGTTCGCCTCGAAACAGACCACACACTGTCCCCTGTGGTATGGGGAACAATTAGAGTCTCTGTGCATGGATGCTCTGGCCCACGAGTGGCCGAACCTCCTGCTTTATGCCTTCCCTCCGATATCACTGATCTGGGCAGTATTGAGTCGTGTCCAGGAAACAGGCCACAGGGTGCTTTTGATAGCTCCCAGGTGGCCGAGCATGCCATGGTTTCACTTGTTGCAAAAGTTAAAAATGGGACCACCGAGTCCTCTGCCCTTGAGGAAGGACTTATTATCTCAGATGGAGGGCTCTCTGTGGCACCCCTGCCCGGACAGGCTAAAACTTTGGGTCTGGCCACTAGGGGGAACCAGAGCATCATGGATTGTTCAGAAGGGGTTCAACACACTGTTCTAAATGCTCGTGCTCAGTCCACGAGGGTAATGTATGCTAGCAGGTGGAGGCTTTTCAGTGCTTGGTGCGCGGCTCACAATCTAAGCCCTGCTGAGTGTTCTGTGGCAGCAGTGCTTGAGTTCTTACAACACCTCCTGGATGAAGGACGGACTCCAGCCACGTTGAAGGTGTATGTCGCTGCATTGTCAACCCATAGGGCTCCTATAGACGGGGCTTCCTTAGGCGCTCACAAATTAGTGGTGGCCTTCTTGAAAGGCGCACGAAGATTGCACCCACGGACGAGAGTTGCCATTGCCTCCTGGGACTTGCACACTGTTCTCAACGGTCTATGTTTGCCTCCATTTGAGCCGCTGGAACATGCTGACATTAAATGGATCTCATTGAAAACAGCCTTTTTATTGGCAATCACATCTGCCAAAAGAGTTGGATCACGCTTACCATTGCGTCCAGTGCGAGCCTTACGGCTGTATCTTTCAGTGACTGCGCAGTGGCGCACGACAGACCAACTGTTTGTGCGCTTCGGGGCCTGTCAGAAAGGGGCGGCCATTTCGAGACAGAGGCTGGCGCACTGGGTCTCGGACGCTGTCGTTTCTGCGCATCATTCTGCTGGCAAAACGGCTCCCACATCTGTGAGGTGCCACTCGACGCGTGCTATCGCGACCTCTTGGGCAGCTCTGAAGGGCATAACTCTTGCCGACATCTGTTCTGCGGCTACTTGGTCTACGCCCTGCACTTTTTCAAGGTTTTACCGGTTGATAGTGGTTCCGCTTCCTCCGGTCTCTGCAGCAGTACTCCCTAGTGAGGACTAGGATTGTTGCGTTAACCTGTGTGCTTTAAATAAAGTTGTTGAACTTAACTGTGATGCTTGTGGGTCTTTATTCCTCGTGACTTGGTGGTATAAGTCTTCCACTATGTTTTCATCGCCTCTGGCGGTCTGTAACTATGAAATAGAACGCTGGTTACAACTGTAACCGTGGTTCTATGAATAGTGGAAGACCGCCAGAGTCCTTGGTCACTCGGATGGCGAGAATGACCTTGGAGAAAGATCATGACGAATCTGTAGGCTTATATATTGTAGCGTCATGATGTCACCAGATGACAACCAATCAATAAGTTCTCGTAGCCAATGCGCAAGCGCATGATATCTTCCACTATGTTTTCATCGCCTCTGGCGGTCTTCCACTATTCATAGAACCACGGTTAGAGTTGTAACCAGCGGTTTATGCGCTGTAAACACTGTCCTTCGCGAGAGTGAGCTTGTTGGCTATTCGCCTGCGTGCGTGCGTGCGGGCCCATTCCGATTTTGTGCCCAGGGCCCGTGGTCATGATAATCCGGCCATGTCTGCAAGGACCGCAGCCTTGGCAGCTGTCTTCACCTCATGGTCATTTAAATACGTGGCAATTTAAAGACGTTTAAATTAGGCATCTTTAAACTGCTCCAGAAAAATAAAAACGAGTTAAGTCTCTTGCCAACTCAGCATGGGTTTGCCTTTCGAACTTTCTGCAGTTACAAAAGCGTTGTCTATACGCCTCAGGAATAAGTTTGTAACACTTTCACAGTTTCTTTAGCTAATCGATAGCTCTTTCTATCAGCCGAAGGCAACGCCACAAATGCCTCCAGCCCACGAACAATCAGTACAGCTTGTAATAGCAAAGCGCTCTAGCTCACGGGCCTGCTCATGCTCAACATGTTTAAATTTCTCCATCTCGAATAGGCAATCTTTGTCTTCTGCAATTTTCTGACGTAATAGCTCCTGTTCAATTTCCCATTTCCTTTGCTCTCTCTCACGCTCCAACTCTAATTCCTTTTGATCCAACTGCATCCGTAGAAGTTATTTTTGCTGCTCAAAAGTCAATGCTGCCATTTTAGACACAGGTGCAGTTGGAACAAAAGGACCTGGTGGACTAGGCTCTACCGGAGTGCCCCCCGGCAAGACTTGCTTTTTTCTCTAAACGTTCACGAATGAACTGAACCAATTGTTCTTTCTTTGCCGATTTCGGCACCGTTAATTCAATTAAATAATGATCAGCAACATTTTTGTGAGTGCAACCAACAGGCTCTCAGAAGGAGCAACCAGAAAATCATCATACGCAGTCATTCTGCAATATGCGCAGTAATCAACAACGACCAAAACCACACAAACAAATACTGGTCTTCCGATTATATTTATCCAACCATACAAAAATAAATCAGCAAAGTGGAACACAGTTTACGCAGCAGAACAGTCCAATCATTGAACATTCCCCCCGTCATACTGACCTATCTTCACACTGTTTCCAAGGACCAGGATGATACATCATTTACTACCAAGCGCTGCTGAAGTCGTACTGTCCCGACAGAAACCAATGCAGCCGGTTCGTCACAGCGGTGCTCTGGCCCAGAAACAGTGGAACAGCAGCCTAACAAACCCAGCGCGGAAGCGCTCTAAACCGGGGATGACGTACAGCTCCACAAGATCAGTCGCTCCGCTACGAAAACCGAGATCGCACAACAACAAATGGCCTGAAGAAATATCACACAAAGCTCCCCAGTTACCTTTTAACAAACAAACGTTCTTACCAAACAAAATCAGTGTGGAACTCCCCCAAAACAAACACTAGCGAAAAGCCGGTAAGCCCAAACTATTACTACAGTACCAGGCCTACGCCCACTTCCATCCCCAGAAAGGGGCAGCCGTGGCTTACTGGTTAGTGCTTTGGACTTGTAACCGGAGGGTTGCCGGTTTGAACCCTGACCCCGAGTAGGCACGGCTGAAGTGCCCTTGAGCAAGGCACCTAACCCCTCACTGGGTCGGGATTAGTATGTGCTTCACCTCACTGTGTATTCACTGTGTGCTGAGTGTGTTTCACTAATTCACGTATTAGGATAAATGCAGACCAAATTTCCCTCACGGGATCAAAAGAGTATACAGTGTTTCCCACAGTACTGAATTCTATTTGTGGGGGTAGGTTTGCAGAATTAACTTTTTTTGCAGAATTCAACAGTTTTTAACAAATTAGCATAGCGTGGTTATGATGAACCAGATTTAAGCACAATTTAGTACAACCTGGAAAATCATTGTGTGGTGGTCAATGTTGATATAGTGGTGGGCCGCCACAAAATAAGTCAATGTGTGGGAAACTAAAGCGCCGATTACATAGCTCTACACACCTAACCAGGAATTAGACTACTTCCAATTTTCGGGAACAAATGGCTAAATGAGCCCCCAAAAGAGCTGCAGCCAGCCCCCAATGACAGAAGGCCAGAGCAGTAGAGGAGAGCCCAAGCCACCGTGGAGGAACTGCTTTTTTTCTTCCTGCAATCAGCAGCCCATTAGCTGCCAAACTAACCCCAAACAGCTCCCCCTGCAGACCAGTAGGGAGAGAGGCAGAAAGATATTAGCAAACAGGCAGACCCAGCATGGTGGTTAGCTTCAACTAACAACCGGACTCCTTATATGGGCTAAGATGGCAGCTGGTTCCTATCTGTAGGCGAACTTCAGAGGTCTATTGTGGGTTTTCGGAATGCTGAGATGCTGCTATTCATGGGTTTCATCAGGTCCCTTGCCACAGGTGTATAAAATCAAGCACCATGCAGTCTGCATTAATAAACTAGGTGCTTACACCTGATGAAACCCATGAATGGACTTGTTGCACAAAAGGCTCTAGGTGAACTCATTTGTTTCCTGTGTGGAGCCAGGTGTGTTTGAACCTGCCGCTATTCTGAATGTAACTAGATGTACCGCCGAGCGGTACAAAATATGACCGCCGCCCAGTCCAGCACATTTTTTCCACAAAAATAAATCACGCTGAAAGGCCTATATGATTCTAACTGTCTCACTAAATTGCATTATCCACACTGAATTCTCACTGGTATCTGCTAGACAACAAGTACCAAAACATGATTAGTTCATAGATTTCACATGTAAAATTCATTTTATACAACCCCACCCCCATCTTGCCTATTCATAATTCTGATAAATTCTTGAATTGTGTGCATGTGTGCGTGTACATGTTTATGTTTATGTGTGTGGGTGTGTGTGTGTGTGTGTGCGTGCTTGTGTGTTTACCTGCGTATGTGTGTTTGTGCATGTGCATGCATGCGTACATATGTCTACAGTGTGAGTATGTGTCATACGTATGATTACTGTGAATGTATGTGTGTGCGTGTCTGTTTATGCACATGTGTGCACATGGAATGGGTTAACGTGACCCCTGGAGGCAAACATACGGAAAAAATTGGTCATCCTAGGCCCTACAGTTCTCAAGATATTCACAGAAAACTGTGTCTGCCCTACCCTCCTTTCGGGGGGTCCAGTACAGCAGGTGGGCTACAGATCAAAACGAAAAACGATGGTTCCATGCTATCCATGTGGGGTTACATGCCCACCAAGTTTCGTGTACCCCGGTCTTTCAGTGTCCCGGGAATCCTTGTTGGTGTACGGTCACTAAATGTACACATAAATTATTTTATTGTAAGGCCCCCCATGAACGAAAGTTCACAAAACTTGGCATGCATTCGGAGGGTGTCATAATGATCCTACACTTTCAATTTCGTGCAGTTTTGACCATGTCAGCCAGAGATATTGTGATGAAAACAGCTCATTTTTTGCTTTTTAATTTTTAACTAGGTGGCGCTATACATGAAATAAGTGGTAATGGGATGGGTTGAGATGTCCCCTTAAGACCAACATACAAAAAAAAGGTGGACCTCCTCATGAACGGAATTCCACGAAACTTGGCGTGCATTCAAAGGGTGTCATAATGATCCTACACTTCCAATTTCGTGCAGTTTTGACTATGTTAGGTCACAGATACCTGTGATTACAACACCTCATTTTTACTTTTTTGTGTTTAACTAGGTGGCGCTATACATGAAATGAGTGGTTATGGAATGGGTTGACATGGCCCCTTGAGATCAACATACAAAAAAACTTACGGTTCTCGAGATATTAACAGAAAACTGTGTCTGCCCTACCCTCCTTTTGGGGGGTGCAGTCCAGCGGGGGGGGGCTACAGATCAAAATGAAAAACGATGGTTCCATGCTATCCATGTGGGGTTACATGCCCACCAAGTTTCGTCTACCCCGGTCTTTCAGTGTCCCGGGAATCCTTGACGGAAATTTGGACATGCGAAAAAGAAAAAAAAAGAAGAAAAAAAATCTGACTAAACCTTCGCTGCGCGGCGGTCATAATTAGTGTCTATATGGACCCTGTTGGGTGTGGCACCTATAGTGAATCAGCACATTACGATAAAGAAGGACGTGTAGACACTAATTACAATGGACCCATTACACTACTCCCCTCCTAGTATTTCCGACGGAAATCATCGTGTCTGAACTAAGCGAAGAACATGCGGAGATTCTGTTCATGTGTACGTTTAACCCGTTAAACCACGCAGCGATTCTGTTCATGGCACGATGTCTTCACAACACACCATATGATTGGCTCAATGTATTCACATCACACCACATGATTGGCTCAACGTATTCACATGTCGACGTTTTGCCGAGGAAGGGGTGGGATATGTGTAGACAGCGGCCATATTGGCATGATAAACTAGCCCCATGCATTTCTATGGAGTATTTTTTGAGTGCTGTGTCTCCACATTAGAAAGTCTCTGGCATAGGTCATCTCTTTTGTTGCTCTGATTGGTTTTCTGTCTCTCCAATTGCGTCCTGAGGCATTTTGATCGGTGTCCTTTGGTGACGCCTTTTGGAAATGGGAGGTGAATCCTTCGCCAGACCTTTACCTCAAATAAAATTGTATTGAAAAGGGTCTGGTGTTAGCCAGGCTAAGAAATCCATGGAGTTATTTAATACTTTGTATGGGGTTATTTCAGTTTCTTTGTCAGTTGCTTTGCCGTTGTTACCAGATATACGGTTTCTGAGATTCTGAGTTTCCATGGGTGGAGTCGGGTGGAGTTTAGCGTGAATATTTATAAACGGAGGTTGACGTGAGCGCGCGCCTAGAGAGCATTCATGAAGCGTGACTCAAATGGAACTGAAAATGTTGGTAAAGAATCTAGAAGACTACAGCAATTTTAAATCGTTTTTAAATGTTGATATGGGATATTGTGGAAAAACGTGACAATTTCGACGACCACTGGTGGTCGAGTAAGTGTACGATTAGGCAATTTGGCGTCTATGTTTTGATCTTGTGTAGCTTTGACAGACTAGCCTACAGCCTATCAAATGGTCATTACTTTCATTTAGCACTTAAGGTTGTAATGTCAGGGGGACATCATGGTAGATGTCTTGAAAGTGTTAGTACATCATCTGTTTTTGTGTGTGATGTCCAATGAGTTTCGAGGTTTGGTCATGCCTACACAAACATGTTAGCCTAGTTTGACAAATTTACTTGTGCTGCATTACAATGCCCAGCTAGCTACCTCTGTTGCCAAAAATGCTTTATTGGACATTCTGATATCTTGAAGTCTTGTGAAATAATAAAACTTGTTTTATACAA
Source organism: Alosa sapidissima (assembly GCF_018492685.1). Lineage (NCBI taxonomy): Eukaryota > Metazoa > Chordata > Actinopteri > Clupeiformes > Clupeidae > Alosa > Alosa sapidissima. The sequence continues at coordinate 29,437,900 of NC_055963.1, forward strand.
TCATGTTGTTATTGTACCATTAGGGAAGCAGGGCATTAATATGGGCCATGCACTTACAGTATATTGGTTATGTTTATCCATAAAGGTCATAACTGCATTAAGTCAATATGCTTTATAACCTTACAATTACTGTCTAGCTTTACATGGATGACGCCTTCTGTAAGAGAAGTCCTTCAGATACACAAGATGAATGGGTTATGGTGTGGTGGATGGGTATGAATGGCTGGGGGGGGGGGGGGGGGGGCTATAACGTAAAGTTCATCAGTCATCAGATTGAGGTGAATGACTACATATGGGCTGATTATAACAGGTAGTAATCTGGCCCTTCAAACCCCAAAATACTCGTGTATTTGATGCCAGACAGGCTCATATCATGCTGTTCTATATGCATGCCTATTAATTTACATTTTCGACCAAATCTGCTGTTATGTTCTATTCCCTAAGAATATTAGGCTAACTTGGCCAGACTCCCTCTTACTATGTAAAATTAAAATTGAAAAGAATAAACTGCTCTACAATAGATAGACAGGGCACCCCATTTCTGTCCTTTGAAGGCTGATTACCCAAACTTTATTTTGTATATCCTTATCCTTGCACACAATACTCTGTGGGTTTTTTGGTATGGTAATATATATATTTTTACAACTTTGGCTTGACATCAGTATTAAGCTTAACTCAATGTTTTTTGTCTTGAAGATAAAATGTGATTGCTGCCAGGGCTGGCAGGCCTACCACTGAATGTGTAAACTGGCCTGACACTGAAGGACAGTTTATATGCCCTGGCTGTAAATAACTAATACAATAAATTGTTTTCACAACTTTTTGTGTGTTTAATTATGTGTAGTAATTCCTATATTATGTCTCAGAATAACATATCACATGTGCATGCGAGCAATGACAGGATGCCATTTGTTCAGAGTTAGGACACACACAGGCATGTATAACATGCTATTTATTGCACAGACATTTGTGTTGTAGGCTATACAGTGGGTCAATTTGATGTAGGCTATGTTGCTGCCTGGGCTAACATGTCACTACAGATGCACAGAGCCTAGGCTACAATCAAAACGATAAAAAAACATAATAGCCTAGCTAGGCTAAGACTACCATCAAGGCCTACTGTGTAAAAATCGCCAATATCCTTAATGGGAAGCGACCCACTGAATCTGACACAAAGTTTTGTTTGACTGGCTGCGACACAAGATAACAACATTGACGCCAAATTGCATCTAAACTCGAACACAACATAGTCATACTTTCCATTAATAACACATGACAACATCCAAAAACGTGTTAAAAGGCCGTGGTCTTCTACTTTCTTCACTTTCTTTGACAACATTTTCAGTTCCATTTCATTCACGCTTCAGCAATGGGCGTCTAGGCACTCGCGCACGACATCCTCCGTTCATAAATATTCACGCTAAACTCCGCCCTGGAAACTCAGAATCTCAGAAACCGTATATCTGGTAACACCGTAATTGCATTCAACATAACATAACCAAATGTTGTAGTACATTTCTGTCACTTTAGCATTCCCTTCGAATAATCGCATTATCCTTACAGTAGTCTTCTTGGAGCACCCTTCCATCCTTCACAACCATAGACTGTAACAAGATTATCTCGAGACGTTTGAGAAGTTCCAGAAACGTCCAGCAAGCGGGTGGTTCGTGTGTATCAGGGACTGTTAGTTCCCACCCACTTTTCCTCCACAGTCCATTCAGTCGGAATCCCCGAGTTGCTATCTCCGAAAAAAATTGTCGTCCCAAAGACCTGACTATCTATTTATTACCAAGATATGTAAGTATCAACGTTGACGTGTGTTAAATAGACAACACAATTATGGATACCCGCGCTCATGTGATGTGATAACTGGACAAATTGTTGGTTGCTGTGCAAGTAGGCTAGTCTGCACACTTGTTAGTTAGCGAACGGGTGAAATGAAAGGCGGGAGGGTAACGTGAGCTAACGCAAGGCATCGGAATTTAGTGAGCGCTACTGTTAGCTAGTAAGGCCCTGGCGCATACTTGGTCAGCATGTATGTGTGCTTACTATGATGAATCGCTTATCATTTAGAAGGAAATAGTACACGTGTGTTCACTAGGCGCCTGTGTTCGATACACAACTAGCTAGCGCAAAAGAAATGGCTAACATTAGCTTATAGTATTCTAAGATCTTGCTAGCCAGTATTTGGCTTGTCTGCAGTGGCATGGGTTGAGGTAGCCTGTCTAATGTAGCTAGCTAACGTTAGCTAGTTCTAGCGTTGCAAAGTCATACTTAAGAGAACCGTAGCGTTAGCCAGATTACTTAGACACCATCATCGGCCATCAAGTCTAGTTATATGGATGTGAACATTAACTTAAGTTAGATTGAACGTCTGTGACAATAAAGGTAGCATTGGGACAACTACAACATTCTACCTGCATCTTAGCATGCTATCCTATTAGCGTATTCGGCAGGCAAAGCATGTCAGCCTAGTGGCGAATGAATGAGGTAATGTTAACGTTAATGGTCGCATGTCGGTTTACGGACGAGATGGCTTTAATGGGGCCGAGTTGGGTGGCAATAAATTACAACATTAATTCAGAATATATCCCACGTTTTGAAAGTTGTCCAATAAAACCAATATAGTTACCGTAACACGAGCTTGAAATCGGTCATTGTTGGATACTGTTGTCAAGGATTAACTAGCTAGTGAGCTATGCTCCATGTTAATTTACTAGCTAACGTAGCATGCTAGTACTATCGCTAGATTCCCAAATGGCTAGTGTGTGCTTGTGCACCTGCAAGAAGTGTCATTAGCTAGCCATGAGCTAGCAAACGCCTTTGCGAGGGACTTTCTTAGAAACTGACGTGTTGGTGGTATTTATTGTTATTAGTTGTAGTACTACAATAGTTGGGACTGTTGGTTATCCGATATTAGGGTAGCCTTAGGGTAACATTATCCTATGTTTGATAACGTTATATAGATACATGAGTATTTTATAATGTGAATATCTACCGTTATTGTTGTAGCACTAAGCCTCCATGGGTTATGTAGTGCAAATTGGAATGGTTTCTGAACCATAGTTTTTGGTTTCTCGTGTCCTTTTTCCTAAATGTTTCCAGCCTGTGTAATCACACACAATGGACATATGTTGGACAGCTTCAGCCTGCTTAAGATTTCTCAGTAACAAGGAGACTCCATGGATTAGCTTGAGCGCAATATGATAGTCATTGTAGTGGTAAATTGATGCAGGACCTTTGTCTCATCTGTGTAGGCCACCTGTCAAGTACAGATGGCCAATGACTTTCTTTTACTGTGCCTACTAAGATCAGTGATGCCTTTAATTTCGGTGCTCTTTACTGTGTTTAAGTCATTCGCAGCTGACATTCTGCTCTCTACATCCGTTGATTGATAGTGCTCTTTCTTGGCCCTTGAAAACAGGCATCCAGCAACTGCCAAGTGGTATGACAGACGGGACTGTGTCTTCATCGAGTTCTGCGTTGCTGACAGCAAGAATGTTGAAGTGAATTTTGAAAAGTCAAAGTTTGGTTTTAGGTAAATTGACATTTAAATACAGTTTTTGAAACAAAAACATGTGGGCAATGCCCTTATGTCCTTAAGACATGGTCATTAAATACAGTGCGTGGTCTAATGTTTTCGATTAAGTCTCAGTTACAACTATCTTCCTCATTCTGCACTTTAGTTGTCTAGGTGGGACTGACAGTGTGAAGCATTCAAATGAAGTTGACCTGTTTGAAGCTATCGATCAAAATGTAAGTTGAATCGAAATTAAAAATCCTTTTGAATTAAAACAAAACTAGCCTATATGGTCTTAATTATTGAATATAGTAATTTCATTGAATACATATTTCTTGTTCACAGGAATCCAAACATAAACGTACAGATCGGTCAGTGTTGTGCTGTTTACGAAAAGTTGAGGCTGGGAAGAAATGGCCAAGATTAACAAAAGAAAAAGCCAAGGTAACTGCCGTCCATCAGATGAAACCTTGCATTGTAGATTGTTAGTTTGCACTTGATTTTTAACATGGCAGGTAAAACACAATTGCTTTCAAATACTTCAGCCAGAAAAGGTAGGATAATTGTGGTTCATAATTTCCAGCTGAATTGGCTCAGTGTGGACTTTAACAACTGGAGAGACTGGGAGGATGACTCGGATGAGGAACTTGACAATTTTGACCGTTTCTCAGAGGTGAGCATACAGATTCTTGGGTTTAAATGTATGGTTTAACATATACTTCTCAGCAAAGTTCAGACATTGATTAGATTGTTGGCACAAGAGGTTCACATTATGTGCATAGCATACTGGAGTCTCTTTCAATACCTTTAGGCATACTGAATATACATAAGAAGTAGACATAGACAGATCAGATAGAGATCGATTACTTTATTCATCCACAAAGGGAAATTATGGTGCAGCATAGATTACATAGTTTAAACACCTTTAAAAGGTATAATATACTGTAATTACTTTCATATGATTTTTGAGCACATGTTGGAACAGGTAGAGAAATTACTCATTTCAGAAGTTAATGAATTTTGAAATGTTGCTTTACGGTACAAATTAAACTAGTCTCTGCATTTAAAATAGTTAAATATTTTAGTATTGTGGGTTTATGTATGAATTGAAAGTTAAAGGGGAGCTATGCAGTTTTATTAGCTTAATTTACCTTAACTGAACAGCTTCGAAGTCATTGGAATGGTTATATGACTTTTTTCGGGTTGAATGGTGGCCGACTCGCTTCCCCCTAGTGCCTGTGAGCGGGAAACCACCCTTGCAACTTTGGGCCTTCCGGCCGACAGCCTCAGAGACAGAGTCTCGCAGCTATAGCTCGCAGCCTTGCAATGTCACGAATTGCTTTACTGCACTACACACATACACGCCAGGCACCGGCTAGAACAAGGTAGCGATGGAGTTTCTCAGACATTCGTAATGGCAGAGCCAGCGAAAAGAAGCAGAAAGCGAGTAAACCGTTGTCGGAGGAACAGGGAAAGAGGAAACGGCAGACTGACCGATTGAGGAGTGTCGTAAATCATATACTCTGAAGCTGTAGGGGGAGCTCTGCAGAGAAACCTGCGAGCAAAAACCGAGAGAACGGCGAAGAAATTGCCAAAACTGCATAGTTTCTCTTTAAACTATTATCAGAAAATGAATCTCTTGGCTTTAGGGTTGGAATGTGTACTTGTCATAGGAGGCGTCTGACACTAGGGGGTGCCAGAATCACATTTGTTGTCACTATGACACAGGCCCTGTTCAAACCTGGCATTATGGTCGAATCTTGACCACTTCAGACGACTAATGCCAGGTGTGTACGCACCCGGATCCGATCAGAGATTTGATCACAAAAAATATTTTTGGAGGTGGTTCAGGACATCTGTCATTGGATAGTACTTGTAATGTGAACAGGAATGCGTCCTGGGTCTCATTTGAAACTGCCTACTCAATTGATGACCCCTGCATAACGTGCCAAGTGGCTCACGTTAAGTCAAAGCCACAAACTAAAACACACTTTCTTAATGTAAGATCAATATGCATAATAAAGAAACAATCAGACACGATATAGCTATCTTTCAACAAAGAATAATCCGCAGAGAAATTATATAAGATACTTAAAGAATCCTTGATGGTTTGCAATTAGATAAGCCCCAATTTGAGAGTGCGTTAAAAATGACCCCAGAACCCCACTATTTCGGTTCAGTGGCTTTCAGTGTACGCATCCTGTACGTTCGATCCGATCAGAGAGTTGATCACAAAAAACACATTGATAAGGGGTTCAGAATGCATTCGGCTTGATGGTGTTTGTAATATGAACAGACATGTGGTCTGGGCCACATTTGAAACTGCCTACTCAATTGATTAACCTGCATAACATGCTCCAATGGCTTATATTAAAGTTGCACACTATAAACCTTACTTATAAAATGAATACGCAAAATAACCAAACATTCGGACATGGCTGATATAGCTGAGCGTAAGTGTTAAATATAGCTGAGCGTAAGCGTTAATTAATCACATCTAGCAGATTTCATTAAACTTTACACATTTACACAAAGCAACGTGAAATAGCCTGAACACCAGAATGTAGGCTACATCTTTTGATATGAAAATGTGGATTTTCTCATTGACCTTCTGAATGCCATTTAAATCCAGAAAGAACACAAACCAGTCTTTGATTTGGAAAACGTAAGCAAGGTTAACTGAATAGTGAATGGCCTACAGTAAAATTATGTGTCCTCACATAGCCTAACAAAGAGTTTACTTAAATGTAATTTCACTTTTGAATTTTTTGAGGATTGTTTATGAAGTCAAGACATGTTTGGCGTGTGTAGATTCATAATTTAAAACCCACTGTTGAGAAAGAAAGTTGGCAGCTGCTTCATAATATAAATGTATTTATGCAAACAAAGCTGTAGACTGACACCTGCAATTTCTAATACAGTAGAGAGACTGGCATAACAATACCAGCCACCATTAGAAACGAACCAGAGACAGGAGAATATGCACAGTCATTTCTGCTCAACAATAATGCAGGCGTCTGCGCAAGTGTATGGATGACTTCGGTCAAGTTGGGAAGAAATTGACAGATTCCAACGAAGTAGGCTATGAGAAGATGACTTCAGTTAAAACTGAAGGTGCACAGTCTGTAAGCTCCAATATCCAAAGTTTGATGGGGAAAAAAAACATAAAGCCGTATCAGCATATTAAGCACCCGATTTTATACTCTAATGCTAATTAACATTCTGTGTAACATACATGTATTTAGAACTAGGCCTACTGCCGACATCGAGCAATATGCTGTTTCACCTTGTAGTGGCGCTCAAACTTAAAGTGTAAGTTCCGTGTAAAATGACCCATAGCCCTGTTGTATAAGCTCACCACATGCGGCCCATTGGAAAAAGAATGAGACATTTGGGACAACATGGGCCAAGTTATGGACAGGCAGCTTAAAGCAGACCCATGGGGCAGTGGGGAGTTACTTTCAGTTTCAGTTTTGATGCCCATGGGTCTGCTTTAAGCTGGCTGTCCATAACTTGGCCTATGTTGTCCCAAATTGTCTCAGTCTTTTTCCTATGGGCTGCATGTGATGAGCTTGAACAGGACTATGGGTCAATTTACACTGAACTTACACTTTAATACAGCCCTCTATAGTGCTTAGCTGGGAAAGTGCTTAAGTCAGTGGCAGAATGTGAATTGTATACATAAGAAACGCCTGGATTTTGGAGTAGCTCCTCCCAAAGCGCTTCACTGGCTCCATGGTGCGTAAATGACTGACTGATGTAAGTGAAGAGCAGAATGTGCGCAGGACAATTGCTTAGTTGCACACATGGGAGAATTTGCCCCTAAGATCATTTCCTACTATGTGTGCACGGGCCCATAATCAAAGAACTTGAATTGCTCCAATATTGGCCATAATGTTTACAGATGATGAACACCATGGGTGGCGAGGATGGAATGCCAGACCTAGATGGAGTAGAGGAAGTAAGTTACTTATTGAGTGATTTTTAACCTGTTTGCTTTCTCAACAGTCATAAATCATGACCTGCAATATCTCCTTGATTTTAAGACATGCATGTTTGCTGTTGGTAGCCATAGCTACCCATAAGTAGGCAGCAGAGTTTTACAATTTGTTCTATAATTTTCCCCATCTAGGAAGACAGTGCAGACAGTGATGATGAAAGTAAGTATTATTCATCCATTGGATTTTAATTGTGATGATTGTGTAGACTAGTGCATATTGGAATGTTTAAAACATTTGGTGTCTCCTTCCAGAAATGCCAGACTTGGAATAAAGCTGCTCAGGAACCTTTAATCAAAACAATGGGAGAGTCATGACTGAACAGTTCACAATCTGGAAAAGAGGGGAAGACTAGATTAAGTGGACAAATCTTTTATCACCATAGACTCTGCTTGCAGGTCCCTCTCTAAACTCACCCATGGCTCCACTGAAGGTTGATATGCATACTGTTGTACAGCGCTTGTCACAATGATACTGTACTTGCTTATTTTTTCATCTGTTTTAACTTGTTCTGTTGTACTATGAACTATGAATTCTCTTAATCCTATTCTTAAGTACGGCACAGTACGTTGTACAGTTTTTCCATCTTGTAAGCAATACAAAATTAATTGCAAGGAAATATAATATTTTTGTCCACACCCTCATCGTTCAGTTGTCAATATGATTATGTAGGACTTAAATGGCCACCAAGGGCCTTTTTAATGTACAAAGAAATGTGTCCGTAACAGTAGTGCTATTGGATATGCTGCCTTAAGTATGTTATCTCAAAACTTCTGTTAAACTAAGTATCCCCTTGTAGTATATAACTACCTAGTGCATTACATATGTCCCCCTTTAAACCACAAACTGGAACACCGCCCTGTAAGAATAGTGTATAAATATTGCAGTTTGTCATGCTATTTGGAACTTTAACCCCACTTGTCCCTCCTTGCATAACTTGTATAGCGTGTCTCCTTGCTGTTAATCATACCCTTGAAGTCACACACAATGTAGATCATTTCATACACAAAGTGGATACTGGGTTCTATTTAATAGTTCCCCCACACACTGGGTGTTTTCCTTGTAAGTGTAAATGTTGTAGAGTCAGGCAGGACTCGGATGAAGCAGAACTGTTAAAATTATATTGACCAAATTATATTTGCACTGTTTGTTCAATGCAAGTGTGAAACAGGGATTACAATAGGTTAGTCTGAAGTATGTGTGTCAACCTGTCAGTGTCACTGGCTATATAAAATATTGGGGAAATGTTTTTTTTTTTTTTAAGAAAAGGATTGTCAACATCTTTCTAATAAACTGTTAAAGACGTGCCCATGTGACTTAATTGCACAGGATGATCGTATTTGAAGGTAAGAATTAGATAAAATGGTAGACTCCCCAGTAGATGGGGATAGCTAATGGAAAAACACTAGAAATATTAATCTGAATTTAAGTCAGATTCTTAATTGACCTGGAAATGTAATACGTGTATGCTATCCAGATGCCGCAATTTGAGCAATACCTTAATGAGTAGGCTATTTCCAAATGAGTGAGACCATTCTTGGCATGTATTTTTTCCTAGATGTAAAAGTTGACGCTGGTTTGATCTGGATCCACGTGTTCCAATGATCTACTCTCACGATCGTAAGGGGCCGTTTCTCCGTGCTTTGTCTTACAACGTCCTGCTGAAAATGCCAAGTCGGATAGTCATATGGTCACTTCATGTTCTTGATAATGTGGCCCGGGTATGAAATGACCTTATCCGACCAAATCGTGTGGCGTAAACTGTTTCAGAAATAAGGTTAATTAATTTATTTCATTAGGGTTAAAATACAGTGCGGGCATTAAATAAGGCGTTTTGTTAGCTGCAATGTAGGCTATGTGTAGGCTACATTACAATGAGCATGAGCCTAACACTGAAGATCTGACACTACGCCCACTATAGTATAGCCTAGCCCACTGTCCATGATGCGTTAGCTGCAGATGACATCATGTCCGAGCTCTTGACCACCTGCTATCTGAGGAAGCATAATTGCGACAGCTCGACGCACATCCCATAAAACCGTTTTTTTTTGTTTATTTTTTTTTTTAATGTTTTTCGCCCCCTGCGCAAACCACCTTTTATCTGCATGTTCCCTTCGAGAATTCTGGCTAAATGAATCTGCCCTCTGAAATGTCAGTGGCTACTGAAGGGATACAAAACATTTCGATAACGTCGTTATTTTGCCTTTGGTTATTAATTGTGTTTACACGACAATTTCATAATGCCATATTTTTATGTTCTGCTGCTGAATAGTCTCATGTCCCTTATGTAGCCCGTAATAGCCAAAACCACTTCCTGTAGCCGCATTCTGACCAGACATCCTTTGCGCTCTGATGATTTCGGATTTGGAACGGACGTGTCGTGGGGTCCTAAAGCCTACCTTTGTGTAGCCTATCTTAAGGCGTCAACACTTTTATACAAGTTCTGAACGTGTTCGGATGCCAGTTCCCACTACACCTTGGAAGACAGCCTAAGACCACTAACAATCAAGGTTGAAACTAAATTGAAATCATGTAGGCAGCCTACTGCTGAAGGCCTGAGAGGTCAACCGATGGTCCATTTGCTGCAGGCTTACTCAAGCACTTCGCTCAATCAGATTAAGAGTTTTAGGCCCTACTTCTGAGTACAGGGCCGAACAATTAATTGATTTTTAATCGTAATCGCAATTTGTATTTACACAATTAAGTAACATTTGGCAAAGGCAATAATTAATGTTTAAACTCTTGGCTCTGTCCCAATGTTGATTTTTGTCACATCTATCATTTTTATAGGATATCCTCTGTGACAGACTGAAGCTCACCTAACAGGAATGCTGTGCACTGTGCACTCATGCAATGGCATGTTAAAAAATCAGAAGTGGCCCAATTTAAAGAGGAACATGGAACTCAAGCTTGACTTCAAGCGCAGTATGTCCGAAAGAAATCACCAGGGCTTCAACATTTGGGGAAATTATGAAACTGCAGTATCAAGGGGATGTTGAATTAATAACCTCCTCATTTGGGAAAAGTTTCTCAAACTCCCATACGTCACAGATGGGCCTACCATACATACACATATATATATTTATAAAATAATGCAAATGATCTCAGCTGGCATTCTGTCTATAATATATGATCTCAGCTGGCATTCTGTCTATAATATATATATATATATTATAGACAGAATGCCAGCTGAGATCATTTGCATTATTTTATAAACCAGGGCAGCAGTTTTCAGATTACATTATGTGCTTACATACAGTAATTGCAAAATGATTCTTGACAAAGAAATGGCTGATCTTTAATGCAATATCTACATTGCCCATTATCAGCAGCCATTCATCCAGTGTTCCAAAAGCACATTCTGTTTACTAATCTGATGTGCAAACCCTTTTGCAATTATGTGTTTTGTGTCTCCAAACTTTTGACTATATTTATGTATACAAATATAAATTGACTACTATATATATGTTGGGTCTTTTAAGAGGGTTCTTAAGGCATATCTGTTCAACATGCACTTAGTTCATTAAGCGCTTCTTATGCATTATGGTTTGTATAATATTGTTTTATTTTCATTAGGCTGTTGATTAATTTGACATTGTTGTTTATTATTGATATTCTCCTTAATATAGTCTTACTATGTTATTATTTTTATATTATTGATTGAATAGACGTTATTGTTTATTATTGCTTTTTTCCTTAATTTTCATTGTTTATTTCATTAGGCTATTGATTGAATTGACATTGTTGTTTATTATTGCTATTCTCCTTATTATAGTCTAGTTTTAATTTGTTGACTGTTAAATTGAAGTATTATATTGTTATGTATTTGTAGGCCTATGTCACATTGGACAAAAGTGTATCCATAACCATATATATAGTGCAATATGTCCATATATATATATATATGTCCATATATATATATATATATATATATATATATATATATATATATATATATATATATATATAATATATATATATATATATATATATATAACTAAACAATATTTGCTTCTAATCTAACAAATATGGATTTTTAATGAATCAGCCTACATTTACATATTTTCATATTGTAACCTAGACAATGCAAAGGAGACCTTGCATCGTGGTTATCAAACTATGAAGCTGATAGCCCAATAGCCAGCTATATGTCACAAGAGAAAACCAAGAAGATTAATGGCAAATATGTAGCCTACTGATAGATGAATACAACCCCAGTAATAACTATAACAACAACAATGACATAATAATAATAGTAGTAGTACTACTACTACTAATAATATTCTATCAATAATATCAAGCATAAAAAATCCGGAACCATGTATTCAAGCAAAAAATAGGATCTAGCAGAAGGGTCGTTTATTTCCCCACAGGCACGTTCAGTTCAAAAAAATAAATCATAACATCAGCCCAACCTCATTCAGTCTAATTGACAGGTGTCTGCCTTTCACCAAACTAGTCATTTATCTGTCGGCGTTAAGACCCGGTACTCATGAGACACCCTGCAGTGTGTAGGGCACGGGCACCATTCACTTCCTCTTTCAGCTCGGTTTCTTTCTCTTCTGTGATCATGGCTGCGCTCAAACACACCAGCCATGTTTGCTAATTTGAGACCCAAAGGTTAGCGAATACCTGTTTACTATTTACATCGCCTGCACCATCTTCAACCATATATTTCTTCAGTCGGAGTGTCAGAGGCTTCAGTGCCTTTGATATCCAAGGATAACAAGGTTAGGCAGATACAATTTCATTTTTGCTGGAGAAGTTTTGAGTGTGTGTGTGTGTGTGTGTGTGTGTGTGTGTGTGAAGGATGCTGCTTCAGAAATTCCCTTCACAGTGCAACGGGAAAACAATGTGAATTTATCAACAAAAGAAGAGCATCCCATAAAATAAACACAATAAACGTCAATTTGATGTGACGTTAAGGCTGGTATATCGTGTCGTCAATTAAAATATAACTTTCTGACAGTCTGGTTTTAGATGAAACGCGTGATGTTAAGGTTAGATACGCGGGCGCTGCACATTAGCTAGCTTGATTATCTGTACGTTTAACTTCTTTAATTATTTAAATAACCTTGGATTTGACGTTATCTAACGAGGGCTTGCATAATTAAGCACCTCGTGAATGTATGTTTATTAGTATTAATAATCCATATATTTATTGTATTGTATTCTATATGGTGGAAATTTCTGGTTGAACTGTACTGTTTCCGAAAGCATTTTAAGATAAACCAGTAATGCTAACCGTGGTGTTGCTAAATAGGCCCAGTTGGAAATGACGTTATTAAATGAGCATTAACATTAGCTCGCTAATCTGTCGGATTGTTAGTAACGTTACATATTAAAATATTTATTTCAAGAGTTGCGGTGGCGTTTTACCTTCTCTCGTATAACGAAACAACCCCTTTCATTTGTCAAGTCACAGTTTTCCTTAGGACCCCCGTTTGTATAGAGCCCGATGGCTAGCAGAGGCTTTTTTGTTTTCTTTTTGTCGAGCGTTGTAGCTAACGTTAGCTGCAATAAATGGGTCCAGTGTTGGCTAGCGCCCTAGCTGGCTAATCTTTTTCATTGGAAGAAGTTGGTGAGCAAGTTCTACTGAACGGACAGATTAAGGAATACAGCTGTATTGTCTAGTGTTATTGTTTGATGATTATAATTCCTTGTATTTGTTGGGAATGGAAGGACGTATTCGGTCAAAGATAGGCAGAATGGTTGAGGTGTATATTGACTGTTCCCTTTACTGGATGTTGGCTATCCCGTATATAAGGAGATGGTTAGGTAGGGAACTCGCGTAAAGCTGAGCGCATGGTCACATGTATTGGTTAGCATGTTTGCTAACCATTTTTCTTTCTTTCTTAATGGCAAGTAGCTCACCAACGTTAATAAAACGGCATTGTTGATATCATACGTATAAGTCGAAACTACTGTACATGTTATTTGTAGATACTATCAGTTGCTTAACTGCAGCTTCAGAAATTAAAGCAAATGTTTACGCTTGAAACCTGCTCACTTGCCTGGCTGTAGCTAGCGGGATGTGTTATTTTTGCGGTTGGGTTAGCTGGAGTGCTAATGATGTATAAAGCCGTAGCACGGACGGAAATCAACCAAGGCAATGTTGATGTATTAATATTCGTTTATCTGAACATCATGTACGATCGTTATTCTTTTCTCCGATGTTTCCAACGGTCCACAGCACAATAACGTTCCTTGTAAATAAAAGCATCGCCTGCTTGGCTGTGTGGTCAGCTGCAGGAGATCTTGTTGTGTCCATTATAAACACGGTAGGGCATCCCATCCGCGTTATCTGCGACATTTTAGGGAAGAGTTGTGGGAGTGAAATGTTTGTGATGTCGGCCACAGCGTGTCATCATAATCCAGCATTCGGTTGCGCACTCTTGCGATCTTGTGTTTGTAATTACTTTTATCTTAAGTGATTGCCGTTTTTATGGTCTGGTAATACTATTTCTGTTATGCGAGAGTTAGATTGCCGTGATATTTGTTTAAAAGAGGGTGTTGGTGTTGTTTGGTTGTTAGTCAAGTAACTTGAAAGCCCTCATCAATACAATTTAATTTCCCTTGTGGTTGTTAAGTTTTGTTTTTAATTCTTACTGTGAGTTGGCGTTAAAAGCAAAGATGGAAAAATAAAATTGCAAACGGACATGCAGAAATTAAGACCGCGAATTTCCTCTGATAAATGTATTTTTTGAGTGGGGAATATAACATCCATTGTTTACATCGTCTCCAAAAATACGCTCCTTTGAAATATCACTTGCCTTAGTGAGCATGAAATGTAAGGTGCACAATATGTTCTTATGTTTCTTTCTGTTTCATGCAGATGGAAGCAAATAATCATTTTAACTATGGCCCACACTCGTCTGTGTCTGCAAACTCAGGACTGAAGCTTTCCTCAGGGGAGTCTCTCTATACTAATGGGTCCTCCATGAGCTTCCCCCAGCAAGGGAAAAGTGAGTAGCGGCAGTGTGTCCATCACCACTTTGAACTGTTTGTGTTAATTGAATTTTTGTTGTTTCTCAGCACATTTGCTTACATTTTTTTTAAGTCTTGTTTTAGAGAATGTAATGAACCGAATGCTTTTCTATTCTGTTCTCTCCTCTGTGTTTCTAATCATCTGTAAATGTCCTTGCAGATATAAACGGCGACATGAATGTGAATGGCATCACTACTGCAATTGGGACCAGCCAACCTGGCCCACACCCCACCTCGTCATCGTACCCACACATGACCAACCACCACCACCAGGGCAGCATGGCCTACGACTACCTGTGGGGCCAGCCCCAATACAGCCCGGCGATGTCGTCAGGGTCCACTCACGGCATGCACCAAAAGCAGGGCTCCCCAGGGGTCCTGCAACAGAACCAGCACCACTTCCAGAGCCACGGACAGTATCAGGTCAATGGGGCCATGGGGGCCTCCCACCAGACTCCTGTGGGTGGGGCACCTAACGTTAGCCTGGGTGCTGGACAGTACTGGAACAGGCCAACCCCAACACAGCAACAGGGAGGTGCATCCATGGCAATGGGCTACAACTCCCATAGTGTGTATGGAGGCTACCAGAGCCAGGTGCACCCAGGCTTGTCGCCCGCCCAGCACCACCAGCAATCAGCTATGACACACCAAGGGCCTCCCACGCACCACCACCCCCACCATCCACACCCGCACCACCCGCATGCCCACCACCACGCGCAGCAGCAGCAGCACTATGGCATGGTGCCCAACGGGATGCCCTACTACCAGCACCAGCCTCAGCATCAACCCCAGCACCCACCTCTGCCTTCACCTCAGCCCCAGCACCCGTCTCAGCATCAGCCCTTACCCTCGCCCCAGCCCCAACACCCATCCACGCACCAACAGTTGGCATCGCCCCAGCCCCAACACCCATCTACGCACCAACAGTTGGCATCGCCCCAGCCCCAACACCCACCCCAGCACCAACAACTAGCCTCGCCCCAGCCACAACACCCAACCCAGCACCAGACCTTACCCTCACCTCAACATCCACCGCAACATCAGACCCTGCCCTCACCACAACACCCACCCCAGCACCAGACCTTACCCTCACCACAACACGTTTCCCAGCACCAGACCTTACCCTCACCACAACACGTTTCCCAGCATCAGACCCTTCCCTCTCCACAGCACCCGGCCCAGCAACACCAACCACTCCCATCCCCCCAACACGCCCCCCAGCCGACGTCTCAGATGATGCCTCCCACGTCCCAGAACTTCACCCCGCCCAGGGGGAGTCCTCAGCACCACCACTTGGGCCGTGGCGCCTCGGGCAGCCCCCTTCCCATGCAGGTACCCATGATGTCTCCCTCGGCTATACCTGACGGTGGTTCCCCGCAGAGCCGGGACAGCCCCCTGGGAAGCAGTGTGCCACTGCCTTCAGTCATGCAAGGTGATTATATTGTGTTGTGTAATATAATTTATAATGGTCATCAGTAATTGTTGTAATGCATATCTTGTGACCTGTGAGGTGGGTATTAATTTGCAAAAATGTGTATTGTTTGTGTGTGTGTCTTGCAAAAGTGTGTTTGTATTGTGTGCAGCTTCGCTCCATACATACTTTGTCTCACTGTCCTTCTGCCACACATTAACCTGCACGTAAACTCCATAGCGGTAGAATGTAAAGTTGAAAATTCACTATAATTAAATATTTTAAAACCTCATTGATCAAGTAAGTAAGTGATAATTTAAGCAATCAGATGTCCTTTCTCGTGCGCAGTCCTCCCAGTCTTTCAGGCTAGAGGAGTAAATTACAGACTTAATTTGACAGGATGACATAATCATCTGTCTTCTGTGTATGGGGTCATCCATGATTAATTCTCTCGTTCTCCTGTGCTCCCCAAGGCCGTCTCGGTGAAGCGTACAAAGAGGTGGACAAAGGCTACAACGGGGTGGAGCGTGCATCTGTTGCCCAGCGGCTTCCAAAAGCTGAGGGATACCCGGCCAGGCCCTCAGGCCACCTCTTAGTGCCCACCAGTGAATACTGCCAGCGCGTGCCACACGGGGGGATGGACGTGGAGCCGCTCCACATGAGGGAGGCCATGCACTCAGCCGTGTCTGCGCCTCCTCCGCTCCTGTCCACGCCTCCGCGTCAGGCTCCGTCAGGGCCTCCTCCTCCTCCTCCTGTGGTGTCCGTGCATCACATGAGCGCCACGGATCCCCCGCCCTCCTCCTCATCCACCTCCACGTCTGCACATCCTCAGGTCGGGCCGAAGAGTCCTCACGGGAGCCCCGTGTCTGCTCCTGCGCCCATGCTCTCCTCTCCGCCACTGATGGTCCAGGGCTTGAGGCCCATGTCTGGTGGCATGTCGCCTTCCTCCATGGGAGCGGGACCGCCGGAGCTGATGCCGGGTCCTCCCCCTCTGATGACCCACGTCTCGAGGTCGGCTCCGGTTCCGGTTCCTGCGGCTCCTCCTGCAGTGAGTTCGCCCTCCACGGTCCAGTCCGCGACCCACCCGTCTGCTCCAGCCACGTCGGCACCTCCTCTATGGACGAGTGCGCCTCCTGTGTCGGCTTCGCCGCACTCTCAGGTGGCCTACGTACCTCCTCAGATGGTCCAAGGCCCCAAACTTCAGGAGGCAAAGCCTCACTCCCCTGTGTCTTCGCCCTCAAAGGTGGCTCAAAGCCCCAAGCCAGGAGAGCTTTCGAAGCCTCTCTCTCCGGCGTCTGCGCCTCCTGCGATGGCTCCTGCTCTTCCCTCGGGGGCATCTGCGACCTCTTGGTCTCCCCAAGAGGCCCCTGCGTCATCACCGTTGTCCGCATCACCTCAGAAGGCCGGCATCCCTTCACCCCAGATGTCGTCGTCGTCGTTGTTGTCATCGTCATCTCAGGCGGCCAAGTCTCTTCCTGATGCGCTCGTTTCTGGGCACGCTCCTGCTGCCGTCACGGCACCTTCCCCCACGGCTCCCGTCTCCACGGCACCTCCTCCTCCTCCTCCTCCTCTGGCGGCTGCTGCTTCCCACCGTGCCGCCTCCGTGCCTCCCACCGCGGCCTCCTCTCCCCACGTGGTGAGCGCCACCCCTCAGGCCGCCTCTGTGTCTCTTCCTGCTCCCGGTGCGCCTCCCCCTGGAGCCGCTGCACCTCCCAAGACGGTCTCGGCGTTCCCCGCCGTGTCCACACCGACTCAGGCCGCCACCGCTCCTCTGGGCGGCTCCATGCCGCCACCTCCGCCACCTCCTCAGCCTGTCTCCGGACTGCCTGCTGTCCCCACGCTCTCTCAGACAGGGTCTGCTCCGAGTGTCTCGGTGCCGCCTCCGGCCTCCAAGGCCACTTCTTCCTCCCCTCCTCAGTCCGCTGGGCAAGCCTCACAAGGGTTGGCCCAGCAGGACGCCAGCAACGCTGGCAAGAACTCCTCTTGCCAAGCTGCCAGCGAAAAGGAGGTGAGCGCTCCTCTGCTCGATGAGGACGTCGCTGTCAGCAGCTTTTCAAAGTCGGACTCCACCCCGACTCCACACTCCAAGTCTCATGAAGGCCTCAGCGATGTCGGTACTGAGATGTCGGCCCACAAGGT
The DNA here is from genome assembly GCF_018492685.1 of Alosa sapidissima. Lineage (NCBI taxonomy): Eukaryota > Metazoa > Chordata > Actinopteri > Clupeiformes > Clupeidae > Alosa > Alosa sapidissima. The sequence continues at coordinate 29,455,955 of NC_055963.1, forward strand.
CGATAGCCCGGCCAAGAACATTCCCCCCGAGGCAGGGATGGCCCCTGCAACGGCAAAAGACCATGACACCCCAAGAAAGTTTGCTTCACTTGATGACACTTTTGACACTGATTCTCTGGACTACACCTCCGTGGCTGAGTCAACGCGCCTCGAAAGCTCTCAGGCTGAGGACACCAGTGTCATGGAGGACACTTTCGATGACTCGATGGCTGACACCTCATGCACGGACGAACCCTCCATGTTTACAGAGGACTCGGCCACAGAGGACTCCAGACACGTGCCGGCTGACGACACCCAGGAGGATTGCGACTCGTCTCAGGTTGACGAGACCATGGACAGCTGTCTGAGCAACAGGGAGTCTGGCACAGAGGAGGACCGCTCTTGCCTGAAGGACTCCGTGAGTGATGACTCACAGAATGATACCTCACTCATGTCTGTGGACAACCACAACCTCTCGGGACTGCCCGGTAAAGGTGAGTGCATCAAAGAACTGGGAAGGGTCAGGTGTGCACATCTGGTGTGGTGATGTTTGTGCCAGTTGGTTGATTGGCTCTACTGTGTAACTATTTTTTTATATATATTTTTTTTATGATTTTGCTTCTGTAGTTTATGTCCAATGTGTTACTGTTGGGGTTTTTTTCATTGTGGATTTTGTATTTTGTAAGTAACCAAAAGACAAACCACATGATGACTGAATGATGGATAAGCTGTTAGTAGAGCTCAAACCCTTAGACCACATCTTCACAATCTGAATCTACATCATCTCCTTAGCCAATGCCTACTTTATTCTTCTGTTAATTCCTTTGTTTGTTTATTCACTATATTTATACTATATACCTTCACTATATGTTTCCATCAGCATCATTTTTGGATTAGAGTTAGGTGGTTAGAATGATCATGTTCAGCCTTATAAATGGAAAACTGGAAGGCTGTCCTGTGTCCTCACACATGCTCAATGTCACGCTGTCCTCTTGCAGCCCCTGAGGAGTGCAGCGAGAGTCAGGAGAAGGCTGTGGAGGCGAGTGGCGATGGGCGTGATGCTCCAGACGGCCTTGGCGCCTCTGCTGCTGCTGCGCTCATGCCTGGCACAGCTGGCACCCCAGTGAGTGCTGATGAGGGCTGGCAGGAGACGGTAGTGGCGGCGGCAGAGGCAGACCCCAGCCCTGCGGAACTAGCAGCCAAACCGCTGCCCCTGTCCACCTCGGCCGTCACCGTGGCAACAACAACACCCCCTCCACAGAAGCCTGCTGCCAAGAGAGGCAAAGCCGCTGCGAAGCAGGGTAACAGCACTGTCCACTCGGACGCTCCTGACTCATTTGGGTGTTGTCCTCACTACTAGTACAGCGTTTTGCATTTTGGTTGTTCTCATGTTTTTACACTGTAGAGGTTGTCAACATCATGTTGAGGGAATTACATTTGTCATTCTACGATTTCATGCTCTCTCAGCAGGCTACCCAGACTACTCCGTTTGGCACATAAATGAGTGCACATCATTAATCACTTTCAGTCACTCGTGTCTCCTTCCTCCGTAACTTTACAAATTCTATGTGTTGTATAGTACCATGTGTCATAGTGCAACTATTTGAGGTTTTGCGTCTCATAAATATTCTTGTCTGGGTTCTCCAGCGTCCCAGGCCTCTCAGAAGAAGACCCCTGCAAAGGCCCCCAAAGAGGAGAAGGAGAAACGGAAGAGGAAGAAGAACGAGGACAAAGAACCTGCCGGAACAAGGAAGAAACGCAAGCTCTCCAGAGACGATGCATCTGGCTCCGCCACTACAGAGGTGACCCCACTCCTAAGCTCACCAGACGCCGGTAAAGCAGCTGCTGACCAGAGCCCGGCGGCCGATCAGGCCGCTCCTGTCAAGCCCAAGAAGCCCAGGAAGCCCAGGAAGCCCAAGCAACCTGGACCTGCTGCTGGCACCGCCACGGCAACCACCTCTCCAACCAAGACTGATGGAGAGCCCAGCGTGGAGAGCGGTCAGACTCCGCCCGCCAAGCCCAAGAAGATCCGGAAGCCCAGGAAGCCCCGGGAGCCGAAGGCCACGGACGGAGCTGCAAAACCGCCCAAAGCAGCCAAGGCCAAGCCAACGGACACGCCCAAAGCTGAACAGGACAACAAAGATGATGGGGAGGGCTCCACAACAGGTACAGCCTGACAGAATGACCACCACCAACCCCGACGCGCATACACACACGTGACACACACTCCTCTCTCTCATTCTCACTCACTCACTTACTCACACACGTGCACGCTCACACACACACTGTATGGTGCAGTGTTTCTGTTTGTGCACTATTATTCACCAGTACTTGTTTCTGGCCTGCAGGAGACACTCCAAAGAGGAGGATTGCCACAGAGGAGCAGGTCCACTTCCCTCTTCTGCACGGGTAAGTGCCCTCCACATCTCTCTCAAACGCTGGGGTTTTCTGCCCCACCTATTGCTGTTGCGATTCCTCCAGACTTCTGAGCTCATCTTGGTGCTGATCTCAGCGCTTTCTTCCTGAGGCTTTGCCCGTCACTCTGCTGAATTAAGTGCAGTGGAGCTCCACTGCGGACGGCACTGTGATCTGCAAGATGCTGACTGGCGATCTGTGTGTGTGTGTGTGTGTGTGTGTGTGTGTGTGTGTGTGTGTTTGTTTGTGTCAGGTGGAAGAGGGAGGTCCGTGTCAAGAAGCTTGAGGACCGGCTGAAGGGAGAGACCTGGTACTACAGTCCCTGTGGGAGGAGAATGAAACAGTTCCCTGAAATCATCAAGGTGAAGAGACCACACCATATATTGCTGATTTGGTGTTTTCTACACCAAATAGTGCATTTCTCTCTTCAGGAATCAATATCAATAAAAACATTTTAACTTTTCAATTATGCACTCAATTAGTAGAAATTAGTTGAAATGAGGGTTAGTTGGTTAAGACTACTAAATCAAGCAGAATATGTTTTTTACCAGTCGTATTGGCGAGGTTGTCTTTGTGTCTGACATAGTGTGGTTCTTTCTCCTACAGTACCTGCGAAGACATGAGTGTGGGGTTGTGACCAGAGAGCACTTCAGCTTCAGCCCACGCATGCCTGTGGGAGACTTCTACGAGGAGCGTGATTCACCTGAGGTCAGTGAGGCCATATCTGGAGTCTGTGTGTGTTTCATTGAGTTGAGTGTGTTTGGTGTAGTTAAGCATTGCTTGTTGTCATGAGGTCAAAATGATGAGGTGTCTCTGACATTATTGTTTTTGCATCATGCACACAGCTAGTTTAAATGTGGTAGTTTTGGGCCCCCTTCACAATTAAAGCCAGTTTCAGCTTGTGACCTATTTGATTCCCTCTGTCGTCCCCCAGGGGTTGAAGTGGTTCCTACTGGCCAATGAAGAAGTGCCCTCCATAATCATGGCCATCACTGGCAGGCGTGGCCGTCCACCCAACCCAGACAAGGAGAAGCCGCGCGCCCGGGTCAGAAGGGCGAAAGGCACCCCGGGCCGCCGGCCCGGCCGACCACCCAAGACTAACGCGGTGGACCTGCTGAGCAAAGTGGACGCCAGGATGCTGAAGAGACTGCAGGCGAAAGGTGAGGAGCCGAGAGGGTTCGAGTGTGTGTGGGGGTCAAGTGGGCGGCTTCAAGACGGATAGGTTGTGTGTTTAATGATGAAGTGGAATCTTTTTTTGTTTATTGGAGAAAAGGCTTCTTGGCTTCGTTATAGTAAGTGTGGAAGTGATGATCGTCTTTCGTTTTTGTTGTTAGCTGTCCAGGTCAGACCAGAGGTGCAAACACAGGCAAACTGTCTGCGGAGGTAGTTCTCTGCGAACATACAGTGGAGCTGGACGATGTGTTACCGTTGCAATGGAATGTTTAGACCAAATCGTTCAAATTTAACTGTTCAGAGAAAACATGTTTGCCATTAACGTTCGCCACTGTTTGCCAAATTTGAACGCACCTCAGAACTTAAATGAACACACAAATAAACATGAATGCTTAACTATGCTGACATATTTGGCTTTCATTATGCTTTGGTATGTCTCCGGCTACTCAGGGTGAGGTTTGGGAGTATGATCTCTGGTTTGGGTCATAATGGTGCTTACATTTTATATAGTATTAAAGATGAATGTTCATATTGTTTTTGAACTTTTTCTTAATAATTAAAGATCAATAACTAAAAATCCTTAACCAATTTTTAGAAGTACTTACTGATGAGGACAAGGAGAAACTGGTCAAGATCAAGAAAAAAATGAAGAGAAAGGTACAGTCATCTTGCTTAGCATGTTACGTTTGCATAACCTGCATTTACACTACTGATAATAATTTTTAACCTGTCTGTCTTTATATTTTAGGCAAGACTCAAGCGCAAGGAAGATGCTAAGAACAAGATTTTCAGACAGCTGGTCAAAAAAGCTAAGGTATGAACCAGACCAGACCAGTTTCAGTCTCTCAAAGAGATATAGGGTGGCTAAAGCTTCACTTTTCAACTTCCTACAGTCGTACATTTAAGTGGTGGATGCCGTCTTGTTTCGTCATGTTGTTACTTTGAGACCTTAAGATAACTTTTTAATTTTGGCCTACAAATATACCCAAGAAATCCCCTTTGTGATCATATATTATGTACTTTTTCCTTAAGTCATAAACTTTAACAGTTGTTGTCTCTGATTAACTCATTCTCCATTTAATCCTAGCTTGAGAAAGCCAAGGAGGCAAAGGACCAGCCCCAAGACGAGGAGAAACCAGCCCAGCCCGGGCAACCTCAGTCCCAGCAGCCCTCTGACCAGCAGACCCCCCCGCCCGCCACCGAACCCAAGAAGCCCGGGCGCAAGAGGCGCGTGCAGACACCCGAGGAGCTGGAGAAGGCCGGGCAGGTGAAGAGGGTGGCGAGCGCTCGGAGTCAGGCCAAGGCCCTGGCCAAAGCCCAGGCGGAGGCTCAGGCCCAGGCCCAGGCGGCGCTGGCGGCCAAGCGGCAGGCGGAGCGGCGGGCACAGGCCCAGAGGAGGCTGGAGGAGAGGAAGAGGCAGCAGCAGATCCTGGAGGAGCTGAAGAAGCCCACTGAGGACATGTGCATCATGGACCACCAGGTGGGGGCGCTAGTGTCACTCTATAAGGCAGTTCTGTCTCATGAGCAGGGTTGGGTATCGTTTGGGTTTTATCCGATACCGTTGCTAAATCGATACTTTTAAAATGCTGCCGGTGCCTGAACTGGTACTTCCGGTGCCCAACCCTACTCATGAGTCAGAGATAAGATGTGATGCATGTTTCACTCAGTTACACACCATCTGTCCTACCTGTTTAGGCTGTTGTTTAGTGCAAGTCAAGTCAAGTTTATTTATATAGCACATTTCATACACAGAGGTCATTCAATGTGCTTTACATAAACAAAACCAAACGATAATAACAAATAAAAGCATAGAAGGGCAATATAGTCAAAGAATAGTTAAAAGGTAAAGATCATAATAAAAAGAAAACATAAAACACAAGGTAAAATCATTTAAAAATAAAGAATAATTAGTAAGCAAAAACAAAGGCAAAAGTAGTAAAAAAAGTAATAAAAGACAAAGTAGAATAATTATCGAGGCAGATTCAGAATTTGTAACTCGGCACAGTTAGCAGAAAGCGTCTGAGAACAGTTTGGTCTTAAGTCTAGATTTAAAACTGGCTACAGTTGGGGCCTTTTTAATGTCATCCGAAAGTTGGTTCCACAGCTGAGCCGCATAGCAACTAAAAGCTGCTTCACCATGTTTAGTTCTAACTGTAGGTTTTACTAGCAGGTTTTTCACCTGGGACCTGAGAGGACGAGAAGGTGTGTACTGCTGAAGCATGTCTGACAAGTATTTAGGTCCTGCTCCATTTACTGATTTATAAACAAGCAATAGTGCTTTAAAGTCAATTCTGTGACTTACTGGAAGCCAGTGCAAGGACTTAAGAATTGGAGTAATGTGGACAGTTCTTTTAGTTTTTGTTAGAGTCCTAGCTGCTGCATTTTGTATCACCTGAAGCTGTTTAATAGTCTTTTTAGGAAGGCCTGTGAACAGTCCATTGCAGTAATCAACCCTGCTGGAGATAAATGCATGAATGAGTTTTTCTAAGTCATGTTTTGACATCAGCCCTCTGAGTTTGACAATATTTTTGAGGTGGTAAAAAGCTGATTTAGTTATCGCTTTCATGTGGCTGTTGAAATTTAGATCACTGTCAATTAATACACCAAGATTTTTAACAGTATCCTTTGCCTTCAACCCTTTTGTGTCAAGGAGAGTGGCAACCCTAAGTCTTTCCTCATTTTTACCAAATATAATTACTTCAGTTTTTTCTTTGTTCAGCTGAAGAAAATTTTGAGACATCCAGGTGTTGATTTGTTCTATACACTGACACATAGATTCAAGAGGACCATAGTTGTTTGGTGATAGAGCTAAGTAAATTTGTGTGTCATCTGCATAGCTATGATATGAAATCAAATTATTTTGAATGATTTGTCCAAGTGGGAGCATATAGAGGTTGAATAATAGTGGCCCCAAGATCGACCCCTGGGGAACACCACAGGTCAAGGACGTTGGTGTTGAGGTACAGTTTCCGATGGCAACAAAGAAGCTCCTTTCTTGTAGATATGATTTTAGTGCAGAGACTGAGAACGTTGTTTGAAGCAGGCCACTTAAATCCCCCTCTACACACACACACACACACACACACACACACAGAGACAGACACTCGCCACCACTGAACCAGACACAGCACATACATTTTACTTCCATACCTCTATTACTGACATAATGTTGCTACCAGTTTTTCTTAAACTGAGGAGGAACTCAAGTGAATTTTGTCTGTTGGACATTTTTAGGCCTTAGCCTTCCCTCTCCCCCAGCTGGAGATGAAATGAATGTACAACATGTCCTAATTCTCGTCTTCCCCATTCCGTGTTTGTGAGCAGCCTTTCCCCGAGCTGTCCCGCATCCCTGGGGTGGTGCTGTCGGGCCGGGCCTTCTCCCACTGCCTGACGGTGGTGGAGTTCCTGCACAGCTATGGGAAGGTGCTGGGCCTGCAGGTCCCCAAGGACGTGCCCAGCCTCAGCACCCTACAGGAGGGCCTACTGGGCGTGGGGGATAGCCAGGGCGAGGTCATGGACCTGCTCATCAAGCTGGTGGAAGCCGCGCTGCATGACCCAGGCCTGCCGTCCTTTTATCAGGTACGTTCTCATGAAAATATTAACGCTTTTGTCACTAAGTTTGTTTTTATGGATGCTGCAGTAACAGTTGATATAAGGTGAAATAGACATATCATAACATTATTCTGCTTCTTGGTTTGACAATGACACATTTGCTGTGTGTCTCTAGTCTGTGAAGATCCTGGGGGAGAAGCTGGTGGATCTGGAGCTGAGCTACAGCACTGTGTCGGAGTGTCTGCGGATCTTTCTGGAATCCCACGGCTTCGAGCTCGACGTCTGCAACAGCCTCCGCACCAAGACATTCCAGGCTCTCAAACCAGACGTTAAGGCCGCCATCCTGGCCTTCATGGTGGAGGAGCTGAACGCCAGCAACACCGTTACGAGGTCAGGATTCGGCTCTCTCTCTCCCAGCGTACATGTTGTCAGTTAGCTTGTTAAGTTTTCTCTTAAGGTTTGATTTGAAGGAGATGGTTTCAGATTAGAGTCTGCCTAATGCAGAGTTAAAAACTCCCTCTCACATGAAGGTTTACATGATTTCTCATGACTTACGGATGCCATTTCTCCACTCTCATTTTTACAGGGACATTGACAACACACTGGAGAATATGACTACCTACAGGAAAAACAAATGGATCATTGAGGGTAAACTACGCAAGTAAGTTTTGAAACATGCGCTACTGATTTACCCTCAGAGAGTGTGTGTGTGTGTGTGTGTGTGTGTGTGTGTGTGTGTGTGTGTGTGTGTGTGTGTGTGTGTGTAAGGAGCACTCCTCAGCCATCTTTGCTTTTCTCAGAGGACTTTAATGCGTATTTAGATGAATTGCTCTCTCTGCTCTCTTCATGTGCAAGTTTGTCAGTTGTGAAAGCTCTTACTGTCCATGCATCCAGAGTGAGCCAGTGGGTGATTGAGTTTGTGATTGTGTGGGTTTCCCCAGTGTGTCTATCTTCGTGTAGTGGTGTGTGATCCCATGGGCAATGTAAGAAATGGAGGGATTGCACATGTAACATTAATTCTATGATGTCTGTTAATTGTAGTCTGTTATTGATATGTCGAGCAACTGTTGGCATATCAACTTGTGATGGGGATGTTTTGAATAACCTGCTAACGTGTGTGTGTGTGTGTGTGTGTGTGTGTGTGTGTGGTCAGATTGAAGGCTGCTCTGGTGCGTCGGACAGGTCGCTCTGAGGAGGAGCTGTGCATAGAGGACCGCAGGAGGAGTACGCGGGCGGGAACGGCCGAAGAGGAGGGCCTGGAGGAGACCACCCTGCTGGAGAGGAGTACCCGGCACGGACGTGGAGGAGTGCGAGAGGAGCCCAAACTCACTGAGGTACGACAGGGCCACAGGAGGAGACCCACTGGTCAGCAGGCTCAGGGAGAGGGAGGGCTTGACCAAGAGGGTCACCTGGGTTTGGGCATGGTTTTAGTCAAAGAGCAACTATACTGCATGATGGAGGTGTTATGGGACTCGCTCAGTCCTCTATGTGCTTTTACCCACAGGCTGAAAGCCCAACCAACGCCAGCATTCCAGAACTGGAGAGACAGATAGATAAGCTAACCAAGGTAAAGAAAATAAATATAGATGTGTGTGTTTATGTATATGTGTGTGTGTATTTTTTTATATATATATATATATATATATATATATATATATATATATATATATATATATATATATATATATATATATATATATATATATATATATATATATGCATATATATATATATATATATATATATATATATATATATGCATATATATATATATATATATATATATATATATATGCATATATATATATATATATATGCATATATATATGCATATATATATATATATGCATATATATATATATATATATATATATATATGCATGCTTTTGTTTTTTTACACACGCACACATTTCCCAGATGAATTATCAGTATGGTGTGCCAAGTTGAACATGAGGCATCTACTCTTTTACCATAATGGATTGTTCTTTATCTTTACAGCGCCAAGTGTTTTTCCGTAAGAAGCTGCAGCAGGCGTCTCACTCGCTGCGTGCAGTGTCCCTGGGCCAGGACCGCTACCGCCGCCGGTACTGGCTGATGCCTCACATGGGGTCCATCCTGGTAGAAGGACCAGAGGAGATCTTGGGTAAGTCAGCCACTGCCAAACAAGGCTTTTATCTTGATTGGGTATTCTCCTGTAAACCATAATTTTAGCTGCATAATTTTAGCTTTGAGTAGTTTTTGTTTAAATCCACTTAAGAAGTTTTGAACTTGTTCTCGATCCAGTCTTTTAAGTAGCTTTTAACATGTGATGTATGCATGTTTCTGAATGCCACATGTTTTTGCCTCCTTGCAGACTCATGCAGTGATATTCTAGTCACAGATGAGCCCATGGTCTATGTGAAGAAGGAGGTGAAGGTGGAGGTCAAATCTGAGGAGCCTCTCTCTCCTGTCACCCCCATCGCTCCTGCTGCCACTGCGGTCACGCCACGTTCCTGCTCCCCCCGTGCCTCCGGCAGCGGCAGTGGGGTCTCCCCGACGGAGGTGGACCCCCTCCCTGGCGAGGCGTCCCTGATGAGCAGCAGCAGTCCCCGGGGCCGAGGGCGCCCGCGCAAGATCAAGCCCGAGGTGGAGCTCCACCTGCGCACCGCCAAGTGCCGCCGGCGACGCCGCAGCAGCAAGTCGGTCGGCGAGGAGTCCTTGGCCGACACGGCCAAGGCAGGCATCCAGACCGACCTCACCCAGGCCGCGGTCACCGCATGGCTCAGCCAGGCCCAGGTTGCTGGCGCCCAGGACCCATCCACCGCTGCAGCAGTCCTGGCAGCAGTCGCGGCAGGAGGCAGGGTCCCGGACGACGGCGGCCTGTCAAAAGAAGCCGTGAAGGAGCTGACGGAGAAGCAGGCCCAGTGGTTCCCACTGCTGCCCAAGACGCCCAGCGATGCCACAGCACTGTCCGAGCCCTGTCTGCCCTCTCCCAACGCCACCTCGCCCACCTCTCTGATGAAGGACGCTCCCCCCAGCACCCCCTCTCTGCAGGCTGCCCCCACCCCCCTCACACAGGTCAGCCCTGCTCAAAAACGTTAACAGTATTATGTAGGGGTGTCACGTTTCTCCAAATCCTTGATTCTATTTCATTTTCGATTTTAAAGTCATGATTTGATTAGATTTTCAATCTTTTTTCAATTATATTACTATTAATGCGTTTTTTCCTTTTTTTCCTTTTTTCTTTATTTCCTTGTTTTGGGGAAACAAGGCATTTTTATCACAGAACGATAATGTGATTGTTTCAGCACACTCTGAAGAGACATAAGGTGTTCATGGAATATTGCACTTATCAATGTGCATGTTATGCCTTAAAGCAAGAATAATTTCGGACTGTAACTAGAACTTCTTTTCACTTGCTAAGTTGAATAAGTTAGCGTTAACTGACGTGAATGAACGACAAAGTAGCCTACTTCCATACTGGAGATTTCAGAGTAGCAGGAGAAGCGTGTGGCTGCATCGTCAACTCTACATTGATTTTGAAGTTCGAGATTGAGATGTAATGTTGATCGATTTTTGACTTCAGACAGAAAGCGTTACACCCCTAGTATTATGCATCACCATTATACCATAAAGTGTATACATCACAACTACAGGGTATTAAGCCCCGTTCACATATATGGCGATTTGCTTGTCTCCCATCGCATGTCACCTTGAAAGTTTAAATAATTTTTTACTATATTTCGCATGTGATCGCTGAATTACATTAACGTTGCATGGTCTCTGGTCGCTAGTTGGTGCATATGTGAATGGAGCTTAAATTGCGTGTGGATAAATGTTAAACCGTCTCTGTTGTCCTTTCTCACACTTTGTCTGTCCTGTCCCGTGCAGCCTGGAGCCCTGACTTCTGATTTGCCCACGCTTCTCCCGCTGTTGCCCGGTTCAGCCCCCGTTCCTCCAGCATGCTCCACGCCGGTGCAGAAGCCGACCAGGCGGAGGAGGAGAGGCAGCAGCCCAGCGCGCAGGCCATACTCCCGCCCCGGCACAGGCAAGCGTCGTGGCAGGCCCCCCTCCACGCTCTTCAGTGAGATCGAGCAGAAGTACCTCACCCAGCTGGTGGCCAAGCCAATTCCTAAAGGTCCGCTCTTTTTTTTACCTATCCTCAGCCAACACCAGTCTTTTCTAGCGTCTTGTTGATTGCTGGTATGCTAGTGTAAACCACTCTTTGTGTCATTAGGAATGAACATGTTTACTGTATACTGTCTAATCAGTTGCTGCAGTTCTCCAAATGTCTGACTATTTGAGCTGAATCTGCTGATGTTAAGGATATTTGAGCTGAATCTGCTGATGTTAAGGATTTTGTGTGTGTGTGTAGAAATGGCTCAAGGCTGGTGGTGGGTGAAGGCACCAGAGGAGCTTGCTGCGGTCCTTCAGGCTCTACATCCTCGTGGTGTCCGGGAGAAGGTGCTGCACAAGCACCTGACCAAACACCTGGAGTTTCTGTCCGAGGTGTGCTCGAGACCCAGCAGTGGTAAGAGCCGTTTCCCTTTTATTTCTTCACATTTGCTTTGCAGCCTCTTCCGCAGTTCCATATTGTTTACTACATTTTTACTTATCTGTATCTACACATTTTTTTGGGGGGGGGGCAGGATTTGTCAAGAATTGACAGTGATTTTGCATTATGTACACTCAGAGCCAGAGTGAGTAGAATGTGTTGCGTTGGTTAATCTGCTTAGACTGTGCAGCCTACCAAATCTGTAAGCATATAATTAAACCCCCCTCACCCCACACCTTCTTGTCCCCTCCTCTCAGACCCTGTGTTCAAGCATGCACAGGAAGAGGGCAGTTCAGTGCTGGAGGTTCTGAGTCAGCCCTGGCCTGAAGTGCCTAAAGCCCTGCAGACTGACATCAGCGCCCTCCAGTGGGTGGAGGACCTGGAGCAGCGTGTGGCGGCAGCAGATCTCCACCTGAAGGTGAGACTCCAGGAGAGGGCAGTCTACTACAGGGGTGCACACAAGTGTCAAGTTTTTGCATACATTCTTTCGGTGATGGCACACCAACATCTCTGACCACGAGTCACCAAGTGCAACATGAAGTTAAAAGATCTGGTCCTGTTTTTATAAGTGTTTCCCCCCCAAAAAAAATCTTGGTCTGTCAGTTTATACATCAGGTCAAGTATATAGTGATGACTGAATTATTTATAACAAATCAAGTAAATACATGATTTGTTAATAGTTTGGTTATGAAAAATTTTATTAATTCATATCTTTCACATATGTGAGTAAATAAGAGAAAGAAAATCTTGGGTACATAACGTTCCCTATCTTGTGTAATTGATGGGTGCACCTCTGGTGCATGACCAGAGGGAGGTGCTGTATAGCTTGTTGGTGCAGCTACAGCACACACACACCACAACATCACATTTCCACCATTTATATTCCAAAGATGGCTCCCCAGAGTGGAAAGAGCGACACAGAGCCTAGCACGGAGGAGCCTGTGGCAGGATTTCAGGTACAGTATGCGGGAGACTGGAACCAGGGAGGGAAGGATTTGAACCAACATGGCTGATTTCACTAACAAGGGTTGACTGCAAGCACCATTTCGATTTCTACATGTTAGTTAGTTAGTAAATAGTTTTAAATAATTTACGCTAAATTCATACTGCCTTGTTGGGAGTCTTCCTCTCCAGTTGCCTCCATTTCCACTACTCGTCCTTGTCCTGTGTAGTGGCTACACATTTTCCAAGACTAAAACCAGCTTAAGGCATGTTACACTGGACAAGGCTTTCGTGATGTCCATGGTAAAAGTCAATTTATAAGATAATTATATAAAGAATTTCTGTGAACTTACTTCACATTTTAAATATACTTGATACTTAATATTGTATGTTGAGGACAATGTTTGAAATATAATTAGGCCATGGACAACACTTAATCCTTATCTAGGCCCTGTAACCTCTAATGGTAGGTCTAAAGTATTAAGCCTTTGTCATTTCTCCTTCTCTTCTCTCTTTTGGTGTCTAGTAAAAACTGCACAAAGTATTAATTGATTACCCGTGTTTCCGTCTGTGGAAAGTCTGTCCTGTGTGTTCTGTTGCAAATCATTGTATTATTTGTAATGATACAATAAGCTATAAACTGTAATAACACAATGAGCTACTTCCCTTATCGGATCAGGCAGATTAGTTATTGAATTCTTTCCTTATTGCACCCTTTAGGCGTACACAGTCCCAGAGGCAGACTCCACCCGCAAAGATCTGGAGTTCTACGACCATGAGGTTGACCCGCGGGACGACTGGATCGTTAGGACGAAGCGCGAGTGGTCCGACCTCCTGCGCGTGCCCAACAACCCACTGGATCTGGCCGTCTTGAGGCTGGCCAACCTGGAGCGTAACATTGAGCGCCGCTACCTGAAGGAGCCGCTGTGGAACCTGACCGAGGTGGTGAAGCTGGCCCCTCTCACTCCACCTCCAGGGGAGGATGTCCCTATGGACGTGGGCAGGTGAGTGAGATGCCTGGTACACACAGACACTGGCAGATTAGGCAATTGACCGATTCCTAGTCCCGCCCATTGAACGCAAATGAGCCTAGTTTTAAATTTAGCACTAACCGCGCAAGCTCGAACAGGCGCCCGCCATCAGTCTCTTAGATAGCTAGCATAGTTAGCTAATCACTACTAATGTCCAAGTGACATTGGCACTGGGTGGCCAACTATTAGGAGACTAAGGGACAAATGTTGCCCAGAAATCATTCGTCGTGCTCTGGATGGTCATAATAAGCTTAGTTTGGAGGTGAGAGAGAGGTCACAGATCAATAGTCAAAACCTCATCTCTTGGTCATCATTCTAGGTTGGGGCAGCCGTGGCCTACTGGTTAGCGCTTCGGACTTGACTTCGGAGGGTTGCCGGTTCGAACCCCGACCAGTAGGCCACGGCTGAAGTGCCCTTGAGCAAGGCACCTAACCCCTCACTGCTCCCCGAGTGCCGCTGTTGTTGCAGGCAGCTCACTGCGCCGGGATTAGTGTGTGCTTCACTTCACTGTGTGTTCACTGTGTGCAGTGTGTTTCATTAATTCACGGATTGGGATAAATGCAGAGACCAAATTTCCCTCACGGGATCAAAAGAGTATATATACTTATACTTAGTACCACAGATAGCATGCAGTTCTAGCCAACTCCCGTAATGTTTGACCGACCTAGGCGGGATCGGTCAGTTATGGGACCCAAGGCGAAAAGGCAGTTCTCTACCTTTTTCTATCCTTATTTATCTAAGAATCATCTTAGATGCACTTATAGAATATTTCTAAATCCTCCGTAGATGCGCTCAAGGATTAATCCATTGTAGTGGGGGCAGGGGAGCTAAAACACTGGCTACTCATGAATTATAGGCATTCTGATTCCATTTTAGCTTATGCATTTTTAGAATGACATGATTATTGATTATTTAAGATTAAAAGAATAAGCTTAACCATACGTTTATTATGTTTTATTATGCATGTATTGTTAGGTGTTCATGGGGCCCCTGGTTGTTCGGGGCCCAAGGCAATTGCCGACCTGACTAATGGTAAAGTCCTCCTCTGCGCATGGATATGATAGATTTGAGTGCATCTGTCTGGACAGTGTGTATGGTGATCCAGCACAAAGACTACTCAAAGTGCTTCACACAGACAAAGACAACATCAATAATAAGTCCATGGGCAATTGTGACTCTTGCCAATAACATCAGCATGGTGTTCTTAGTCCAACAATAGGCCGATATTGTGTAGTTACACATTGTTAATATACATGAAGTCCATTTCCTTGTGGGGCAGTAAATGATTGAGTCAATCAAACTCCTTAGTAGCTTCTTAGCCTCTTCCCCTAGATCAGAAACTTTGGGGGCTCGTCCAGGAATGCTCCAACCCAAACTCATACTGAATAGCTTCAGGGCTCTCCCTGTTCTCTTAACATACTGTAAGTCTGAGATTCAATACAAGCTTTATGATGTGCTACAGCCAACTCATCTATCTCTTTCTTTTTGCCTCTTTATCACTATCCTGATGCAGTTTGGAGATGGAGATCACCCCAAGGCTGAGGACGTGGCGACAGGGCCTTGATCGTTGCCGGAGTGCTGCCCAGCTCTCGCTGTGCATTATTCAGCTGGAGAGGGCCATTGCCTGGGAGAAATCAGTTGTCAAAGTGGTAGGGGAATTGAAGAGACACATAATGAAGTTTTAGTCATTATTTCATTGTGTCATTTCTCATCGCCTGTCTGTTGTGTCTGTGTGCCATCTCAGACCTGTCAGGTGTGTCGTAAAGGGGACAATGATGAGTACCTGCTGCTTTGTGACGGCTGTGACCGTGGCTGTCACATGTTCTGCCTCAGACCCAAGGTGACAGAAGTGCCCGAGGGAGACTGGTACTGCCCCATCTGCGTTGCCAAGGTAAATCCGTGTTTAACAACCCTCTCCCTTCAATCACATGTAGGCAGTTGATTGCAGCAGGCTGAATTGAGATTGAATAGAGTACTGAAGAGTGACGTTCTGTTTCCATGTCTGCAGTGTCACTGGATCTAAACAAATTTTCGAAGTGGCATCGTCAGTATTGCATTTAGACATGTTATATGCAGGTCTCTTTTACAGAGGAAACCCATACTGAAATAAAACTCTGTAGTCACAAATGTGATCGTGTTGGTATGAATATATGTTGTAGTATGTGAAGCCTGCAGTGTAAAAAAAATAATAATAACGTCTTGGAAATGTTGCAAAATGATTTAAATAGATTAAGAAAGCCACTGCTATGGTCACAATGTAGGAACAAAAACTGTCTAGGGATCAGGAAAACAAAGTCTCAGCCAGTCGATGGTTAGCTTGATTTGTTTAGATCCAGTGGAATTGCTGCCTTGACAACGCTACATCAAGGCTTCGCTACTCTATTGATTAATTGTGGTTGTGATGGTGAACAGTAACAGGTTGAAAGTCCAGAACAAGTCTGTTCCATGTTTGAATGCGATTAATGTGTGACTCGGGCTGACTTTTTCTCCATCCATCTCATTCGGTTTCTTCCTTTTCGGCCGAACTCTAGATGGACGACGGTGAGATGCGGCCTCAGCGCTCGGCAAGGCAGCGGGCCCGCAGGCGTAAGCGTCGTCTGGGCGCCTACATAGGCGACAGCTCCGAGGAGGAGGAAAGCCCCCGACGGTTGGCCGGCATGAGCACGCGGCAGAAGGACGGACCCTCGTCGTCCGCCAGCAGCACGAACGGCAACTCCGGCATCTCGCCCAGCAAGCGCCGGCGCATGACCACACGCAACCAGCCTGACCTCACCTACTGCGAGTGAGTACAGCTCAGAGACGAGGACACCTCACAGACAGTACTGGTTTACTGGTTAACTGGATACCAAAATAGTTGCAGCACTGTTTTAGATTGTTTTCATGTTTTCTATGCCCTTAGATCTTGGAAGCCCTGTTTGGGCATTAATATCTTAAAGTATTATTTCTAGCTTGCGCTAAACTTTGTAGGATGGCAGGACCATTAAAACTTTGTACTGCATGCCTATTGATTTTATATAAGGCCCTAGATTCTACATTTGGAACAAAGTGCAAAAAAGAGTGATATTCAGGGTATAGCTTATAATAGAACAATTGTGCCTGCTTGATTATCAATCTGTATGTCTGCAAATACAATGTTTTTATGGATAACTGGTTTACCCCCAGTCATTTTATGCAGTGACCAGTGAGATGCAATGTTTGTTGCATATGATTATAGTCCGATGTTAACTTTTGACCTACTGACCTTCAGGATAATTTTGATGGAGATGGAGGCACATGCGGACGCCTGGCCCTTCCTGGAGCCAGTGAACCCGCGACTGGTGCCCGGATACCGCCGCATCATCAAGAACCCCATGGACTTCCTGACCATGAGGGAGAGACTGCTGCAGGGAGGGTAAGGGACCGCACATGTGAACATGACTATGTTCAGCATATCCTCGACATCGTGGCCACTTCCAACTTGAGATAACTCTGTGAAAACAAAGCAAAAAATTACACTGAATATCTGGCCATTCAGTCGGGTCATTTTTCTATGTGCCAGCTGGTAGGTTGTAGGGACACTCTCAATTTAGCTGTCTTCAGGCTGTAACGCTTTTGCCTTTCTGTCAAGCTCATCAGAATAGTTCTATGACCTTTTTAATGAACAAATACAACCATGTGGTTGTGTTTTCACTGAGTGCAGCCTTTTGCAGATTTTGAAATTAACTGTGTAAAATGCTAGTTAACGTCTGCAGTGTAGTGCTAGTTGACTAGTTTTGTTTACCCATGGCAACAGTTGATAAGGAGGGAGAACTCATGCCCACTCCGGTTCGCAGAAAAAAACAACTATTTTTTTGGTTCCAGCTCCGAACCAAAATGCTACGTTCTGAACCAGTTTTTGTTTGGTCGAAATGCTCCGAATGGTTCAAATGTTGGTGCGCAAACAGGAACAGAACCGGTTCTCTGTCGGTGGAAAGCTCCTATCTGTGACCCGGCATGTTACATTATGTGCGAGAGGTCATTATTTATTATACTTGACTGCAGTGATATAGGATTGGTGTTAGATGAAGGGCAGGTCCGTTTCTGAGTGAACTGCTGGTTTTGTGGGGTTTCTGTTCCTCAGGTTTGACTGACCAGTTCCTGCCGCTCTATTCTGCCCTTAGGTACTGCAGTGTGGAGGAGTTTGCTGCTGATGCCCAGTTGGTGTTCAACAACTGTGAGCTCTTCAACGAGGACACTTCAGAAGTCGGCAAAGCCGGACACTCCATGAGGCGCTTCTTCGAGAACCGCTGGGCAGAGTTCTACCAGACCAGGGACAAGGACAAATGAGATCCCAGGATTGGCTGTATCCTGGGCAGGGCCTTGTTTTGCCCCTCCCCCATGTCAATGTCGCCTACATTTCCCATACCTCCCCAAGACTGCTACTGGAGCTTCCTCCCAGACCCTTGTATACATAAATGTACAGATATATCTAGAGTTTGTTCATTATTATTCTTCCGTTTATCCTGTTCTTCTGTCTTTTTTTTGTTTCGTTTCCCTCCTCTATCATCGTTGTTCTCAAGCATGGGACATTTTCAGGCCGGCAAAACAAAGCCTAAACAGGAAGAGATCCACCATGAGAGGAACTTCCGTTTTATTTTCATTTTTTAATTTTATTCACCCGTTCACCACACGTTCCTCTCATGACGACACACACAGGCACTCACTCACACACCAACTTGCTCGCAAGGTCTGATCTGGAACCAGAGGACTGTTTCGGTTCTGGCCTCTCCTGCCAGCTCTGCGTTTTCCGTTACGGTTGGATCGTCTCTCTGACACAACCCTGTGGACAGGACCTTCGGGTTTCTTGCCCACCCCTGGACCAGCGAGTGGATGAGAAACTGGCCTCTTTCTACACAGCGTCTCACCTGACAGAGTGCCTCCCACGTCCTGTCACATAAAATGGTGACTGTCTCCACGACTAGAGGCTGTTTTACCCCCCCCCTTCTCAGTATATTTTTTATTATTATATATTCTATATACATATAAAGATTAAAAATAGCTGGGATTATTTAATAGCAATAGTTCGTAGTGACTCTGTACAGACCACACCGTAGAGATGTATAGGTGATTTCATGAAATGGCCAGTAAAAGTGATTTTTAAAAGGAACATTTATCCTTTAAAACTATATATCCTCGATCATGCACACCTGCAATGCACCCCACCCCTTTCCTCACCCTCTCCTCCATTCCTCCTTCCCTTGCTTCGTGTAGAGTGCTGTTTTATCATCTACTGGAGGTGTTAACCTATTTCTGTTCTCTCCCCCACTAAGCTTTTCTCCCTCCTTTTAACTGATAGCCGCCTTCCAACTCTTTTAGCTGATCATAGTCTTTGTGGCAATGGCAATCACGTCAGAAGAAAGTGTGTGACCACATGTTAGAGGATCTTGATAAGCAGCACTGAAGCGATAATAATGGTTGTGATTTTTACCTCCCCCTTTGCTCGCACTGCTAGCTTGTGTAGCAGCTACCCTGACCCGCCAACCCATCCTTCTCCTCGTCCCAACCCTCTGTCCCAAGCTTTTGCCAGTTTGTTCAGTAGTCTGTCAAAAAGAGAAATAGACTGATTCAATATTGGTTAAAAAAAAGAAAGGTTATGTATATACATTTGGAATACAGAAAGTTTAATTATGTGTCAGCGATATTTGTCCTTCATTGGAAGTGTTTGGTTTTAATTATGACAGTCGCAGCGGTCCTGCTGCTTAGTTCTCAGTACGTACGTTCAGAACTGTTTTAAAGTGTGCTCTCTTTCGCTCTCACACCTTAACTCTCCAGGGCCGTCACAGACGGAAACAGCCTCAAAATAAAGCCTCATTAGTTGTACAGCTCTGGTGGAAATTGGCTTTGAATGTTAAACGTATCCAGACCGCACTTGTTCAGATGCATTCACTGGGAACAATTAAATAATTCTACATTTCTTCCATTGTGCTCCGACTACACTGCGTCTGGCCGATTGGATCTGGGGTACCCAGTTACCAGTCTGTGGCTAAGGCCACAAAACCTCACACAAGTTCTCAGACGTTGCATAGACCACTTGATGTAAAACGGGACATGAATTGGCCAAAGGCTATATTGATAACTAACACAGCTTGGCTGATAGGACTTTAACTGTTTAAAACGCATAGCTACTGGTAAATGTGATGTTATGAGAGAGTGCACAGCTGTTTTCTTTCTGGTTTTGCTTTTGTGTTCTTAACTCTGGTAACACCCAACACCCTGGCACTGAAGTCACTGAATTTCCTGTGGGATCATGACAAGCAGGACTCCAAATAACACAACTGGCTTTTATTTAAATGTAGTTTCTTACACTGAACTCCACCTTATCAATAGGAAAGTGCATATATGCCGTATGTGTTCCTTGCAACCTGAAAGGGACATTGTTTTTTTTCTACAAAAATGAAAAAGCTAATAAAAAAACAACCAAAATGTGGTGTTTAGTGAATTTTTAATAATGTACAGTTTTTGTGACTTTAAATTTGTTCCTTTCTATATTTTTAGGACCAATATATCGTTTTTAAGAGGAGGCATTAAATGATCATGTTGTTTCGAGGTGATGTAACATGTGCATCTGTAGAATGTACTGTAAGCTGAATTAAAACCACATCTAGTAGAGACAACTCTCGTCTGTCGCATGCTTTGTATTTCTTGTGCTTTTGTACTGAGACTTTACTTACCATATATAAATGGTGGTAGGTTAGATACTAAAAGGTCCACCAACCCAATGACAAACCAACCGTCTGATACAATATATCAACCAAATGAATTTTTTTTTCTCTGCGTTCTCTTTTAGCATTTCCTTGGATTGAAGCCTACGGAGTCCTTAAGGGGACATGAGCAAAAAAGAAATCTAAAGTTTAGTTTCATGTGCTCACGCGAAGCTTTCATGCGCTCACACGAAACCTTCATGTGTTCACGTGAAAAGATTTTGTGTGAGTACCTGAAAAGTAGGCTATTGATGCTTTGTAGGTTTTACATAGAAGACCAATGGGCTTTATTAGTCTATAAATACTTTATAAACATATCATGCAGCATCATATAGTAGGCTAATATAATGTTGACTTTCAAACAAAGTCTTTATAGACTAATAAGGCCCATTGCTCTCCCATGTAAAACCTACAAAATATCAATAGCCTACTGAGCAAAAAAGAAATCTAAAGTTTGGTTTCATGTGCTCACGTGAAGCTTTCATGTGCTCACACAAAACCTTTTTACATATGCGCACATGAAGGTTTCACATGAGTACATGAAACTAAACTTTAGATTTTTTCCCCCCTCATGTCCCCTTAGGGGCTCCGTAGAAGCCCATGTGATCAGCCTAACATTTAAACACCTTCTGATCAGCGTTAGGCTGACAATCCGGAACAGAAATGATTCTCAGAATTCAGACAGAGCTACCCTGTCCTCTCCCTTGGCTGGGGGCCCTATGAAGTGGCAGTGGGCTTTGTCGGGTCCCCGGTCTCCCTGTAGCTCCCTGTCCACTGCACATGGTCATGGGCTGCCTGCTGTCTGGTCCAGCTGGGGCTCCTCGCACAGGGGGAGGGACAGGAGGACCATCCCCTCCCTCTCTCCGACTGGCCCATCTTTCCCCATTGGCTCCCTCTTTCTCTCTATCTGCATGGAAACACTTTGAAGGCCCCCCTGGTGGGTTGCTTATAGAGCCCTGGTTAACTTAAGTTATATATGGAGTGGTATGCTGTGTGGGAATAGGGGCCTATCTGTGTTTTTATCATAGTGCTGTTTTATCACATGTCCCTTGCCCACTCTTCATAGTTGGGCTGTTGTTGTGGTCTCATAGCCTTTGTCTAATCTCTGCTCATCTTCAGTCTGTCTTTTATCTCTCGCCTCAGTATCCCTGAGCTGGCACTCTGCGCTGCGTACAGTGTTTTTGTGCTGCCGATGGCGGGGATCAGGAGTAGCGGTTCAGCCCGGTTCTGCCGCAGTCAGCACTGCCATGTGTGTGTGTGTGTGGGGGGGGGGTGCCGCGCTCGGAAAACTCCCCACGCCAGCAGGTTTCCGCTCCGTCAGGGCCCTCACCACGGAGGGCGGTGGTGGGGTGAGGTGAGGGGGAGTCGGCTTACCCTCACAAAAGGGGGGATCACAGGCCCAGTGCTGTGCTGGGAGGGAGTGTAATCCAGCCCATTATGAAGTGTGCTTATGGACCCCCTAACCAGTTTATTCTGGACCTGGCCAGGACGCGTGCGGTAGTCAAGCTCTGTGGTTAATCGTTTGGTGCATGCATGGCCCAGTCTGTCTCCCTGCTCACCTGTCTTCAAACACATGTACACACACTTTTGCAGATACGTTAAGCGTGTTTGCATTCTCCTCTGATGCAGGGGAGATCATTATGATCATTTTGTTTGATCTAAAGCTCCTTTACATGCACCCTCTTTCCCTCCAGACCGAGACACCCTCCTCTCATCTCCCTTTGTCCATCTCATTAGGTGGATAATTGGGTAATTTCCTTGCAACACCGCTGAAAACCATTCACTTCAATCTAATTTACAGACTGAACCAGACAGCTGTCTCAACTTGGGTTTTATAGATATAACAGGCTTAAAATAGGTAAAAGTAAGATGAAATGAAGCTTTCTGGAGATAAAAACATGTTTTCTTCATCAAAGTAGTTCAGTGAATGCTATCAGACTTTGAACAGAAATTCTACTCCTGTTGTCTTCAGACAAGATGTCGTCAAACAAGAAGCATATTTCACAGGTCACAGATTCAGAGACCCACTCGGCCCATCACTAACAAGAGTAAAGGTGACTCAAGAGAATGCGCTCATTCCCAACATGATGTTTATTCCATCTAAACTGAACCATCACAAAAGATGTCATGGCAACAGCATTGCGCCAGAGGCAGTCTCCATGGCGATGCGAGCAGCGGCACACAAGTGGGCTGATGAAAGGGAAGAGAGAGGATGAGGAACGCGGAGATGCTGCTAGAAGCGGGGGGATCAGACAGGACTGCTCGTCTTTTTCATGCCACAGCGCATTTAGGTCCTTTTTTTAATTCTTTTGCTAAAAATACTTTTTCCATCGCTCTGTGCAAAGGCCCAGTGCTCCTCATTGCCTCGGCCCTGTGTCTTTCATGCCGTTCACTCTCCTCTGATCTTTAAGCTGTCATCTCAATCGTCATGGATTAGGACAAATTTGGTCATTGTTTAATAAAAGTCACTATGTTAAAGTAAAAGTTAATCTTCCCCTGCTGAACTGTTGGTCCTGTTGGTGTGTTTTTTTTTTGTTTTTTTGTTTTTTTGTTTTTTTGTTTTTCCAACTATGCCACACTCAATGCTAGGTGTACTAGACAAATTCACAGGGACAATGACTTGCATTAGTTTGCCACCTCAGATTTTCACCTGACATTCACATAGATTTTCTTACTCTTCTTATAGAAAATGAGGGGACGGGTGGTATGTCTGAAAACAGTTTAAAGCAAAGAAAGAGAGAGAGGGATATGTGGTCAGACGGTTTAAAGCAAAGAAGGACAGAGAGGGATATGTGGTCAGACAGATGGAGGAGGAACGCTCTCTTCATTTGGGAGGACCTCCTGGAGGCTCCTTCAGTGGAATTAATGAGCATGTGTGTGATAAGCGCTTAGCGCCCCCAACCCCCTGGCCCTCAGACGGACACAGGGACGGCCAGCTCCACACCGCTCCGCTTTCAGACACACACTCAACATGACACTTCAGGAGGTAAGGACAGAATCACGCAGAATCCGACATCGCCTCTAGATATATAGAAAAGATAGAGAGGGGAGAGGTGAATTGGGAAATGTATGAGTATATTTTGATACTGAGAGAGATTTGTTTATGTTAAAATAGCCTCCTGAATTTGGCAGAAATTGCACTTTGAGATGGTACCGTGCAAGACAGCTGCAAGTTCTCCCTTTGTGCCATCTTATTCTTGAGGGATAAACGATGCCAATGGGTTTAAAATACTGAAGGAAGTTCAGTTCAATACGTTTGTAATTTTCCATTCATTGCCTATGTGTTTATGTTTTTGAGTTGGTAGATAGAATTATGTTTGAATACCCTGGTCATCCGTTTGTTTTGTGCCTTGTTCACATCATTTGACCAAATCATAAGCCACTCTACTCTACTCTACTCTACTCTACTGTTAGTACACTTCTTCACTTCACATTTTGAATATTCTAATGATCACGTAGGAAAACCCACACCAAACACTTGTGGTTATTATGTATGCTTCAATTTCGCCTTTGTATGTATGTGAGTGAGAGACCTTGTGTGTGAAGACAGAATGGGAGTTAAGTATGCCCAGTTATCTGTTAGTTACATTTCACTAATCAGCAAAGTCACCTAGAATTTTGAGTCTCACACATTCTGGGAAATTGTAGGGTGAAACTGCTGTGCATCACCAAAGTGGGTGCTACACATTGGTGGTGGTTAGAGAGGGTTCCCCTTCCACTGTAAAATGTGTTGGGGGCCCTAATAAAGCGCTATATAAATATAAAAAGTTGTTGTTGTTGTTGTTGCTGTTGTTGACTCTGTCTCTCTGCTCTCAGGAGCTGCGGAGTCGTCAGTTCTGGCGGGCCATAGCCGCTGAGGTGCTGGGCACGTTGGTATTTGTGTCGGCAGTGCTTGGTTCCTCTATGCCAGGGCCAGAGGGCAATGATGGGGGCCCTCTGTACCCTGCACTGGCGGCGGGAATGGTGGCAGTAGGCCTGGGACACTGCTTTGGGGAGATCAGTGGAGCCCAGGTAAGGTGGAAGCAAATAATCTACAGACAAAACTGGAGTTCATGTCAACCCTTTCTCCTGTGTATTTATGCATCCATGTGTTCACGTGTGCATGTGTGTGTGTGCATAAGTGTGCACGTGTGCGTGCGTGTGCATATGTGTCTGTGTGTGTGTGTGTGTGTGTGTGTGTGTGTGTGTGTGTGTACAGGCATGAACACAGGCTTGCTAAGAAGGAAGTGATGGACTCAGAAAAAGAGCAAATATAATAGTATAAAGGAGACCTTATAGAAAATGTATTCTGTGTATGAAATAGTGATACAGAATCCTTTAGTATATAAAAGCAATAAGCCTGCATACATGAATAAGGGTTATAAAGTGACCTCGAAATGAGCCCAAGTCTAGTGGCTTGTCAGGTTTACAAGAACTGCACCGAATAACAGTCCTTACAGTCAAATAAGTCACTTAGAGGTTAAGAGGTCATGACATCAATGTCCAGAAGCAAGTTATACATGTGTGATTTAGATTACATTGATTTTCTGCTGTGTATAAAATTACAGATGTCAAAAGAGACGTGCAGCTCTGTATCACATCCGGTTCCAAGAGCCCACGGAGACGCGGGTTCGGATCCACCATGCGGTCATTTCCCGATCCCACCCCATCTCATTCTCCCAGCTGCTTCCTGTCACTCTTCACTGTCCTATCTAAATAAAGGCGAAAAAAAAAAGCCACTTCAAAAACCAAGAGGCTTATGATGAGTTCGCTCCTTGTTTTGCACCTGTGCTCAGGTAAACCCTGCGGTCACTCTGGCCTTCCTGGCCACCAGGCGCCTGGAGGCTCTGAGAGCGCTGGTGTATGTAGCGGCCCAATGCCTGGGCGCCACTCTGGGCACGGGGATCCTCTACCTGGCCTTGCCACAGAAGTCCACCGCAGAGTCCTTTGCCAACAAGGTCAGGTTGGACTACAGACATAGAAATAATCATAATAATATGTTTATTTTATATAGCGCCTTTCTCAAACCCAAGGTCGCTTTACATAGTAGGAAGGCAAGGAAACACAATAACAAACAACAAAACAATACAACAAAGACGAGTTATCTGTATGGAGCAATGTGTTGGGTGTGGAGGATATAAATATCTCACTGACATACACATAGAAATATTTCATGATTATAATTTGGTTTATGCAAGTTATTCGCCTGACTCTACACTACTGGTACTACTGCTATAGGACTGGTACACTATATTGCTGATTGGGTTGGGGTGGGTGGGAAAGATGGGAAGAGAGACTGAGACACGGAGAAGATGACTGGATGAGTGATAAAATGACTGCTCTGCTCTCCTCCTCCATTGCTCAGTGGCTTCTCTCTCTCTCCCTGTGCTCAGGTTCCCATGGAGGTGAACGCAGGCCAGGCGCTGGGGATGGAGATGCTGGCCACCTTCCAGCTGGTCTTCACCATCTTCTCCGTGGAGGACCAGCGGCGGCGGGAGGGGGCAGAGCCAGGGAACCTGGCCATCGGCTTCTCACTGAGCGCAGGGATCTTTACAGCAGTGAGAGCCACTCAGATGTGCTTTTAGAAGATACCACATACATGTGCTATTTATCTGCGTTTGTGGGGCTTTTTCAAAATGCCAGTGACGATTTGTTTAGAAAACTTAAAAGTATTCAATAGATAATCAATGATCATCAAAGATAATATAGAATATTGACTCTCTCCCTCTCTCTCTCTCTCTCACTCTCACGCTCTCAATTTCAATTTCAACTTAATGTGCTTTACTGGCATGACAGTTCAGTTTACAATAGCAATAGTAATAATAATAATAATAATAATAATAATAATAATAATAATAATAAGTAATAGTAAAATACTAATAACACTCTCTCTCTCTAAGGGTCGCCTCTCAGGGGGCAGCATGAATCCTGCCAGGACTCTGGGCCCCGCCATCATCACTGGGGTCTGGGAGTACCATTGGGCAAGTTTACATATGTCTCATATCAAAGTCTCTGCACAATCTTAAGTAAATGCATTTAGTGCATGGTCTGCCACTAATGGAAGTATATGCCTAATACATAGCACAAGCATGCTTATAATTTTGATACAGACATGGCACACATAAAGCTGTTTATTATACTTGTATTAACCTCTTTTGTTATTTACAAATCATTCCCTTATCAGAGTAAAACGTCAACATCAGTTCACCAAAATGAAACACATGGTGTGTCATGTCATTAACTACATTCTGAGGAAGAGCCATGGAGCTCGAAATGTCACTGCAAATAATAATAATAATAAAAAAAACTTAAATGGGAGCTCCTAAGTGTGCAGATCAACTCTTATTTCCTGTATACTAATATTCATTAAATCCTGCACCCATCCAAATGGCCTTTGCTATGTGCATGGCCTCTCACTGTTTTTCTATCACGTCATCAAATAACCCGAACAGTCTCGCCACTGTACATCTCACATTTTCTTTGTTGCCCCTCACATTTGATTTGAATGTTGGTCTTGCTCTTCGCAGGTGTACTGGATTGGGCCGGTGTTGGGCGCGATCCTGGCTGGCGTGTCCCACGAGTTCTTCTTTGCTCCCAGCGCGTCCAGACAGAAGCTGGTGGCGTGTCTGACCTGCAAGGACATCGAGATGGTGGAGACCGCCAGCGTCTCCCGCTCCTCCCTCTCGACTGTCACGCAGACGGCCATGAGGGCTAAGCAGGCCCACAAGTCTGAGCACACCTGAGCTGACAGCCGCAGCAAGAGAGAGAGAGAGAGAGAGAGAGAGAGAGAATGAGTGAGAGAGAGGAGAGAGATCTGTATGTATGCATGAATGATGTGTCTCTCTTGTAACATATCTGTGTATGCATATATTGCACAGTGTTTCAGTATGTCTGCAAACTCTTTTAACAATTCAGTATTCTATTGTGTAAAATATGGGCAAACGACGTGATAATAACATTTGGATAAACAAATTCTAAAAATAAAATAAGTTGAATAGAAAATACATAATGAAATTCCAAAGAGAGTCATGTGAAGAGAAAGTGTTAAAAACAAATGTGCTACTCCTTATCTTCAGATGAATTATGACAAAAAGACTGCAGTGACCTAATGGAGAGCTAATTAGCATAGTAACTGATTTAGCTAATTAACGATCAGTTGCCTTAATCAGTTTCATTAATATGGGTCATGGAAATGCTTCACCTTATTTTTATATAATATTCATGTTATGCCATGAATGTGTATTCGTTTTATTGGACACATTGACAGTGTTGTTTTTCCTGTTGTTTATTACTCCAAAACAAATGACTTTTGCACAACTGATTTATCAATAAAGATTTGGTATGATTTGGTCCTTGCTAAATATAAATAAACTTACCTTACCTTACCTTACCTTACCTTTCTAAACCCATTTTGGATTCTGTCTAGCTGTCTAATGATATTTGAAAAAAACGTCTTATGTGTCCTGTGTCTGAAATATTTTTTTGTAGCAGTGATTATGATCAGGTTTATTTATGCTTTATCTAGCGCTATTGTTGTCATGTCATTTTCACATAATTACACCTGTCTTGTGTGTCACCTTTTTGTTTGGAAAATTGTCACTACACATATGGCTCCACTGCATATTTGAACACTAAAATTAAAATACAAAGTTATTGTTATTATTCTGTGAATTCTATTTGGTTCTATTTTTTCATTTTTTATTTAGGCCATAGGACATTACTGTCAGTATGATGATAATGCATTATAAACTGTCAATTTGGATGTTATTGTAATTTTTATTGATGTCATTGTAAGTCGCTTTGGACAAAAACGCCTGCTAAGAACGATAAACATAAACATTAACAATGGTGCACCTGTGTATTTGAATAGCGGAATGATACACACGATACAGTCAAATTTAAATGGACAATCCTGCTTTGTCAGTGGTCTTTCATCTTTTGAATGTGTCCAGCTGTGAGAAATTAGACATCAGAATAGCTGTGTAGGCTCCATGTACATCTACCCTCTTTTCTACATTTTTTTTGTGTCTCAAAGAAACCAGACCTGTATTTTCACACACATGCGCAAAGACACTACTTCTCCCACCAACATGTATGACGCATGCGTGCTCACACTGAAACCTCGCCCATAGACACACACACACACACATACAGCCATATGCATGCACAATCATGCGCACAAACAATAGCAGACAGCTCCCTTGTGCTGCCAGCATTTTGTTTTGTCCATGTGTGTGTACGCGTGGAGTGAGGTGCTCTTTCTTTTTTTGCTCACTGCTTGTGTATAATGAGCAAAAACTGGTGAGCTAAGCGTTCTCCATTCAACATGTGCCCCCAGCAACTCGGCTAGCCATG